>NC_090250.1:39469345-39704345 GCF_037325665.1 Littorina saxatilis
ATGGGCGGTGCCTTGCTGTTCCGTAAAGCACCCACCGACAAAACTCGCTTTTCGGTATTTTTTACATAAAGAGAGTATTATCTGACAGCATTTGAAGTGTCATTCTTTAGAATAAATCACGCTGATATTGTTGATTTAAATTGTTACTGTGTCTTGTTAATTTATAGCTTGATAAACAAAAAGGTTCTCTGCCTGAACGTTATAACATATAGAGGGTCACCTAGAATCCGCCCTGATTGGTCAAAAAGCCATATGGGGCACCGAATTGGTAATAAAACTTCATAATGTTACCTGGGACCTAAATGCGAAATAAACCACAAATACGACTTGGCGGTGGGAGGAATTCACACCAGCCAGGCAGCCTGATAGAACAGCCGAACGCCTCGCACAGTGACGAGAAATATAGCGTCATAAAAAGCATGCTTATCGCATGCGAGACGATTTGCCAGGCTTTGCGCGTTGTGTGTTTGATTTTTTGTGTACCCCATTTTCTACCAAGCGTTGGTTGCTCGGTCGCGACTGCGGTGGTTTAGAGGTCGCGATTTTGTGTTTTGAGTCTTTTCATATTAATTTGTATTTTTGGCCTATGCGATGCTAACTTTTGTCTGTCTGTGCGTGCATATATATATGTATGTATGCATGTCTGTGGTAGAAACTTTAACATTTGAAGACGTCACATTATGACGTAAGAGGGTTAGACGTCACGCGAAGGAATTACTGAAAGTCTCGGTCATTGTTATTTTGAGCGGGCCGAGACTAGTTGGCAGTCGTGTCCCTGTAAGTAGGCTACATGCAGACAGACAGATCTAGATCTAGTGTCTCGCTTTCTTGCACAGTTTCACCTATGCTTACTGTGTGTGTGTGTGCGTGTGTGTGTGTGTGTGTGTGTGTGTGTGTGTGTGTGTGTGTGTGTGTGTGTATGTGTGACGGAGTGATTGAGTTTGTGTTACTGTTTGTCGATTTCTTCCGTGAGCCTTGAAGGCTTCGCCTCTTGTTTCTTATGGTTTCCTTTGTTTACATATGTTTCAGTCTTTTACCTTCACTTTACATTAAAGAATTTGGTAAAACTACCTGGGGCGTGATAAATGCAAGAATCCGCGAGCCAGGACAGTAAAAGAACTTCGTGGGCCACCAGTTCACCAGTTATGAAGAGGGTCGGCAGTATATTTTTCACTGTGATCAAATAAAAGAGAAAGGCCAGTCACCACGCACATCCTCGGCTCGCATGCAATGTATTTATATAGCAAAGGGAATGCCTGTAATTCACACAGAGCAATCACTTGGTCTTAAACGTGCACAAGACAAAAACTTTCATACTGGGGGAGCGAGCCAGTCTGAAGAGTACTCGGGTCCAGCGCGAGCATTTTTGGCTCACGTAAGTGTAGCCTATGCGATGATACACTTTGTCTGTCTGTGCGTGCGTGCGTGCGTGCGTGTGTGTGTGTGTGTGTGTGATAGAAACTTTAACATTTCCGAGTCTATGGATAAAGCTCGCATAAGAAGATTACGTCTCGGTCAAAAGTGTTTGACGTGTGTGATAGAAACTATTTGAAGACGTCACATTATGACGTAAGAGGGTTAGACGTCACGCAAAGGAATTACTGAAAGTCTCGGTCATTGTTATTGTGAGCGGGCCGAGACTATAGTTGGCAGATCCAGGGTCTCGCTTTCTTGCACAGTTTCACCTAAGATGCTTACTGTGTGTGTGTGTGTGTGTGTGTGTGTGTGTGTGTGTGTGACGGAGTGATTAAGTTTGTGTTACTGTTTGTGGATTTCTTACGTGAGCCTTGAAGGCTTCGCCTCTTGTTTATTTCGTTTTAAAAGGTCCTAACGTACTTATTCTTGAAGTTTGAAGTGGAGGTCAAAACTGACTGGGGGGGGGGGGGGGGGGTCAAAATTGGCTAGCCCAGAATGACCTCCCGGTCAAAACTGACTATGTGTGAAAATGGCCTGTTACACCGGTCAAACTGGGCTGCCTCAAAATAGGCTGCTACACAGGGCCCTGCTTTGTGTGCTTCGGTGCGCCATCTCGATTTGAGCTTTGTTAGAGAGGTTGGGGTTTTACCTGCATTTGAACGTTTTATTGAGATCGGTTTTGTGACGTGTGAACTGATCAGTGAACGTACTGCGTTAATTTGCATTTATGGATATTAAAATTGTTTCAAATGCCGTCTTTATTGTTGTTCTTATCGTCATAACTATCGTCGGTATTGCCATGTATTTTCGAAATTACTGATAATAATAATAATAATAATAATAATAATAATAATAATAATAATAATAATAATAATAATAATAATAATAATAATTGTCAGTAAGTACTGGTGTCACATGACTGATGTGAACCAGTTGATTGGCTAATGGCGATGCGCTAAAACTGTTAGCGCACTCTTGGAGTGCGCTAACTTTTCCACAGAGCGTATTCTTCCGCCCTTTGCCTAAGCGAGACTGTGCTCTCATCCTCAGAATTAATTAATGACATGTAGCTTATATTCTCCACAATACCAAATGACCATAAATTCCCTGCTTCTCAATTAAAGCAGAAGTGGGGTTTTTTCTGACAGATTGCATGTGCCTGTGCCAGTGCCAGTGATCTAAAAATAGAAGCCGCTGTGTTTCATCTAATTTTCGCCGACTTGCATAGATTCTTCTCATATGCCGTGTTAGTGGCATGTAGCTTATCATCCACATTACCAAATGATGAGTTAGTATACAATTCCCAGCGGCTAAGAGAAAACACAAGTGTTATTCCGATAACGTACCAGCTAGACCAGTTTGGAAGACTGACTCGATCGACTCTGTAGCAGACTACACAGAAATACGACTGCATCAGTTCAGTAAATGAATGGTTTCCGAATTATTATTTCAAGGCAAGAACAATCGTAATCGAAAACGTGTAAGGTTCAGAACGTTCTTACCATATATAAGACTTATTACCAGCCTGCGTCATGCGTGCAGACTCAGTGCAGACTGCAGTGGTTCGATTGCCCAGGTAGCCTAGCAGTAGCAGACGACATTAACCCCGCTCAGCAAATTAACTTGTTGGGCAAATGTGAACGAAAAAACGATGGGGATATAATACGTGTAGGGTTCAGAGCATTTAGTACCAGACTCCCCGATGAGTGAAGATACCACACGAGAAACATGCCACATTTATTATGAAAATGTACTTTCCGTCGACCTTGGCAAGGGGCAAAACTCTGCACAGTCAATCTGTCGAAACTCGATGAAGGTTTCGAATCGCAAATAACTATGAGCACAGTCCTTTCTCCGAGTTTAAATGAGGTCTCTATGAAAGATCATCACTTTTTAGCTTAACGCTACACTGGAATTTACCAACAGAAATTAAAACAAGAGTTTGCGTGTGACGAAAGCACGACACACTTGAGACAGCCCACACAAAAGTAGATCCAGTGACACAAACCTGACCACACAGTTACGCCTATCCAAATGCGCGTTGCAAAATGTGCGTTTTGAATCTTCTTTTTTCTCTGGCGGTACTGACAATATCGTTATTGAAACAATCCCAGTGCACTAAGGGATTTATAGAGCAAATCTCGAAAATAATTATTGAACTCAGCGCTATGCGCTTCGTTCAATAATGAATTTTCTCGATTTGCTCTATAAATCCCTTAGTGCACTGGGATGTCTCAATAACTTAAATAATAATGATAATAATAAAAATAATGATAATAATAATAAATGAGCATTGATATAGCGCAACATTATAAATTTACAATTATGCTCTTTGCGCTTGACACATTTATAATTAAAACACAGTTATACAAGCATTTACATCTACATTCATAGTCAGCAACGTTTAATTAAAAGCATACACCATCAAACATACATTACAAAAGATTCTTCCACTAAGTAATAAAAACATGAATAAAATAGGTAGTGAAAAACAAGGAAATACCAGCTGAAAACCCTTAATCAAACAGAACATGTTATCAACAATACTGAAAACAGCCCTAGATGTTTGTATATACATTATCACATTATCACTAAAACAACAAATACACTACATGTAGCCTACTGATGGACTGAGAAAACAAAATCAGGGGTTGTATTTCTTGAAGAGGTGCGTTTTAAGTGCTCGTTTGAATGCTTGGGGTGACTGAGAGTGGCGGATGTGAAAGGGGAGAGAATTCGATTGTGTGGGTGCGCAGAAAGTAAAATTGCGTTGTCCGTATGTTTTGGTTTTGGTGTGTGGAATGGTGAGGATGCGACAGTCAGAAGAGGCACGGAGTTGTCTTGCTGGAGAATAGACGGTGAGGAGTTCAGAGAAGTAAGCAGGAGACGAGCCAGAAAAGAAGTTAAAGCAGAGGGTGGACAGTTTGTAGTCAATGCGGGCTTGAATAGGTGACCAGTGCAGTGTGTGAAGAAGTGGTGTTGCGTGATCTCGTTTTCGTGCTTTGAGAATGAGGCGTGCTGCCGAGTTTTGGACTTTTTGTAGTTTATGCAGGAGGTACAGAGGACAGCCAGAGAGAAGAGAGTTGCAGTAGTCAAGTTTAGAAAGAACAAAGGCACAGACAAGAGTGTTAGTTGTTTGAGAGGAGAGTGTGTGGCGAATGGTGCTGATCTTACGAAGCTCAAAATAAGCTGCTCTATAGACAAAAGATATATATGTTTGTTAAAGGGTCATGTCAGATGAAAGAGTGAATCCAAGGTTTCTAGCTGATGGTGAGAAAAGAATGTCGGTGTTGCCTATTTGAACAGAAACAGGTTGGGGAGTGGGAAATGTAGTGTTCTTCTTTTTGCACAGTAAGACTTCAGTCTTATCATCATTCAGCTTAAGTTTGTTATTGACCATCCAAGATTTAACATCAGTGATGCATGTCTGAATGGTCTGGATGGCGGAATGTGTCTCTGCAGGGGGACTGGGTTTATACAGCTGGGTGTCATCAGCAAAAGACTGATTTAAAACAGAATGGTTTTGAATCAGTGTGGAGATGGGCTTAGTGTACATGATGAAAAGGATGGGACCGAGTACTGAACCTTGAGGAACGCCGAAAGAAAGTGGGGCTGGAGCAGACATCTGGCCATCGACAAGCACAGCCTGAGTCCTGCCAATGAGATAGGACTCAAGCCATGCTAGCGGTGGACCGGAGATGCCGTACAGAGTCTGAAGTCTATGGAGAAGCGTGACATGGTCAATCGTGTCGAACGCTGCAGAAAGGTCATGTAGGGTAAGCACTGACACATCACCACCATCCAGAGCAGACAGAATGTCACTGATTACTTTAAGTAGGGCTGTTTCAGTACAGCGAGAAAGGCGATAAGCGGACTGAGAGTGCGAGATCAAATCATGGGTGTTCAAATATGACAAGAGCTGCTTCAAAACTACCTTTTCAAAAACTTTGGACAAGAATGATAAATTAGATACAGGACGATAGTTCTTCAAAATATTGACATCAAGACTAGGTTTTTTGAGAAGTGGTTTGACAAGTGCACTTGAGTATGTGTGTGCGTGTGTATATGTGTGTGTGTGTGTGTGCGTGTGTGTGTGTGTGTGTGCGTGCGTACGTGCGTGCGTGCGTGCTAATTTTTCTAAGAAAGCTTTTGATTTCACAAGGGGAAATATTAATGACCATATTAAAGTGTTACGATAAGAAAGTCTTCTTTTATATTTCGGTCAAATGAACAGAAAGACCTTAACAACCAAACACATTGGGTGAAACGTTTACAGCGGAACCCACAATTTAAGACCTCAAAAAATCAACAACAAATATCAGGAAGGAAGAAGTCTTAAAATGGGAGTAAATCTACAGATGTTATGATCAAAAGATCTGAAAAATCAAGGTCTTACAAATGGGTAAAGTCTTAAATTGAGAGGTCTCAAAAAGGGAGTTCAACCGTATATAGAAACTTTCGCTTGTTGCGGCTTCTCACAATGACCCGAGAGTGCAGGTTGCTTTACTGTTGCAGAGTACAATCACTTCATTTTGACATAACGCATTCATTTTAAGGGCAATTTGGTGTGTTGCACCCACCAATAATATAGCCAGGGAAACTCGCAAGAAGAAAAAAGTCGCGTAAGGCGAAAATACAATATTTAGTCAAGTAGCTGTCGAACTCACAGAATGAAACTGAACGCAATGCCATTTTACTCGTAGCATCGTCAGGCCACCGCTCATGGCAAAGGCAGTGAAATTGACAAGAAGAGCGGGGTAGTAGTTGCGCTAAGAAGGATAGCACGCTTTTCTGTACCTCTCTTTGTTTTAACTTTCTGAGCGTGTTTTTAATCCAAACATATCATATCTATATGTTTTTGGAATCAGGAACCGACAAGGAATAGGATGAAAGTGTTTTTAAATTGATTTGGACAATTTAATTTTGATAATAATTTTTATATATTTAATTTTCAGAGCTTGTTTTTAATCCGAATATAACATATTTATATGTTTTTGGAATCAGCAAATGATGGAGAATAAGATAAACGTAAATTTGGATCGTTTTATAAATTTGTATTTTTTTTTACAATTTTCAGATTTTTAATGACCAAAGTCATTAATTAATTTTTAAGCCACCAAGCTGAAATGCAATACCGAACCCCGGGCTTCGTCGAAGATTACTTGACCAAAATTTGAACCAATTTGGTTGAAAAATGAGGGCGTGACAGTGCCGCCTCAACTTTCACGAAAAGCCGGATATGACGTCATCAAAGACATTTATCAAAAAAATGAAAAAAACGTTCGGGGATTTCATACCCAGGAACTCTCATGTCAAATTTCATAAAGATCGGTCCAGTAGTTTAGTCTGAATCGCTCTACACACACACACACACACACACACACACACGCGCACGCACACACACACGCACGCACATACACCACGACCCTCGTTTCGATTCCCCCTCGATGTTAAAATATTTAGTCAAAACTTGACTAAATATAAAAAGAGTTTCAGAGCACTGAAAACCAACCGTGCCCATTCATCATTGTCTATGCTTTTAGCTGCAGACAGTTCCATCAGCAAACTTTTGCAATCTTTATGTTTTAGGTTTTTAGCGACACAAGTTTTCTGTCAAGGAAACATTGGTAGAAAGATTCAGGTTTTCTTGTTCTTTTCATTTCTTGTGTAAACTGAAGACAAAGTGGTCATTAATTAGTCAATGAATCGGGATTGAATTAAGCGTTGTGCCACCGGTTCAACGCAGTTCGATCATCATTTATTGAAGGGAGAGAATTGCGTTACCGTGCTGTTATGGGCAATAACTCTTGATAAAAGGCAAACGAGAAAAAAAGGGTGGGTGTGAATGGTGTGGCTGGGAAATGAAAGAAAGATATGTTGGCAAACTCTGTTATTACGGAACAATACTGGAGGACACAGCCCGTTACACCTGATATTTTGTTTCTGGAAAATAAATCTCTTTCAGCCGTTCCCTCATTCATTTGCTCACTTGCACTGTCGAAGAACTTTCTCTCTCTCTCTCTCTCTCTCTCTCTCTCTCTCTCTCTCTCTCTCTCTCTCTCTCTCTCTCTCTCCTTGTGTGTGTGTGTGTGTGTGTGTGTGTTTGTCAATGTGTGTGTATGTGTGAGTGTTTATGTGTGAGTGTGTGTGTGTGTGTATGTGCGTGTGTTTGTGCGTGCGTGCGTGCGTGCGTGCGCGTGTGTGTGTGTGTGTGTGTGTCACGGTGCTATGCATGGTCGTTTGGTCCACTAGTCGTGTTTCCGGTCTATGATAGTCTTGTGTTTATAAAGTTGGTGTGTGCATGTCACGCTTTTACCTATAACAACTAGTGGTACCCGTGCTACGCACTTTGTGTGCTGCGCATGCGATGTCATTTTGTTGGTTATGTGCTTGTGAAAATGTTGTTTGCACCCCTCCCCCCCCCCCCCCCGCACATTATCCCGCATATAATGAATTATATTCTCTTGGTGAAAAATAAAATGTTAACCCTTACACCGGTGCAATTCTGTAACACATGTTACATAGCCACTTGTGAATTAACAGAGAGAAAAATAACAAAAAACAGTCATATAGGTTTTCGCATCAATGGGAGGTAACGGCGGAACTGACCAAAAAGACTGCGCGACCGCACGCGACTATACAAACAAACAAAATAAAATACAGCAGGTATGACGTTTGCATGAATCCATGATTACGTCTACATGAACAACAGTGATAAAAGTGCGCATCTCTTCCCAGCCGTGCAGCGCTTTGAAAGTTGGAAGCATTAAAATTTAAACGGGTAAAAAGCCATCGTGAAGATACGAAAAAAAGTATGACGTCTAAAATACTTAATGATTCAAACGCATAGTATAACATATGTAATTGACAACAGAAAATATATATATACATGGTTCACACACACAATCGAGTGCACACATCCATGCTTATTTAAAGTCATGTACACACACATACATGGCATCATGCAACACACAAATGACACATATGGAATATGGAAAACGTATAATGGACATGAACAACAGAAAATATATACATGGTTCACACACACAATCGAGTGCACACATCCATGCTTATTTAAAGTCATGTACACACATACATACATGGCATCAAGCAACACACAATTAAATGACACATATGGAATATGGAAAACGTATAATGGACATGAACATGGCAAGTAATTTACACCGTTACCTACTATAAAATTGATGATATATATATACCACTCACTTGCTATTCGCCTAAAAGCTTGCGGTGTGCTGTGACACATATAAGAAACCAGAAGAAACAAGTCGCGTAAGGCGAAAATACAATATTTAGTCAAGTAGCTGTCGAACTCACAGAATGAAACTGAACGCAATGCAACGCAGCAAGACCGTATACTCGTGGTCCACCGCTCACGGCATAGGCAGTGAAATTGACAAGAAGAGCGGGGTAGTGGTTACGCTATGCTGCATAGCACGCTTTTCTGTACCTCTCTTCGTTTTAACTTTCTGAGCGTGTTTTTAATCGAAACATATCATATCTATATATTTTTGGAATCAGGAACCGACAAGGAATAAGATGAAAGTGTTTTTAAATTGATTTCGAAAAAAAAAAATTGATAATAATTTTTATATATTTAATTTTCAGAGCTTGTTTTTAATCCGAATATAACATATTTATATGTTTTTGGAATCAGCAAATGATGGAGAATAAGATAAACGTAAATTTGGATCGTTTTATAATTTTTTATTTTTTTTTACAATTTTCAGATTTTTAATGACCAAAGTCATTAATTAATTTTTAAGCCACCAAGCTGAAATGCAATACCGAACCCCGGGCTTCGTCGAAGAGTACTTGACCAAAATTTCAACCAATTTGGTTGAAAAATGAGGGCGTGACAGTGCCGCCTCAACTTTCACGAAAAGCCGGATATGACGTCATCAAAGACATTTATCAAAAAAATGAAAAAAACGTTCCGAGATTTCATACCCAGGAACTCTCATGTCAAATTTCATAAAGATCGGTCCTGTAGTTTAGTCTGAATCGCTCTACACACACACACACACACACGCACGCACACACATACGCACATACACCACGACCCTCGTTTCGATTCCCCCTCGATGTTAAAATATTTAGTCAAAACTTGACTAAATATAAAAAGGACTTTACTTTGGCGAAAAGAGCATATGCTGCTTATTTTTGTACATAACTGCTATAACTGTATTTTTTCCGAACACTTACATGTAAAAAACATAGAGATATATCTTACCATTTCACTAAGACAGCCAAAATAACGGTCAAATTAAAGGGAGATCATGATGACGTACATGTCTATGGTTGCACCGGGGGAAAATATTTAGTCGCTGGAACCTATAAGGTTATACGGCGACTTATCAGGTGATAATGTTTCGAACTTATCTTTTAAAAATTAAGTAAACAAATCTATGGAATATTTTGGAGTTCCATTAACAGATAAACAGATCTATCTATCTTCTTATTATTTTAGGTTCGTCTGGGGTAGAGAAATAAAACACACAGCTAGGTTCGTCTGAGGTGCGGTCGCGTGTTTAGTCGAACCGAAAGTTGAAGAAGAACCAATCACAGATCTCTTTCGCCGCGATGTCAAAGTTCAGGTCAAAGTTCACTGTTGTCTGCTCAAATTTGCGAGACAAACCTCTTCAAACTTTGTTCGTGGACAAAATTGGAAGTCGGGACCTAGCGGAATCGATTTCCTGGGTCACGTTGGCATAGCAACCGAAGGAGAAGGCACAAATCCGCGCGGTTTGGTCACAGGAATCGAAAAACCACCGAAAACCCTACCAGTATTATATAGTAGATGTTTCATCAGCGAATAAAATCCTCTGATATGTATGCAGGGCCGGACCAAGTTCGTTTGAGGGGGGGGGGGGGGGGGGGGTTCCAACTGAAGGCAGGGGTCCAAAGTCCACATTTTTTTTTCTCTGAGAGGTACATTGGATGGCCAGGGGGGGGGGGGGGGGGGGTTCCGGAACCCCATGAACCCCCCCCCCCCCGATCCGGCCCTGGTATGTGTGTGTGTGTGTGTGTGTGTTTGTGTGCGTGTGTGTATGTGTGTGTGTGTATGTGTGTGTGCCCATTCATGCTTTTGTTTATATTTAGTCAAGTTTTGACTAAATATTTTAACATCGAGGGGGAATCGAAACGAGGGTCGTGGTGTATGTGCGTGTGTGTGTGTGTGTGTGTCTGTCTGTGTGTGCGTGTGTGTAGAGCGATTCAGACTAAACTACTGGACCGATCTTTATGAAATTTGACATGAGAGTTCCTGGGTATGAAATCCCCGAACGTTTTTTTCATTTTTTTGATATATGTCTTTGATGACGTCATATCCGGCTTTTCGTGAAAGTTGAGGCGGCACTGTCACGCCCTCATTTTTCAACCAAATTGGTTCAAATTTTGGTCAAGTAATCTTCGACGAAGCCCGGGGTTCGGTATTGCATTTCAGCTTGGTGGCTTAAAAATTAATTTATGACTTTGGTCATTAAAAATCTGAAAATTGTAAAAAAAAAATAAAAATTTATAAAATGATCCAAATTTACGTTTATCTTATTCTCCATCATTTGCTGATTCCAAAAACATATAAATATGTTATATTCGGATTAAAAACAAGCTCTGAAAATTAAATATATAAAAATTATTATCAAAATTAAATTGTCGAAATCAATTTAAAAACACTTTCATCTTATTCCTTGTCGGTTCCTGATTCCAAAAACATATAGATATGATAATTATGTTTGGATTAAAAACACGCTCAGAAAGTTAAAACAAAGAGAGGTGCAGAAAAGCGTGCTATCCTTGTGCTATCCTTCTTAGCGCAACTACTACCCCGCTCTTCTTGTCAATTTCACTGCCTTTGCCATGAGCGGTGGACTGACGATGCTACGAGTATACGGTCTTGCTGAAAAATGGCATTGCGTTCAGTTTCATTCTGTGAGTTCGACAGCTACTTGACTAAATATTGTATTTTCGCCTTACGCGACTTGTATTTGTAATTATTTGTGCAAGCAGCTCTGTGTGTGTTGGCACAGGCCTAGGCTTGACAGTGCATACTTTTCACTTCAAGGCAGGTGGTTTGTGCGAATACACGGTAACAGTTCAATGAACAATCCCACATATATTGACCACACATTTCTTTTTGTAATCAATTATTAATACTTTAGTTTTGCTTGCCTTCTCAATCAAACAATTTCACGAAAACAAATGCAGGAAAACGGGATGCTGAAGGTTCACTATGGTCTGGGGGGGGGGGGGGGGGGGTCGTTTTTTTTTGTGCGTGCGTGCAAGGGGGGGGGGGGGGGGGGTAGGCGGAGCGTGGAAGGCGAGACGGGAGGGAAACTCTAGGGCACTGAGAGGGAAACAGGAAAGAGGGTAGAACCCTGTAAGGAAAAAGGGCGTCAAATTTCAACAGTGCCAGAGCAAACAAAAGGCTGACTGGAGGAGTGGCGATGGTTTATTAGAGTTCATAGCGGGGCCAAACTCAGCGAGGCGTGACGGTGCCAGCTTTGTGTGGCTGTCTCTGAATCCTGCAGTCTGCATCAGGCGGCACCGACCTCTGACTGACTATTTGGGTTTTACGTTCTCTCAGACCAGTTGGCCAATATTGGAACAGGTATGGTAATACGGCGCTGAAGATTTGGTGTGATACTTTGACTCGAACAAGCCTGCAGTGGCTGTCTTCTTCGTCCCGTTAGCATTGGGTTTGTCTCGTCAACTCAAAATATCGAGATACGATCATGATACTCAGAGACGAGAGATGATGCATGCGTGTCTTCTTGTTTTTCAAGCTCAGAGACTTTCGCTGTGAACTTAGGATCTTTTTCGTGCGCAGTTGTGCACACGGGTGTGCTCGGACACTGAAGAGAGTCTGCACCAAGTTGAATCCGTCGACCTCTGAGGTGGTGGTAGCGATCAGCTGCACCTACTGTCCGTCTCACCTTGTCATCTGCAATATTGCAATCGGTATAGCGCCTATTGGTATTCCAAGCTCTCGTAAGCCGGCTCTCGCAAACTCCAAAGCATGTGGATCGGCATTCTCGCAAAAACTGCAAAGGCCAATGACCGAAGTTCTCGCGACTTTCAATTCGAAGCATAACAAAGAGCACATCTTGCGGATATCTCGCGAGAGCTGACCAGATACCGAAACGGTCTATTGGTATCATATTGTCGTGTAAGGTTACCCTCATGGAAATTCGGACTGCTTTCTCACTTTATTGAGAAAGCGAACAGCTATAGATACGTTTGACGCTACAACCCACCCCCCCACCCCCCCACCCAACCCCCCTGCATGCGTGTATCCATTTCCAGTTTCCAAGCCCTGGGACTTTCGCTTTGAACATGCACTCTTTATCGTACGTATGCGTGCACACAGGGATGTTCGGACACCAAGGAGAGTCTCCACACTTTTGACTCTGGAACGTGGGGGTCGAACCAACATCTGGTTTTCAAGCCAGCGTCGCTACCGACTGAGCTATCTCCCCGCCCAAATGTTGTCATCTGGCATAGTTGCAGTTCTGGCAGCTATATGCAACAACAAGGATGACACAGATGATTCTGCCGTGCGTTATCATACACATTTGTTGGGTTTGATGTCACACCTTTGATCCTTAAACGTTGGCAAAAGAACTGTGTCATAAGCAGTGTACAGATTTTTGTCTTGGATGGGTGGGGGAGGAGGGAGGGTTGAGGTAGGTAACATTTTGTCGCATTATTAACGCTCTTCGAAAGGCGCAAAGAACGTTTGGGAAGTAATTTCTTGATCCACCATGGTACCGGTGTAGCAGCCTATTTTGAAGCAGCCCAGTTTGACCGGGAGGTGGGAGGTCATTCTGGGCTAGTCAGTTTTGACACCCCCCCCCCCCCCTAGTCAATTTTGCCCCCCCCCTGCAAACTTCAAGAATGAGTACATTAAGACAATTAGAAACAATATTTATACATATAATATGTACATAACTACATATATCTAAGGTTTGAGGGGGGGGGGTCATTCTGGGCTAGCCCAGAATGACCTCCCGGTCAAAATCAGCTAGCCCAGAATGACCCCCCGGTCAAAACTGACTAGGCCAGTCAGTGTTGACCCCTCCCCCCCTTCAAACTTCAAGAATAAGTACTTTAAGACTTTTTAAACCGAAAAGAATGTGAATGTGGACAATATTTGTTAGAAAAATGATATTACAACAAACTAAACAAAAACCCTTAACTTAAAAAAAAAAAAAAAAGTTTCGACGCTTCCTTTCAAACTTCAAGAATAAGTACACTAGGGCCTTTTAAAACAAAATGTACACATGTATGTATGCATCTATGCCTCCCCACAAGTTGTCAAAATCAGCTAGCCCAGAATGACCCCCCAGTCAAAACTGACTAGGCCAGTCAGTTTTGACCTCCCCTTCAAACTTCAAGAATAAGTAGTTTAGGACCTTTTAAAACGAAATATATGTATATGTGCATAGTATTTGTTGGAAAAATGATTTTTTTATTAAATCAAAAAAAAACAAAAAAACAAACCAACCTTACTTTAAAAAAAATAACAAAGTTTCGACGCTTCCCTCAAACTTCAAGAATATGTACACTAGGACCTTTTAAAACGAAATGTACGCATATGTGTATGTATCTATGCATCCCCACAAGTTTGGGGGTTGGCAGTCATTCTGGGCTAGCCCAAAAAGACCTCCCGGTCAAAATCAGCTTGCCCAGAATGACTGCCCCCCCCCCCCCCACAAACTTGTGGGGATGTATAGATGCATACATATATGCGTACATTTCGTTTTAAAAGGTCCTAGTGTACTTATTCTTAAAGTTTGAAGGGAAGCGTCGAAACTTTTTTTAAATATTTTTTTACAGTAATTTTGTTTTTGATTTTGTTTTTGATTTTGTGAAAAATCCTTTTTCCAAAAAATAGTGTGCACATATATATGTTTCGTTTTAAAACGTCCTAAAGTACTTATTCTTGAAGTTTGAAGTGGGGGGGGGGGGGGGGGGGGCATTCTGGGCTAGCTGATTTTGACCGGCCCCCAAAACTTGTGGGGATGCATAGATGCATACATTATGTTTAGATTTCGTTTTAAAAGGTCCTAGTGTATTTATTCTTGAAGTTTGAAGGGAAGTGTCAAAACTTTTTATAATTTATTTTTATTTTTTTAAAGTAATTTTTTGGGATTTTTTTTCTCGATTTTGTTAAAAATCATTTTTCCAACATTTTTTTGTTTGTTTGTTTGCTTAACGCCCAGCCGACCACGAAGGGCCATATCAGGGCGGTATTGCTATGACATATAACGTGCGCCACACACAAGACAGAAGTCGCAGCACAGGCTTCATGTCTCACCCAGTCACATTATTCTGACACCGGACCAACCAGTCCTAGCACTAACCCCATAATGCCAGACGCCAGGCGGAGCAGCCACTAGATTGCCAATTTTAAAGTCTTAGGTATGACCCGGCCGGGGTTCGAACCCACGACCTCCCGATCACGGGGCGGACGCCTTACCATTAGGGAAGGGGTGAATGGGAATGTGGGTTTACCCCACTTTCTTGAAATATAGATTGAACATAAGTTTTGGTAAGGAGCCGATGTTATTGTGTCGAACTCAGCATTGAGCTCTTCGTTCACATCATTATCAACTGTACTGGTTCTTGATACGTACTGGGCCGACTTTAGTCTTCTTTCTTCATCGAGGGGCAGCCAGCCAGCCTCTTGATTCACTTGTTTGTTGATGGAGTGTTTTGGGAGATCAAAGATGATTTTGAGTGCAGCCATTTCGGCTCTTTTCAATAGTTTTAGATTCGATTTTGATGCAGCAAAAAATGCTTCTTGACCATAGGTTGAACGGGATCTTATAATGGCTTTCGTAATGTGAAGCAGGCTGTCTTTATTTGAGGCCCAGGTCTCTCGTTTTAACACTTTGAGGAGACTAAGTGCTTTCTTGGCTTTGCCGACAATGTTTTTGATGTGTGGCCCCCATGTTAGGTTCGGGGTCAGAGAGAGAGAGAGAGAGAGAGAGAGAGAGAGAGAGAGAGAGAGAGAGAGAGAGAGAGAGAGAGTGAGAGAGAGAGAGAGAGAGAGAGAGAGAGAGAGAGAGAGAGAGAGAGAGAGAGAGAGAGAGAGAGAGAGAGAGAGCGGATTTGTCCTTCGCTGGGGGTATTTACTTAATATTTTTGGTTGTTTTGAACGCATGAGCAGATCGTTTTTTCGAGTGTTTGTTTATCCTCCTCTTCCGGTTTTCTTCTTCATTCCATGTAAGCGCTGGAACTGTAAAGTGGTGTATAAATTCACTTGAGATAATATAATAGAGGTAGGTGCAAACTATTGTTGTTCAAAATGTTGCTGATACAAAAATGAAGCGCGTCAACAATCGCTGCGCTAGTGAAACTGAAAGCAATCGCCGCGCTCCGGGAATCGCCGCGCTGCACAACGCGCCGCGCTCCGGGAATCGCTTGCCTTTTTGGGGGGGGGGGGGGGGGAGGGGGAGGGAGGGGGAGGGGAGGGGGGGAGGGGGAGTCTGAATGCTGTCATCTTAACATGATAACCATCAAATAGAATTTTTTTTAAATGACAGACATTTCTTTTGTTGTTACAGACTGCAATGAAAGGACTAAAAAGAGCAGTCCCTGAGGACAGCATTCTGACGCAGCCTCAGAAGAAGAATCGGCAGGACCTGATTTATGGTCACCATCCTGACCATGAGCTGGGCTTTGACTCCCATTCTCAGGATTCTGACAGCAACAGCGTGGACTCAGATGAAGATTTGTTCAATTCTGTGGATGATCCTCTCATCAGTTTCAACTCACCCACACCTGGTAAGGAGGAGAACTTTGAAGAATCTTCGCTCAACATCAGCAGTGATTTCGATTTTTACTACATCAGTCTTGACAGCCCAGAAAGCTACAGTGACCTCGATGACCCCCCACCAACCCCTGGCAAATCTATCGTGGATGATCCTCTCTACAGTTCCATCCCACCCACACCTTGTAAGGAGGAGAACTTTGAAGAATTTGATTTTGACAACATCAGTCTTGACAGCCCAAATAGCTACAGTGACCTCGATGACCCCCCACCAACCCCTGGCAAATCTATCATGGAGTTGTACGAGTCATCAACTTCTGACTCGGACAGTGATGATAATGAATCTTCATTTACTCCACATGTCTCCAGTACTAGTGACTGTCAAGCATCAGTAAATGACTCTGATGCTGTCAGTGATGAGGAAGCTGAAAAAAGCAGCAGTGATGAAGGTTCTGTTGGAGATGAAGAAAAGGATCTTGTTATCAGTGATGAAACTAATCACAATGATACCTTTATGACTGAGGCCGATGAAAGGGGCAGTGATGGAATATCCAGTGGAAATCTGAGCAATGAAGATGAATGCATGGGTGTTGCTATAAGCATGAACAGACATTCTGGCGACAGCAGTGATAAAGACGAAGACAGCAGTGGTGAAGACGAAGACAGCAGTGATGAAGACGAAGACAGCAGTGATGAAGACGAAGACAGCAGTGGTGAAGACGAAGACAGCAGTGATGAAGACGAAGACAGCAGTGGTGAAGACGAAGACAGCAGTGATGAAGACGAAGACAGTGATGAAGACAACGATGTGTCTGTAGAGGAGTTGTGTATGCACCGTGGCAGGGTTCCTACAAAGAAACTGTGTCAGAAGCGGGGACAGCAACTACACTCTCTCCGCGACTCGCTCACATCACCCAGCTACCTCACACGTCTCCACATGATCCAGGCTCCTCTCTGTTCCTGCTGTGGTTATCCCATGCCAGTCTCTCCCCTGGCTACCCCTGCTAAACCCTCCTCCCATCCCTGTAACCCCCAGAGAAGGCTGTCGAAAAGGCGTCCTGACATTACGCTATGGCTGGAGCTGATGACCACCTCTTATCACCGATGCAAGCAGCAGATGGAGGCAGAGCTGCACATTTCAGAAGAAGAGGAGATGGACATGATAGAATTTTATGCTGGAGAACAAGCTGACGATGAAGATTCGTCATCGGACGACAATCCCATTGATGAGGATAGCAGTGATGAAGACATGATTCCAGTTCAGCCACAAGAGGATGAGAGGGAGAACAGCTTGTCCACTGATAGTGAATCTGACAGAAACCATTCCGATGATGACTCGTCTGATGATGTTGGTATGTCGTCCCAGACCCACAAGACTGATATAACTGGCCACAGCGACTCCGACCAAGACACTCTCCCGCTTTTAGATCTTGACCTTGACTTTGACCATGGATAGAATCTCTCTTCTGACTCTCGCCCTGTGACGGTATTCGGTACCTCTCGGGTCGTGTCGGTCGAACTCGGTCGGTCATGTGATGGGGCGCGCATGTGCAACGGTGCCTTTCCGCCCACTACTCGCTTCGCTCTCTGGCATGCACGCGGGACACCTATTAGGCATGGCTTACCGCATCGACCTTGTATTGTTGTCATCTGTAGCAGTTTGCTAGACAAGTAAACTAGATGAACGTACCTGATGTGAGTGTTGTTTATGTACGCTCGGAACACGACATGGTGGCAGCGGTGGGATTCTTTACCCAACCGTGAGTTTTGAAATAGTTGAGCATAGTCGTACGGAAGAAGAAGAGCATGCCATTCAAACCGCCTGAACCACTCGACTTTGGGAGGCCCGACCAGTGGCTCACGTGGCGTAAGCGTTTCGAACGCTACAGGGTTGCTTCTAAACTAGACAAAGAACAATTTTCAGTCCAGGTCAGTTCCTTAATCTATGCTATGGGCATACAAGCCGAACAGATCTACGAACAGTTCGAATATGACGAGGACAATGACGAAGCAAAACTGGAGGACGTACTGAAGTTATTTGACACGCACTTCGTTCCACAAAAGAACGTCAAACACGTTCGAGCTGTCTTCAACACCAGAAGCCAACACAGCGGCGAGCAAATCGAACCTTACGTCAGAGCCCTGTACGAACTTTCTGAGCACGCAGATTTTCATAACCGCGACGAAGCCATTCGCGACAGGTTCGTCCTTGGTGTGAACGACCGAGAACTCTCAGAAAAGTTACAAATGCAAGCAGACCTGAATTTGCAAGACGCCATTAAGCAAGCCAGGCAGTACGAGCAAGTCAAGAGACAGCTGTCTGAGCAACGTTCCAGTGTCGACGCTGTACACACCGGTACGCAGCGATTCAACAGACGCCCTCGCGGCGGTGCAGGTGCGACAGGTACCAGCTGTGACAGTGGCAGCAGCGGTCCAGCAACCAAGCACGCCGGTTCCAGGGGTGGATTTCGTCATTCGCGTGGTGGTGGTCGTCGCTTTCCTCAGGAGGGGAGAAGTGATGCATCATGTTCACGCTGCGGACGTGGACAACACAAGAAAGATAGCGACTGTCCAGCAAAAGGGAAGCAGTGTCACGGCTGTGGCAGGTACGGACATTTCTTTTCTTGTTGCCGTTCCAAGCAAGTCAACGCTGTCGACGCAGAAGAAGTGTACTACATGGGTGTCGTACACAAGCAGGGAGCTGAACCAGCATGGTACACTGACCTATCATTTGGACGTCGCAAGATCAAGTTCAAGATCGACACAGGTGCAGATGTGACCATCATTTCCAAATCCCTCTACCTGACCCTTGTCCCGTGTCCCAAGCTTATCCCCACCTGTGCAGTCATGCACGGCGCAGGCGGACAGATATCCTGCATAGGATTCTTTAGGGACACTACCAACATCAACGGTCAAGAGTTTCACCTGGATATCTATGTCGTTGTCAGCAAGACAGAGAGCTTATTAAGCAGAGAAGCCTGTAAACGCATGGGACTTGTCCAACGTCTCGACAGCATACAGCCAGCGTTCGGTGAGTTGGACCAGCAACCAGTCAATTGCCCACCGGCAAAGATCGTCTTGAAAGAGAACAGCCAGCCCTACAGTCTGCACACAGCTCGGAGAGTACCCATACCTTTGATGAAGAAGGTAGAAGAAGAACTGGAAAGGATGAAGAAGGCCGGAATTATTGAGGAAATAACCGAGCCAACAGATTGGTGTTCTCCGATGGTGCCAGTTTTGAAGAAATCTGGAGCGGTCCGGATCTGCACGGACTTGAAAAAACTGAACCTGTCAGTCAAGAGGGAGAGATACCCGATTCCGACTCTCGACAACATTTTGCATCGACTCAAAGGAGCGAAGATTTTCAGCAAGCTGGACGCAACGTCGGGGTTTTATCAAATTCCTCTCGACCCAGAAACTGCCAAGTACACAACCTTCATCACGCCATTCGGAAGATACTACTACAAAAGACTTCCGTTCGGAATATCCTCCGCTCCCGAGATTTTCCAACGTACGATGGAGACGATCCTGAAGGGAGAAGAAAACACGATCTGTTTCTTCGACGACGTTCTCATCTACAGCAACTCAGATGAAGAACACGAGCAGCATCTTGAGAGTTCCATGAAGAAGATTGTCGAGGCCGGGCTCAAGCTCAACAAGGAAAAATGCAGCTTCAAGCAGTCAGAGATCGAGTTCCTTGGTCACGTGATCAACGCCGACGGAATCAGACCAGACAAGAAGAAGATTGATGCCATCATCAACATGCCTGACCCGACCAACGTCACAGAACTGAGAAGAATTCTGGGCATGATGAACTTTCTGGGACGATTTCTGCCAAACTTGTCGTCAGTCTTGAAGCCTGTCACCGAGTTGCTGGAGAAAGACAAGGCGTGGAACTGGGGACAGCCACAGACACTCGCGTTTTCAAAAGCAAAAGAGCTCCTGACAGCAGCTCCTACTCTCGCTTACTTCGACTTGACTAAGCCGACAACGGTCAGTGCCGACGCGAGCAGCTACGGTATTGGCGGCGTACTCCTGCAGCAGCACGGGGAGAAGATGAAGCCAGTCGCTTTCTGCTCAAGAACTCTGACATCAACGGAACAAGGGTATGCCCAGATTGAGAAGGAATGTCTAGCTGCTGTGTGGGCGTGCGAAAAGTTCGAACGTTATCTGATCGGTCTGGAGAAATTTACGCTCGAAACCGACCACAAGCCGCTCATTCCTCTCATCAACACCAAAGATTTGGACGAAACGCCCATCAGATGTCAGCGGATGCTGATGAGACTGATGCGATTCAGCTTGACAGCAAGTTATTCACCAGGCAAGACGCTTGTGGTGGCTGACGCCTTGTCAAGCAGTCCTCAGTCGCCTGTCCAAGAGGGGAGAGAAGAGACATCGGAAGACAGAGCCGATGTTGCCACACTACTGGCGGAAGATGTGGAAGCTCACGTCGACGCTGTCCAATCTTCATGGCCGGTTTCAGACAAAAGACTAGACGAGATAGCAGCAGGCAGGTTTCACGGTATTGATTTCAGCCATTTCCCATTTTCTCACACTTCCAGTCAAACATAAAACTGTGAAATACTGTGAACATGGATGTTATTGTAATTAATTAGGATCAGTACCACACAAAACAAAGAAAAAAATTATACGCAGAGTCTTATTTTCCATAGAAAATCAAGCGAAACGAAAGTTGCCCCCAACACGTGAAAATCTATCAAACAAACTTGATGCAAGCCTGACTCCAGAAAGAAGACAGAAAACCACTAATACTAAATGATTTACATAAAGTTTAAACATATAACAGATTTTCACAACAAAGTTCCTTGCCTGAGGCTGTCTATATGTTTGCATGATGCTGTCCTTGATCAGAACGCCATTTTCACCTAAACCGGCCGGCGAAATGTTTTTTTTCACATTTCAAGGTCTCCATACACTAACAAAAGTCACATGTTTTGAAAGTGTATTTATGTGTGTACAAGATAAAAACAGATAAGTACTTCTTTATCATTTTTTTAATGGCAGAAATAAACTTATACTATCGATACCCCCTAATTTAGAAAACGGCAAGAAGAGCCAAGATACCTGTTTCATTAACAAGGAACACTTTTTTGTTCATAAAAAGACACTCACTCATTTTGATATAAAATAATAATAATCAATTGCATACATATATGAATACAGAATGTTAAACAAATCTACTTTTATTTTAAGTGGAAAAAACACACAACAAAAAACACGCACATAAGTGACGCACACAAACTGAAGGCTTACCACCAAAGACTGTGGGTACCCTAACTACTCTCCTCACATAGGGAGGGGGGAGATAGAAGGATCCCTAAACAAAGCCTGCCTCAACACGACTTTAGTAGGTAGCCGTGCCTGCTTGGTCATCCAATTATGCCGTCGAAAAACAGAAACAAAGAAGAACAAGTCGCGTAAGGCGAAAATACAAAATTTAGTCAAGCTGTCGAACTCACAGAATGAAACTGAACGCAATGCAATTTTTCAGCAAGACCGTATACTCGTGTAGCATCGTCAGTCCACCGCTCGTGGCAAAGGCAGTGGAATTGACAAGAAGAGCGGGGTAGTAGTTGCGCTGAGAAGGATAGCACGCTTTTCTGTACCTCTCTTCGTTTTAACTTTCTGAGCGTGTTTTTAATCCAAACATATCATATCTATATGTTTTTGGAATCAGGAACCGACAAGGAATAAGATGAAAGTGTTTTTAGATTGATTTCGAAAATTTAAAGGCACAGTAAGCCTCCCGTAAACCATCACAGAGCTCCCCGAGCGTCTACATGCAATACAAGCATACTTCCATTTGAACGCTCACCGAACGGGAACATCCTGGCAGCTTTCTGTCGAGCGTGAGAAATTTTCAAAGAATTTATTTTCGTGGACTTCTTCTAAACAACAATTGCGCCTCGTTTTGGTGCTGGCAACGGCTGTTATGAATATGATACCGGAAATCACGCCCGGACAGTAAGCCTCCCGTAAACCATCACAGATACTGTCAGGCTTTTACACACAGTACAAACACCCTTCCATTTGAACGCTCACCAAACGGGAACATCTGTGGGTACCCTAACTACGTAAAGAGCGAGCAATTTTTAAAGAATTAATTTTGCAGATTGTCTCGAACACTTTTTGGACCCATTCTGAACTCAGGTCATAAATGAGTTACTTCCCTTCTAACGATGTAAACTGTCGATAGCCGTGGATCGATGATTATCAGAATGTTTTTGGACCGTGGTGCGTTTTTGCGCTAGACCTAACTTTTAAAATCTAAATAATAAATTGACAGCTTGTTACAACATTCTTTAATCATAAAAGAATTTGTTTTTCATCAAGACAAGATCAGAAAAGCCCGGAAGCAGGGTCACGCAAGGGTCGTCGCAGACGACGGTTTACAGTGCATATCGCCGTTCCTCTCAACAGTCAAAAGCCATCGCTAGAGTTCTTGTGAACCACAGCCGTTTGTTTCGTGCATAAAAACGTGCTATTGTAGATAAGCTCACATCGAGTCACATTCAAATGACTAACTGACGACTACATTGTGAAAAAGGGAAACTGGATGACACGAGTTCACAATGGCTCAGGGGTAAGATAAACCACGCAAAAATAAATTCTTTGAAAATTGTTCGCTCTTTACGGAGGGCACCTAAGATGTTCTCAATCGGTGAGTGTTTAAATGAAAGGGTGTTTGTACTGTGTGTAAAAGCCTGACCGTATCTGTGATGGTTTACGGGAGGCTTACTGTGCCTTTAATTTTGATCATAATGTTTATATTTTTAATTTTTAGAGCTTGTTTTTAATCCAAATACAACATATTTGTATGTTTTTGGAATCAGAAAATGATGAAGAATAAGATGAACGTAAATTTGGATCGTTTTATAAATTTTTTTTTTTTTTTACAATTTTCAGATTTTTAATGACCAAAATCATTAATTAATTTTTAAGCCACCAAGCTGAAATGCAATACCGAAGTCCGGCCTTCGTCGATGATTGCTTGGCCAAAATTTCAATCAATTTGATTGAAAAATGAGGGTGTGACAGTGCCGCCTCAACGTTTACAAAAAGCCGGATATGACGTCATCAAAGGTATGTCTCAAAAAAAAAGAAAAAAACATCCGGGGATATCATTCCCAGAAACACTCATGTAAAATTTCATAAAGATCGGTCTAGTAGTTTGGTCTGAATCGCTCTACACACACACGCACACACACACATACACCACACCCTCGTCTCGATTCCCCCTCAACGTTAACACTTTAGAAGACACTTGCAAGGCAAATTTTCGCGCCGCGGTGCCGATGACGCAAATAACTCTCGCGACAAAACGATTGGTCCGTAAAGTCGCGTCATCAACCGGTTCATGAATGGCCCGTGTATGAATGGCATTCCTTCTGTTGTGATGACGTGCGCACCTCGTCATTGATGTGACTTGGAAAATCGGTCGGATTTAGGTACCCCCAAGATCTTATGTCGAAATTAGATACCTTTACCCTACCGATCCAGAACTGCAAAGGAAATGTTAATCAAACTTCTATAATCATTGAAAAAGATAAAAATCTGATCGAGCATGAAGAGGTAGCGATCGTGTGGTAGCGATCGTTGGCTGACAGACGGCATATTACTCGACAAAAAGGCAACAAAAACAATAAAATCTCACCTGAAAAAATAATCACAAATCCCGCCTTCGGCCTCAACTGTGAAAAGTGTGTAATATGTCACATACGGCATAGGATTGCCCGGAAATGACAACGAAAGTGAAAGTAGCGATCGTTGGAAACCCCTGACAGACGACGGTCGGACAATCCAAGAAATGGACACGGCGCGGAATTTCGCGAAATTTCGGTCATTGTAAATGCTTTCCTATGAAGTACAGACTATAAAGGTGTGTTTTCAATGTCAAAATAAAATCATGTTATCATTTCTTGTGGTAAAATAAGCTTACTTGGTTTATCTGTGAAGACTTAGTTTTTCGGACAGACAGCTTCCAGTTCTCGATTCGATTTTTTGTGTGCAAAATATGTAATGCAAAATTCATATTTGTGCTTTTGTTTTTGTTTGTATGGTTAGATATTGCAGCTCTGCTATCAAATATGACCATTCAGTGTGAATTGAGTGCCTTTTCGTTTCAATTTTCACATCAATGGTTGGCTTCTGTCATGCAGAAGGAAATGGCGTCTGTCAGGATTCACACGATCGCTACCAAACACATGTGCATAAAATGCCAACAAAACAACTCAAACGATTTTTTTTTTCAGAATTGTATTCAAAATGACACATTTGTGCATTGCATATAAAAAAAAACACTGAGAAAATTGGTTCAGCAAGTTAGAAATCAGAGCACATTGTGCAGTCAATAGAATGTCTCAATACCGTGAAACCTGCCAGCACTGAGTCAGCAAGATCCTGTCATCAAAGCAGCTCTACACTACACGGCCAACGGTTGGCCCAGGTACGTCACTGACGTAGAGCCAGCTCTGAAAGACTACTACGCATTCAGAGGGGAGTTCAGCATACATCGAGGTCTTCTCGTCAGAGGCGTCCGGATCGTCATTCCGCACGTCTTGAGAGAAGAAATGCTGAACCGGATTCACGAAGGCCATCTCGGGATAACCAAATGTCGAGAAAGAGCAAAGTCGACAATTTGGTGGCCAGGCATCAATGAAAACATCAAGCAAAGAGTGTCAGCATGTCAACACTGCGAAGAGAAGCAGCCATCCCAAAGAAGTGAGCCACTTATGACAACAGAACTCCCAGACAGACCATTCCAGATGGTTGCTGCAGACTTGTGTGACTTCAAGGGACAGAGTTATCTTGTTCTGATTGACTATTATTCAAGATATCTTGAAATCGCTCATCTTCCGAGAGAGACATCTGAAGTCGTCATTGGACGGATAAAGAACATCTTCGCACACCACGGAATACCAGATGTCATCGTCACGGACAACGGTTCTCAGTTCACGTCAACAGAGTTCCAGAACTTCGCAGCAACATGGAAGTTTACTCACTCGACTAGCAGTCCATACTTTCCTCAGTCGAATGGAGAAGCCGAGCGAGCAGTACAAGAGGCCAAGAAGATTCTCGCTCAAGAAGACCCGTTCTTAGCCCTACTCAGTCACCGGGCTACACCTACGACGCCAACAGGAACGAGCCCAGCGGAGCTAGCACTCGGAAGAAAGATGCGAACGACGCTCCCTACTCTCGCAAGCAATCTCATCCCAAAGACGGTCAGAAGGGATGCGATCAAGGCGCGGGACGAGCAAGCAAAGCTCAGAAACAAGAGTGACCACGACAGACGTCATGGGACAGAGACCCTGCCGCCACTAATACCAGGTGACACTGTTCTCCAGAAACTAGACCACGAAAAGTCCTGGGGAAAACCAGCAACAGTCCTGCGTCAATGTGCACCACGGTCCTACGAGATACGGTCAGAAAGGGGACAGTATCGTCGGAACAGACGACACCTCAGATTGTCTTCCCGACAAGTGTTAGACAGGCCTACCATGACCAACATCCCTGTCCTTTACCCTGTCCCAACCCAACAGAGTCCTGTTCTTGAAACGCCAAGCCAGCGCAATGCAGACCAGCCAGGTCTTCGTTCTCCGGAACCTCCACCGACGCCTGGGTCCCCGCGACGTCCTCCAGCGGCGCCTAACCCAGGGCAGCAACCGTCGACTCCGGTCATCAAAACCCGCAGCGGACGAACTGTGAGACCACCGTCCCGCTTCGAAGAGTGAACCATCGACTCCGCAGATCAACAGCAAATAAACAATGACTGTTTCGGTTCCGGTCGAAAGATTCGTTACTGAAACCCCTATTGAACTTTAATTTTAAATGATAACGATAACGTTTCGTTTCATCAAGATCATTAAATCTTTTTTATTTGAAGGGGGGAGATGTGACGGTATTCGGTACCTCTCGGGTCGTGTCGGTCGAACTCGGTCGGTCATGTGATGGGGCGCGCATGTGCAACGGTGCCTCTCCGCCCACTACTCGCTTCGCTCTCTGGCATGCACGCGGGACACTGATTAGGCATGGCTTACCGCATCGACCTTGTCCCAATAAACATACCAGAACTGGGCCACTGCTGGCTTTTTGCTGGCAAGTTTGGTAAAGCTGGCCATAAAAAACCAACACTGGGCCAATTATGGTTTGCCAACAAAGGCCCAGTTATGGCTTGCCATCACTGGCCCATCTCTGGCATTCCAGTAATATTGTCGGCCAGTAAAATGCCTTAATTGGCCCACTGTTGGCACGCCATTGGTGGCCCAGTGCTTGTTTGCCAGCATTGGGCCATAGGTGGCGATTTGCTGGCAATTATAGGTGGGTTTTTGCTGGCACGCCAGCAGTGGGCCAATGCTGGATAATTGCTGGCAAGAAGATCTGCGACAGCACAGCGGTATGACTTTCTCTCTTGGAGTGACGTAATGTACAAACAAATGTCGAAATATCTTGACGTCACTCGTGATGATGACGCATTGTCAACTAAATCCGGCCCGCGGTGGTTCTGCAGATGTCCGGTTATTTGTTTTGCATTCAACTTCAAGGAATTTCCAAAGCACCTTCTTCGATTTCAGTACGCGTCCGATCTCCTCCGGCTAGAAGCAAGCGTGGTGAGTTTCACAAACAGTTGTGGGTGAGCAGGTCGTCGCAACGGCGTTAGATCTAGTATCTTCTTGTTCTTTTCCTCCGTTGTCGGTCTTTTTTTCAACTTTCTTCTGCTGGACGTTTGAGTCAGTTCGCAAAATATAATAGACTTTAAGAAGTCGTCCTCTCTGTAAGAAAGAATCTGCGCGCGCACGCGCGTGTGTGTGTGTGTGTGTGTGTGTGTGTGTGTGTGTGTGTGTGTGTGTGTGTGCGCCCGCGCGCGCGGTTGTGTGTGTGTGTGTGTGTGTGTGCGCCCGCGCGCGCGGTTGTGTGTGTGTGTGTGTGTGTGTGTGTGTGTGTGTGTGTGTGTGTGTGTGTGTGCCTTTTTCCTTTCTTTGTGTGATTGAGTTTGTTTTGTCTCTGTCAAAAGAAAAGCACCATAGGCATTACCATAAGCTTACTTGTAACCAAACAAATTGCATCTTGTGAATGTTGACATTGAGTATGTGTCTATTCACTCCAGGACAAAGATTTGTGCAAGTGTCTGACTGCCCAACTGGATAAGATGCAGCTCGCCTGGGTCTCAGTTCCTGAGAGAAACGCAAGAGAGCTGTCCGAGACAACGTAAGCTTCGCAGGTTAGATCAAAATACATATTCCTGTTGACCCCTTACTTCTGCTTGGCATTTTAGTCAGTTCAGAAAATATGATAGATTACAAGAAGTCGTCCTCTCTGTGAGAATGCCTCTGTGTGTGTATGTGTGTGTGTGTGTGTGTGTGTGTGTGTGTGTGTGTGTGTGTGCGCGTGTGTGTGTGCGCGTGTGTGTGTGTGAGCGCGCGCGCGTGCGTGCGTGCGTGTGCTGTTTGCTTGCATGCCTGCGTGTATGCTTGCGTTTGTTTGGTTGTTTGGTTGTGTGTGTGTGTGTGTGTGTGTGTGTGTGTGTGTGTGTGTGTGTGTGTGTGTGTGTGTGTGTGTGTGTGTGATATGGAATAATGAATTAAAACCAACAAAACTCGTTTGCTTTCATGTTTCAAGAGGTGAACGGCAGGAGGACTTGAGAGTTTCAATGGCTTACCGTAGGCTTACGACGTCAGGACAAAGAAAAGAAGCGTTATCTCAACGTTGCGGATGCGAACAGAGAAATGACAGAATCAAGACAATCCTACGGAGGTTTACTGGGAAGTGAACAAGAAACATTCCTGCCTTTGGTCATCATGTCTCGAGTGTGAAATTTAGAACGCTGTACAAATAAAATAAAACAGTGAGCAACTGAAAACAAAGCGTACGTTTCTGTAATGTTTCGGTAATGAGTCGTTGCTGTTTGGAAGCTTTACATTTGTTTTGTTTTTAATATATATTACTGTATTGTTGTTGTGCCCGCTATAACTGCGTTGATGACGATATTCTGTCAAAACCACTGCCTTTACTTGCCAGATAAGTTACACGACAAATGTGATTAGCATTTCAATTGCATTTTACTGATGAATTTGATAATTACGCATATGCATATTGCTAATGTACAGCTTGACAGCATTGCCCTTTGCTTTATTTGCGCACGTCTTGCCGCCAGCATGGGTTGAAAAGTCCATTGATGTGCTGTGTTTTGTTATTGTTATTACATTCACAGTAAAAAATGACAAAACAAAGCATATTTATAGACTTCTAACAACCATCTATGGGCTAACAAGACTGTGCAGATCGAGTACATGAATAGAGCCGTCATTCTATCCGAATCAGTGGTATTGGTATATTTCCTGCAACTTATTGGCATTTTGCTGGCAATGGTAAAGACAGAAATATGGCATTTTGCCGGGCCACAACTGGCCCGGTAATTTCAGCAGGTAAAGGGCCATTAACGGAAAATATATGGAAAAAAGTTTTTTTATATGGAACTAAAAACCTGCAAAATGCTGGCAAAATGCTGGCGAAATGCTGGCAAAATGCTGGGTTTTTGATGGCAAGCCATCAATAAGCCATCAAATAAATGATGGGTTTTTGCTGGCAAAATTCTGGCAAAATTCTGGCAAAATGATGGCAAGCCATCAAAAAGCCATCAAATAAATGATGGGTTTTTGCTGGCAAAATTCTGGCAAAATGATGGCAAAATGATGGCAAGCCATCAAAAAGCCATCAAATAAATGATGGGTTTTTGCTGGCAAATTGCTGGCAAATTGCTGGAAAAATGATGGCAAGCCATCAAAAAGCCAGCAAATAAATGATGGGTTTTTGCTGGCAAAGTGCTGGCTTGCCAGTGATGGCCCATCAATTTGCCAATGTGCATACGGGTAATATGCCAGCATTGGGCCATAGGTGGGCCTTTGATGGCAGTAGTTCTGGCAACTGGCATTGCCATCAAAACGCCAGCAGTGGCCCAGTTCTGGCATGTTTATTGGGCTGGTGCATTCTGAGGATGATCATTACCAGTTTCAGGCAGCAGATTTTGTCACTGATTAATACCCCAACAACTGAAACTCAATGTAAAATAAAGAAATGCACACCTCATTCAATATTTTTATTTTTTGGCTGGGGGGGGGGGGGGGGTCCGGAAACCCTAGAATCCCCCCCCCCCCCCCCCTCGTTGTGGGGGTCAGGGGGCGAAGTCCCCTGAAGCTGATGGGTAGATCATATTCTGAGATAGGAAAATGGTCGTTCCTTGCATGAAACGGCATAAAATAAGCAATAATAAAAAAAAAATTAAATAAGTAAGGTACATGTTTAGGGTAGGGGGGGGGGGGGGGGGTTGCGCAACCCCCATAACCCCCCCGGTAGTCCGGCCCTGCACTACTCTCCGTCTCTGAATAGTCGAACTCCCGTGCGAGGAAGCGGGAGGATGTTATCGAATGACCCTAGCGCATGCGCAAAGGAAGGAATTCCTCGTTATAAAAATAGATTGACTGGTGACCTTGCTTTACGCGGCAACTTGAAAGTCGGCAGTCTGGTCGTCACCCGTGCATACCGACTGAGCGCCTGCGGTAGGTGGCGACTTTCAAGTCATGACTTCGCTGAAGTCGGCGTGTACTTTACACGGCACTCATGCATAAGAGACTCAGAGCCAAGTAAGCTTTGTTTGTTTTTATCAATTTATGATCTGCTGACTTCAAATTGTTTTCCTACATCAGTGTATAAGAAATTTAAAATGAATCGGCAGCCCAAAACGGATGCATAGGAAGGGTCACGAAACAAATGCAAGATTTTAGAAAACAAACAAACAAGATCTAGACATATGTCGACAAGCCGCGTGCATTCAATCAACCGACTCTTGAATCGAGAAGATTAAGGAGGTTACTTGATACAGATAGTGATGCAGTTTTCAAGACATCGATAAAGCTCATGCTGAATCATTTTTTTTTATTCCCAGAAATGAACCATTGAATTGATGCAACAACAAAAATAGCACTAGATTTCTACAATTTTGATTTTGCATGGAACACTCCAAAATAATTTCCGGGGACCATCTCCCGCACCCCTAAGTTTTTTTCAATTTCAGGAGTTATTTCCCTCATGTATTTTCATGCTTAAATGCTGTGAGTGTGATGCATGTGTAATCTGATAACAAGATCATTGATGCTAATTCTATTGCTAATGTATGTGTATTTGATTTTGTATTTTACAGAAGCAGCCATTCCTTTGCCCTCCGCATCTAGTGAGAGCTTTATAGGACCAGGGCCAGATCTTGCCTTTGCAAAGAGGGACACGACTAGTCTACATGTGAGGGTATTGTTATTGGAACACAGACTACCTCAAGTTGGCAGAGCTGCAGATGACAATTACATAACAGGCCTCTGTGATTAATCGTCTGACTGAAGATGTTTCTGGCTTGAAGAAAGACAACATGAAGGTGAAGGAGAACATACGCTCTTTTTCTGTTGATTCTCTACTGAAAAATGACACTGCAGTATGGTTTTACACATATGGTGATCTTTCGGTATGCATGTACCTACTTCGTAAAAAAGGCAGGTCTACATTACTGGGTTGATGAGCTGCCAAAGGCCACATCACTCCAAAGAGCAAGAAGCTTATTTTGTCATGTAATGGTTTATATAATTTACTCTGGTACTGTATAGAATAAAGGGCCCATTATCAATCAAATCTCTGGTCTGGTCTGAGTTTGTTTCATAAATGATTGTATGTGAGCTTACGAACATAACGATTCCCACTTTAAATAAATGCGATCAAGATAATTAGGTAGACAACATGTCAAGAGACGTTTATTCCTTATTTCTTGTTATAATTGAAGGATATTATTATTATGCAATATACTGCTTTGTTTTTTAAAATGGCTTCAAATTGTCTCCCTTGTACCGACACTTTAATACACAATTTGTGCATTCACTTGAGTTATTTCTTAAAGAAAATTACCCCCCAAAATTATCCCCGAGTACGCAGTACTAGGGTCCTGCAGACTTTAATTGTGTGTCTGTCTGTCTATCTGTCTGTTTGTCTCGACTTAACAGCTTATTGCTGGGAAACTACTGGGCGCAGTTCGTTCAAAAGTTGATACACTAACTTGATAATAGGTCCGATTGATCGTATTAAAACTTCATAATGTTACCTGGGACCTAAATGCGAAATATTCCACAAAAACGACTCTTAACGGGGGGAGGTTTGGCGGTGGGAGTACAACTGCCGTGCAGCTAATGGAACAGCCAGCTAGCTGGTGCGAATTAACCATATCCACATATCGAGGCTCTGGGAGTTACTTCCCTTGTTTTAGGAAGCAAACACACACTGAAACTGCTTTGTTGAAAATTGTGAACGACCTTCTGATGGCTCTCAATAACGGTAAAGTGTCTGTTCTCACGCTTCTCGATTTGTCCGCTGCGTTCGACACCATTGACCACTCAATTATGACAGCCCGCCTTGAGGCAACTTTTGGCATCACAGGTTCTGCACTGTCCTGGTTTGAGTCCTATCTCTCGGACAGGATTCAAACAGTCGTGATAAACGGCATCGATCAGAATCCACAGTCCTTCAGTTCGGTGTTCCTCAGGGATCCGTGTTGGGTCCAGTTCTTTTTGTTTTGTACATGAACCCCCTCTTTAACCTCGTCAAACAGTATCCTATCGATCACCACGCCTTTGCAGACGACAACCAGTTGTACAAAGACAGTGAGATTGATCAAATTGATACCACTGTGAGTGAAATGGAAGACTGTGTTGTTGCTGTAAAGGCGTGGATGACGGCTAACAAACTACAGCTAAACGACTCGAAAACTGAATCCATGCTTGTCAGGTCCCAGTACAGATCTTTCCCTGAAAATTCTTTGCCTTCTAGCATTCATGTCGGTGATAGCGACGTCAACTTTGTCTCTTCTGTGACTAATCTTGGCGTTACCTTCGACCACTTCCTCAACCTTTCCCAGCACGTCCAAAACATCCGCACAATTGCGTACAGTAACGTAAGGAAAATCAGTTCTATCCGCCACTATCTTACCCCCCAAGCCGCTCAAACTCTAGCCTGTTCTCTAGTTCTATCCAGAATAGACTATTGCAACAGCCTGTTCTATGGCTGTGATCAAAAACTTGTCGAGTCACTCCAAAAGGTACAAAACTCTGCCGCCAAATTGATATATCGTTCTAAGAAGTTTGATCATGTCACACCACTTCTTCGTTCCCTTCATTGGCTTCCCGTGTCCGCTCGTATCAGATACAAGCTTGCTTGTATCTGTTTCTCTGCCAAATTTGAAGATGGCCCTAAATACCTCAAGGAACTGCTCGTCACATATGACAATCCCTCTGACTACAACCTCCGCTCACGCGCTGACAGTCGCAAACTGGAAACTCTCGAGCGAAGCTTGCCTTCTTTTGGAAATCGCTCGTTTGCTTCTGCGGCTGCCATTGTCTGGAATTCTCTCCCTTCCTCCGTTCGCCATTCTGCTTCTAAGGACTCTTTCCGCAGTTCCCTTAAAACGCACCTTTTTCGCGAATCCTTGTAAATTGTCCTTGCCATCTTTATAGACTGTTAGAGGTGAAGTTAGATTTGTTGTTTGAATGTGTCTTTTTTTGTATAGTTGCTTCAGCTTTGATTGAGCTATAGGGTTCTGTATGAAATTTGCATTTAGTCTTTCTTTTTCTTGCTGAGTGTATGTACAGTCCAGAGAGGAGACGGACATGGTGTGAGCTTGTCCAGGGGGGTATATGAACATCTCAGTGGCAGGGGGATGGAAGCACTTGTTAATGAGTGGGAGTGTGTATGCGCGTGGTGTGCACGAGGATGTATGCACGTGAGTGATATTTGTAAATGTGTATTATTATAATATCATCTTTGTATTTATATTATTGAAATTGTTATATCTCGATGTACAGCGCTAAGAGCATAGTTAAATTTGTGAAGCGGCGCTATATAAGCTATCTTTATTATTATTATTATTATTAAATGCTGCCTAACAAGCGCTGTGCTTGGGGACAATGTAAAACGGATGATAGGTATCCTGAACGCTGTGTTGGCGTGAAAGATCTCGCACGACTTTGATTCAAGGCCTATTGCTAATTTTTTGATGGTTTGGTCTCAGTGTCACAAAAATATGACGATCTAATCAATCACTGATTTAAAAAATAAGTATGTTGCCCTATATCCATTGACATTCTTAGTGAAATAGATCTATTTGAAATAGTATTTCACTGCCCCGACCGGCGAACTTGTTGCCGGCTGTATTGAGCTTGTGTGTTCGTGTAGGCTTACTCAAAAAGTCAAAATCACAGTCGTCTCCGAAACAAGTAATAATTAGAGTTGGGGGAAAAACATTTCGTTTGTTCAGTTTTGTTTTGTTCTTGATAGTTTGTTTATCACACACACACACACACACACATACATACATACATACACAAACACACGCGCGCACGCACACACATTGCATGTACGCGCACATACACACACCTACTGAGATATGCCTAACATACACGCACGCTTGCAAACACACACATAATACGCAAACACAGTTTAATTTCCTCAATACAAGGCGAAAGGCACACACACACCACACACAAATAAACACAACACGCAGTCCCACACACACACACACACACAACCCTCACACACACAAATAAACCCACACACGCAGTCAACCCCCCCCCCCCCACACTCATAACTCATAACTCATAACATTTTATTGATCCAACAAAGGAAATTAAATTGGTCATCAGCACATATAGGTCATTAATTAATAATTATAAAAGAATAAGAGAAGAAAATTCATAAAACCCCTGATAACAAAAAAAATATCTAAAGTAATATATGTACAACTACAATACCCTTTTTACTTGCACACATGACACACCAACACACATGCATACATACCTACATACATACCTACATACCTACATACATACATACAGGGATCGCGCTAGCTTTTTAAAAAACGCGTAAGTCATACGCAACGAAACGAAAAAAACGCGTCACGGACCAATATTTTTGCGTACTACGAAAACACGTACAGACACAAACAAAACACGCACGAAAGACTTAAAGACACTCCTTACCTAAATACGGCGAGTTTTCCTGTCGAACTCCGCGCACGCCTGTCGAATAACACCCCTGCTGTCTCCAACCTTCGGGCCTTGCATGCTAATGAGCATGAGATTGTTTCCCGCTCTAATACGACTAGACACACTTTCCGCCTTTTGGAAGCGCGAGATGGGAGAGCAGCTAATGTCTGTTTCATTATCCGACAAGACATTATCTGGTAATACCCTCGTTACGTTCGTTTGCGATACTTCGATGCAAAAAGAAACGGACTTTAGTTTTGACGCGCAGATTTCATGTGTGTCGTCACTTCTCGAGCCCTATAGTCAGTTTCAGGATCGGGTGATTATTAAGTCAGAGCAAAAGCGCTGCGTGAAGACAAACACTGTACAAAACCCATTGTAGTTTCTTTGGTGAAGACAAGAAAAAGTTACAATATTTTTGCGTATGGCTTACGCGGCGCGGCGAAAAAAACGCGTCAGCGACTTTTAAAATGCGTCAAATACGCAAAAATCGTGCGTAAACGCGATCCCTGACATACATACATACATACATACATACATTCCATGTTAAAGTGTAGTTAAGAACATCACAGTAAGTATATCATTGTTTGGATTAACAGATAAGTTTTATGTAAATGATGATAACAACAATCCATAATTAACGCTATTGCACTACCAAAAGAAGAGACCAACCAAACACATAAAACCAATCCCAGTAATCATCATCAGTTATCACAGGTATCACAGTAGATTAGCCATCAGGTAGTTAGACTCAATTGGGCAAAGTATAGTGTCAACACCATCACAACAGTGCTAAAGCTCATTATCACAGCACTAGTTATGATCAAAGGTCAAACAGTCATCAAACCAAATTAAATCTATCATTAAGAGGTACATTTAAAAGGCATCACTGATAGTCTGTGGCCAGGACAATGGCTCGGTTGCTGTTAAAATATCTCACAGCTGCAGGAAGAAAAGAACGCCGAAAACGCTCCGTTCGACACCTAGGCATGAGAAACCGAGCGTTCCGTGTGATGCGGAGATCCATCAGTGTGTCGTGGAGGGGATGCCCTAGGTCGAGCAGAATAGCTCTGGACTTACTGGCAAGCCTTCTTTCAACAAGGACTTCAAGGGTGTCAAGGCTCTGGCCTACAGTAGAACTCGCTTTCTTTATCAGCCTGTTCAGCCTGCCAGTGTCCCTTGCAGTGGCATTCCCTCCCCAACACACTGATGCAAACACCATCACACTGCACACCATACTCTGATAAAACATGTACAGCATCTTGTTACACACATGAAATGATCTCAGCTTGCGCAGGAAAAACAATCTTGACTGCGTCTTCTTAAAAACAGCATCAACATGATTAAACCAGCTTAGCTTGTTATCTAGAACTACACCTAAATACTTGTACTCGCTGACTATCTCAATCGCATCACCTTTGATGACTACAGGATGGACAGTGTCTTTCTTTTTGCGAAAATCAAAAATCATTTCCTTCGTCTTGCTTGCGTTTAATACTAAAAAGTTGGAATCACACCAAGACACAAAATCATCAATACGTTCTCTATACAAGCTCTCATCACCATCAAGAATACAACCAACCACGGCAGAGTCGTCAGAAAATTTCTGAAGATGACATGACTCTCCTTGTACTTTAAAATCAGATGTATACAGGGTGAACAAAAAAGGTGACAAAACTGTTCCTTGTGGTGCTCCGGTGAAAGTGTTAATCATGTCAGATGTAAAAGTACCATTCCATCGTACAAACTGTGGTCTATCTACCAAATAATCCAGAATCCATTTCACTGTACTATGATGCAAAGACATGTTTTGTAACTTCTGAGCCAGAAGATGAGGCTGAATAGTCTGAAAGGCAGAAGAAAAATCAAAAAACATAACTCTAACACACGCAGAGCTCTTCTCCAGATGTGTGTACACAGAATGTAACATAAACAATAGTGCATCATCAACCCCTACTTTGGCCCTGTATGCAAACTGCAAAGAATCTTGAAAAGCAGCGACTTGGACCTTCAAAACAGTCAACACCAGTCTTTCAAAAACTTTCATAATGTGAGAAGTGAGAGCTACAGGCCTCACACACACAAATAAACACACACACGCAGTCCACCCCCCCCCACACACACACACACAACCCTCTCTGACACACACACCCGCCCAACCCCAGCGTCCAACTCAACTTTCACCAACAACCATACCCTACTCTCACTGAGCGAGTTTTAGCGTCAACTAAGGTGACTCGAGTCGAACCGGAGGTCGCAAAAACTCGGTCCGGTACGACTGGAGTGACGTCACCGGTTAACCAACTTTCAACCTTGCTTCCTGCGTAGGGTCTCTCCAGTTCCAAGATGGCTGCCAAGGCGAGGTGAGAAACTTCTGCAAATATTTTTTGACAAAGTTACGGATTGTGAGAAGACATTTGTTGTAAATCACTTAGCCTTTCAAAAATTAAGGATACTGGGTTGGATACTGTCTTGGTTTTAATGCATTTTATTTTAGCAGTGATGTTTATTTTGGGAAGAAATGAGGTCAACAGGAGTTTGGGTGCGATTTCGGCTCAAATGTACTTTAGCGCCCTGAACTTTTAGATTTTCACGCTCACTTCTTCATTGACGTTCGAATCGATAGTTCGATGTTTTGGCATTACATTCACATCAACAATAAAACAGTACTGCTTGTTCATCATCGTCGTCCATCAACTCTCCACAACAGTAAATCCGTAACGCGCTTGTCGCCATCTTGTTGCAAGGGACGCGACTGGACACAACCCAACAGCGTTTCCGCGAAGAAAAAAACCAGACATGCGCAGTGACCTTACCGTAGCTCAACCCTGTTCCTCGCGAAAACTCGCTCACTATCGCTCTCTCTGACTCTCTCTCACACACACACACACAAGCTCACGCAAGCACAGCCACACACACACACAGCACGCGCATACACACTGACACACATCACACACAGCACGCGCATATACACACACACTGACACACACACACACACCCACACACACCTTTCGCAGTTCGCTCACAGTTCTCTTTTCCATCGTCGCCATCTTCGAAGCTTGCTTCGCTTTTCAGGGGAGATAACCCGTTTATCACATTCGCTGCTGACTTGTGGGTCAAGGCTATCAGGTCCGCCTATGGCCAAAGTGATCCGGGATCGATTCCCGGCATGGGCGGTCTATATATATTTTTATTTTTTAATTCTTGTTTACTATTGTTTATTATGAACGTTTTAATGTTTTATTTTACTCTAATAATTTTTTTTAATTGTGTAAAATAAATAAATATATATATATATATATATATATATATTTTTTTATAAATCCAAGTGACCCGGGTTCGATTCCCGGCATGGGCGGTCTATTTTTTTGTTTTTTTAATTCTTGTTTACTTGCGTGCGTGTACCACTGCGCGAGGAGTATAGGCATTTGAGTTCACTGGCGAATGTCAGATTTGTTGGCTTGGAGGAAAGCGTTTCCGACTATGGCCAAAGGGATCCGATTCGATTCCCGGCATGGGCGGTCTATTTTTTAAATTTTTAATTTTTTTTTTTTTTAATAAATTCTTGTTTACTATTGTTTATACTGGGGGAGCGAGCCAGTCTTAAGAGTACTCGGGTCCAGCGCGAGCGTTTTTTTTATTCAAAACAGTCTTTGACATATCTACAGTTTAATTAAAAGAAAAACTGTATTTTATTTTAAGTGATAAATAAATATAGACAAATCTTGGGACTGTGCACAAACTGATCGGCTTGAACTCAAAAGTCGCAGCCAAGAATCTTCTGCAACTTTTGAGTTCAAGTCTGTCAGCTTGTGCACGGTCCCACAATCAGTTCAAAAAGAATTTTCCTTGATATAGCCTTGAAAAAAAAAGTAAGTAACCAATTTTGTACAAACAAATTTGTTCAAGGGAGACAATTGGAATGATGTTTTTTTAAAATCGGCGAATTGCATTATAATTTCCTTAAAAAAATAACAAATAACTGTGAAATAAATTGAAAAAAAAGTGCTAACATTATTACCTTGATCAGATCGATGTGTATGACAAGGAATTTCTATGTTTGCTGATTTGGTTGTCCAGTAATGACTTTCATGCACAGGGCTTCTAAATTCACTCGCTCAAACGCTCATGTCTGCACCAACATTCACACACGTCCATATCGGCACATTCATAAGGGATGGTGACAACACGCTCTTGAACAACAAACATGGCACAAAACGAATGAACATTTCAAACATTTCGCCATTGAATGAAATCATCAGTACATGGATATCAAATCATAAAACATCTCACAAAATACCTCCTTGCCATTCCGAAGTTGAAGAAGAACACAGTCTAGCATTACACACACTACACTTTCATCACTGAGAATCGCTGTTCACAACACATGTCCTCGGCTCTGATACGTTCTCCGAATAATACACACAATTCCTGGATGATGGTATAGTCCGTACGAAGCCGAAACACTTCTTACTATCCTCTGACACAAGTTCTTATCAGCTTCCACAATCTTCTGTCTTAACTGCAGGCATTTAAAAAATTAAACCTGAACTCACACACAGAGGTGACAGCACTACGTACCCTCCCTCGCTGTAAACAAAGTACTGATTTTACCTGTCCATATCGAAACTACATACATTTTTCACTTGACAAAACAGTTAACTGTTGCTACCAACTTAATTAACTGGTATTGGAAAAAAATATCACACCTTGAAAACCCTAGTTCAGTATATCATAACTATATGCAGCCTTCAAACGGTTGGTACCGGTTGTTGAAGATCTCTTAGTCGCGCTTCCTTGCATCCGGACTTCTTGGGTGAAAATTGAGGCCTTGAAGAGTCGTCCGGGGAAACTTGTCTTGTCTTGAAGCATACCTGAAAATGAAATTATTTTTTTTACTTGACGCTTATGCAGGGGAAGTTCGCCAAGTCTTTCGTCCATATACCACCAATAGCCGTTTCAAACCATACCTTCGTGCATGTCCTTGACTTTTAGTTCATGATTTTGAACAAGATAATCCGTTTTCTTGCAGAATTTCTCAAAGTAATCCTCTGGTAATAGTACTTCGAGCACCGACAGTGAAAGAGGTATTTCAGGCTGCCCCTTATTTCCGGTTATCAGAGAGAGGCTGCCGTGCCCTAAAATCTGATTGGTCAAAACGCTGGGGGCAAAGGTTATACGAAAAAGGTCTATTCCATTCTCTTTCTCTTTGTGTCCACGTGACTTCTGCATGTCACGTGTTCTTTACTAAGACGTAGAGCAAGTCGTTCTGGATCATTCCGTTGTGCACTGAGAACTTTTAGTATATTGTCGAATGTCGAACTCCATGACGTTCCACGCAGTTTTCGAACCACTGGACAATCAACAGAAAAAATCTCAGCACCAAAGTCAGCAAAGGTTTATATCAGTCCGCCGGTCCCAAGTTCGTGGGGGGTGGGGGGGGGGGGTACGGAGAGTTGTGAATATACTATGCTGTAGGGCTGGATCTGAATCGCTTGGATTGCAGCAAGAACTGCAACCAAATCGTTTCCGAAGCAGCTGTCGGAATTGAGAGGCGAAGAGGAGATAGTAGACCACGTTGATAGACGCGTTCACCACTTCCAACACGCCCATGACAACGTTCAGAACATCGATAATCATGGAACTGCTATGGGTGTTCAGAACACGGACAATGAAGCCGAGCGGGTAGGCGAGGATGGTGGTGACACTGAGGCAGACGACAGCCGCCAGCAGGCCGTGGAAGCGTGAGGATCGTGCTGTCACACTGGCTGGGGACGGCTGACCCAGACCGGACGTGGCGCGGTGTCCACACATCTTGTTGACCAGGCTGATGTTGAGAAACACCATCACCACGATGGGCAGACCCACACACACACCGTCGGAGATGTTGAAGGTGGTGTACAAATCAGTGTTCCAGGAAGTGACTTTCCAAAGCTGAAGGAAAAATGGAATCAAAATCAACGAGCACCAGAGAAGCGCAAGAACATAGCTGAGAACCACGTTTCGTTTGGTCAGAAGAGATCTCACCCTCATCGGCGTGTGAACAGCTAGCCATCGGGTGAATACAATGACCATAGTGGTGTAGGCCGACACTGCGCGACTGTAGACAACAACAGTGCCCGTAAGATTGCGGTTCCCCAGGGTTTTCAGAAAAGGGTGCCAGTGGCAGAGAGCAGAAACAATAAAAATGGTGTCGGAAACAGCCAGCGCCTTCATGAAGAAAGTGGCGGGGTTGAACAAAAGCTCAGCACTCCACACCACCAATGTCAGCACGTTACCGCACAGTCCCAGTGCCGCTATGGATGGAATGACGTAGGCTCTCAACGCAAAATCTAATCTGGTTGTTTCCTGGTGCTGGCGAGACAAAACAGTTGTGTTCACTTGATACGAGTCAAAGGTTGCAGTGCTGGGTACTAAGTTTTCACTGGTAGAGTCCAACGGGGTGTTACCCACGTGTCCAAACTGAGCGAAGAGAAGAAAGAACACATACAAGTTAAGCCTTGGTGAAGCCATCTCGTTGCTGTGTGAACGTTCATGTATTGCGGGCTAACTTCTCAAACCCCGTCTTTTGGAATAAAAGATCTGATATTTGTCTTTGACTGCTTGTTTTTTTTTTAACTGTCAATTAGGAGCACTGCAAGCTAATTGTTTGTCCGTGTAAAACTAGTCCCGATGAAAGGCGTCCTCGTTTTCTCAACCAGCGATAGCAGCAAAGAACATCACTTAGAACTCAAATGGTTCTGGATATTGTAATGTTATGACGTCATTGAAAACCGTGTTCTATTGTCAAAATGCAAGAACCCTGACGTAAGATGTTGCTGGGGATTCTGGGAGAATCATGGCGGAATAAAAGCACGCTAACCCTCCATGCCCGTGTCTGCTTCATTTATACCAGTTTGTTTATATACATGTGACCGTCCAAGACGACGAGAACACGACAGATATGTTGACCACTACTGCTCGGTCTCATGTTGATTCGTGAACTAAGTATGGCTGCAACACATCCTCTCTAAAATATCGTCCCAGCAGGATCGTCCGAAAGAAGTCATGGCGTTTGCCGTTTAAATAGTTGTTTTCGCCCCCGAAGGTGTATGTTTCAAAAAGGTTGCCACGATAGAGAAAACAAATGTCAATAGAATCCACTTTTGATTATTATGCAACACGCAGTAAGGATATGTGAAGTTATTTTTGTAGAGAACTTAGTGCGGTCGGTCCCAAGGCGCGTAGAGTAGCATGAATAATTAAGTAGAAGTGCAACGCCAAGGCACTGCATACCCCAGCGAAAGACAAACCTCTCTCTTACTCTCTCTCAAACACACACACACACACGAACACACACACACCCCAAGTTACACACGTACACACATACACACACGCACTCACTCACTCTCTCACACACGCTTCATACACACAAAACACCCCCCCATACGCACATATAGACAGACGGACATACACACCTTTACAAACAAACACACATACACACACACATACACTTACGCACACGCACATACACACACCCACCCACTCTCTCTCTCTCTCTTTCTCTCTTATACAAACAGACACACACCCACCCACACACCCACCCACACACACACACACACACAGTGACACACACACTCATACGCACATAGACCGGCACGGTTGGCCTAGTGGTAAGGCGTCCGCCCCGTGATCGGGAGGTCGTGGGTTCGAACCCCGGCCGGGTCATACCTAAGACTTTAACATTGGCAATCTAGTGGCTGCTCCGCCTGGCGTCTGGCATTATGGGGTTAGTGCTTGGACTGGTTGGTCCGGTGTCAAAATAATGTGACTGGGTGAGACATGAAGCCTGTGCTGCGACTTCTGTCTTGTGTGTGGCGCACGTTATATGTCAAAGCAGCACCGCCCTGATATGGCCCTTCCACGCCGTGGATGGTGGCACGCCTAGTTTTTTCCACCGCAGGAACAACACCCAATTCGTTCCCCCGCAAGACGAACAACATGGTAGGTGTCTCCAAATTAATGCCTTAAAATAGTAGATAACCAGACTTTCTAGTATTGAAGTTTATATCATACTGTTCGGTACTTTATTTTGCATTGGATCAGCTAGTTGTCTTACCATTTACACTCTCGTGTACTATACTGTTCAAAAAAAGAAACGCATAGTTGCTACTTGCCAAATTTGTTTTATTTTTCGAAAAAATTAACAGAAAATCCAATATTTAGATTATTTGTTTGAAATTTGGTATGGACACAGTTGAATGCACACACAGTTCATTTGCATCTTCAAATCAATCAGTCAATCAATACGATTGGGTGCCGAGGCTGTCAAGTCAGTAGGGGGTGTGACTGCCTTCTGGGCATGGACTGGATCAGATGCCGGATATCTTGCTGTGGGATGGTGTCCCACTCCTCCTGAAGTGCCTGCAATAGATCGCGGTGATTTGCCGGCGCTTCTTCTCGCCTGCGCACACGTCTGTCCAATTCATCCCAGAGGTGTTCTATCGGGTTCATGTCTGGCGACATGGATGGCCAGGGAAGCACCTGGACATGGTGGTCGGTGAGGAACTGGGTGGTGAGTCGTGCTGTGTGCGGGCGAGCGTTGTCCTGCTGGAATATGGCATCCTGGTCAGCCAGAAGAGGAAGGGCGTGTGGGCGCAGAATTTCCTCCACGTATCGCTGGGCAGTTATGCGCCCTTGGACGTGCACCAGGGTGCTCCTTCCAGCGGTATTGATCGCCCCCCACACCATGACGCCTCCACCACCATGAACGGGTGCCTCATCCACACAGTTGGGCGCGTAACGTTCGTTTACTCTCCGGTAGACCCTCCTCCGACCATCATGTCGCTGGAGCAGGAAGTAGGACTCGTCGCTGAACCACACGTGTCTCCAGTGATTCCGGACGGTCCAGCGAAGGTGCTGGTTGCCCCACTGCACTCGGTTCTGGCGATGGCGGCGGGTGAGGACAGCTCCTCTGTGAGGTCTGCGAGCTCTCAAACCAGCTTCATGCAGGCGGTTCCGCACGGTCTGGTCCGATAATCGGTGTGGCCCGGGGAGAGCCTGGACAGAAGATGAGGCCGACAGGAAACGATTCCGGAGGTGGCGGAGCCGTATGAAGCGGTCGTGAGCAGCAGTTGTCGCCCTTGGTCTTCCCGCTCGTGGCAAGTCAGCAACGGAGCCAGTGGCTTGAAACCTGACCCACAGTCTACTGATGGTGCTCTGGGACACGTGGAAGTGCCTGGCGATTGCACTTTGACTTTGGCCTGCTTGTAAACGACCCAATGCAATTTGGCGGTCTTCTCTGCTCAATCGGGCCATCTTTCGTCGCTGAATTGTCGTCTGATTTCTTTGTGGCGAACAATCCGCTTTTATGGGTTTTGGAAGACATATGGTGAGAGCTCAATATTCCCCGAGTTTCACGAGATTACACTGAAGCATGACGAGTGGTCATGCCAAATGAGCAATTTTGACATTGTAGCCACTGATAACGCATGCGTCACGTGCAGAGCTCACTTGTGGCAATGGACGAAAGGTCGACGACCAGATAAACATTTTCTGCAGTTTGGTGGATATCCTTGTAGCCATATAACTAAATTAACCAAATATTACAAGCTATGCGTTTCTTTTTTTGAACAGTATACATAAGAGAAGAAATGTCATCAAGACAAGTCAGAAATACTGTCTCCCACGTTAAAAATGATGAAATAACACAAAGCACGGTCAACAGAAGGGCTTAAATCTTTTTGCTGGTCAAAGTCAAACTACTTGTGGATACTGCTCTTCATTATATTTAGTCAAGTTTTGACTAAATATTTTAACATCGAGGGGGAATCGAAACGAGGGTCGTGGTGTATGTGCGTGTGTGCGTGTGTGTGTGCGTGTGTGCGTGTGTGTGTGTCTGTGTGTGTGTGTAGAGCGATTCAGACTAAACTACTGGACCGATCTTTATGAAATTTGACATGAGAGTTTCTGGGTATGAAATCCCCGAACGTTTTTTTCATTTTTTTGATAAATGTCTTTAATGACGTCATATCCGGCTTTTCGTGAAAGTTGAGGCGGCACTGTCACGCCCTCATTTTTCAACCAAATTGGTTGAAATTTTGGTCAAGTAATCTTCGACAAAGCCCGGACTTCGGTATTGCATTTCAGCTTGGTGGCTTAAAAATTAATTAATGACTTTGGTCATTAAAAATCTGAAAATTGTAAAAAAAAATAAAAATTTATAAAACGATCCAAATTTACGTTTATCTTATTTTCCATCATTTGCTGATTCCAAAAACATATAAATATGTTATATTCGGATTAAAAACAAGCTCTGAAAATTAAATATATAAAAATTATTATCAAAATTAAATTGTCCAAATCAATTTAAAAACACTTTCATCTTATTCCTTGTTGGTTCCTGATTCCAAAAACATATAGATATGATATGTTTGGATTAAAAACACGCTCAGAAAGTTAAAACAAAGAGAGGTACAGAAAAGCGTGCTATCCTTCTTAGCGCAACTACTACCCCGCTCTTCTTGTCAATTTCACTGCCTATGCCGTGAGCGGTGGACTACGAGTATACGGTCTTGCTGAGTTGCATTGCGTTCAGTTTCATTCTGTGAGTTCGACAGCTACTTGACTAAATATTGTATTTTCGCCTTACGCGACTTGTTTTTATATTTAGTCAAGTTTTGACTAAATATTTTAACATCGAGGGGGAATCGAAACGAGGGTCGTGGTGTATGTGCGTGTGTGCGTGCGTGTGTGCGTGTGTGTGTGTGTGTGTGTGTGTGTGTGTAGAGCGATTCAGACTAAACTACTGGACCGATCTTTATGAAATTTGACATGAGAGTTCCTGGGTATGAAATCCCCGAACGTTTTTTTCATTTTTTTGATAAATGTCTTTGATGACGTCATATCCGGCTTTTCGTGAAAGTTGAGGCGGCACTGTCACGCCCTCATTTTTCAACCAAATTGGTTGAAATTTTGGTCAAGTAATCTTCGACAAAGCCCGGACTTCGGTATTGCATTTCAGCTTGGTGGCTTAAAAATTAATTAGTGACTTTGGTCATTAAAAAACTGAAAATTGTAAAAAAAAATAAAAATTTATAAAACGATCCAAATTTACGTTTATCTTATTCTCCATCATTTGCTGATTCCAAAAACATATAAATATGTTATATTCGGATTAAAAACAAGCTCTGAAAATTAAATATATAAAAATTATTATCAAAATTTTTTTTTCGAAATCAATTTAAAAACACTTTCATCTTATTCCTTGTCGGTTCCTGATTCCAAAAATATATACATATGATATGTTTGGATTAAAAACACGCTCAGAAAGTTAAAACGAAGAGAGGTACAGAAAAGCGTGCTATCCTTCTCAGCGCAACGAATACACCGCTCTTCTTGTCAATTCCACGGGCACTGCCTTTGCCACGGGCGGTGGAGTGACGATGCTACGAGTATACGGTCTTGCTGCGTTGCGTTGCGTTCAGTTTCATTCTGTGAGTTCGACAGCTACTTGACTAAATATTGTATTTTCGCCTTACGCGACTTGTTATATTTAGTCAAGTTTTGACTATGTGCGTGTGTGTGTGTGTGTGTGTGTCTGTCTGTGTGTGTGTGTGTGTAGAGCGATTCAGACTAAACTACTGGACCGATCTTTATGAAATTTGACATGAGAGTTCCTGGGTATGAAATCCCCGAACATTTTTTTTCATTTTTTTGATAAATGTCTTTGATGACGTCATATCCGGCTTTTCGTGAAAGTTGAGGCGGCACTGTCACGCCCTCATTTTTCAACCAAATTGGTTGAAATTTTGGTCAAGTAATCTTCGACGAAGCCCGGACTTCGGTATTGCATTTCAGCTTGGTGTCTTAAAAATTAATTAATGACTTTGGTCATTAAAAATCTGAAAATTGTAACAAAAAATAAAAATTTATAAAACGATCCAAATTTACGTTTATCTTATTCTCCATCATTTGCTGATTCCCAAAACATATAAATATGTTATATTCGGATTAAAAACAAGCTCTGAAAATTAAATATATAAAAATTATTATCACAATTAAATTGTCTAAATCAATTTAAAAACACTTTCATCTTATTCCTTGTCGGTTCCTGATTCCAAAAACATATAGATATGATATGTTTGGATTAAAAACACGCTCAGAAAGTTAAAACAAAGAGAGGTACAGAAAAGCGTGCTATCCTTCTTACCGCAACTACTACCCCGCTCTTCTTGTCAATTTCACTGCCTTTGCCATGAGCGGTGGACTGACGATGCTACGAGTATACGGTCTTGCTGCGTTGCATTGCGTTCAGTTTCATTCTGTGAGTTCGACAGCTACTTGACTAAATGTTGTATTTTCGCCTTACGCGACTTGTTAAGTTTAAGCTTACCTTAGTTTAGACTCACGATCGGTTCAAAGATCAACAGTGAAATTTGACGGGGTAAGATCCCCCGCAGCTTGGTCAAAAATGCGGGGGACCTTATCTGGTGTCTGCGGGGGACCTTACCCACTGAGAATCGAGTACCACAAAATAACGCTAGATTAGAGCAGCTTATCCACGATGTTGGTGCCCCAAAACGCGCATACAAGGCATCGAAGATTAAACTGTGAGTAATAAAATAGTGCTTTAAATGGTAGTTCTAGGTTAATTTGTACGAAATTGAGACCTCTCTGTATAATTTTCACGGACTTCGGCAGAAAATCGAACGCCACTGTTCACGAGTACACAACAAGACATAAATTACATATTATACATATAGCCCAGGCAATTCTGCTTCAGAATATCTATACTTAATAATGTGATTTGCCACAACGTACCTTCACAGGGCAATTCCTTTGTGAGATAACAATTTTGCTTCCTCGTGCGGGGGAACGAATTGGGTGTTGTTCCTGCGGTGGAAAAAAATAGGCGTGCCACCATCCACGGCGTGCCTTCGTGGTCGGCTGGGCGTTAAGCAAACAAACAAATACGCACATAGACAGACGGACACACACACACCTTTACAAACAAACACATATACACACTCATACACACTCATACACACACAAACATACACACAAACTCATGCACACACACATTCACACAGACACTATCTCTCTCTCTTTCTTACACACACACACACACACACACACACACACACACACACACACGAGTACAGACTCATGCACGCGCGCGCGCACACACACACGCACACACACACACAAACAGTAACACTTTACAGTGCCGTAGGACAGCTCCTAAAAGTGGTCCAGCAATAAACAAAATAAAAAGGTACTTTTCCCGGGAAACGGAAAACGTGAACTAAGGTAGATAACTCAGATGTCTCTTCAGTGCAAAACGCGATGGCTCAGTGGATCAGTAATGCGTCTCAGTCGGTGCATACGCAGTTTGCCTTTTAGTTTTACTTTAGATTTAGATCTATAGTCTTCACTTGTGAATGTCAATTAGTACTAATGTCAATTAGTGACAATTTCTCGCTTAACGCTGTCATTGTGCGATCTAAGTCACGACCCCTCCTTCCTCCTAACACAGCGCTGAAGCTTATGAAGACGATTTTTTTTTTTTAACAAAAAACTGGTCCGGCCATGGCCGGAGTGGCCGGTAGGGCTGCTACGGCCTACATGTGCACAAAATGAACACACACACACACCGCGCGAGAGAAAAAGTCTACAGGGAGGCATGACGTCATGATGCATTAATTGACGTCAAAGACTTTCGACCGGGACGTATTCTTCTTACGCGAGCTTTATCCATAGACTTGGAAACTACGGAATTTCTACCCGTCCAAAGCGGCCTTGGGTGGCGTTTGTTCAAAAAATGGGGGTGCCTATTTTACCCACCGTATTTTTGTTAGTATGGTCCCAATTTTTGGTGAACTTCCATCTCCAACTGTAGGCCGTAGCCGGGCACAAAGAATCCTTCTTTATCATGTATTATTACCAATTCAGTGCCCCATATGGCTTTTTGACCAATCAGGACGGATTCTAGGTGACCTGTTAAATGTTATAACGTTCAGGCAGGGACCCTTTATGTATATCGAGCTAAAAATTGACAAAACAAAGTAAAAATGTAAATCAACAATATCAACGTGATTTATTCTACAGAATGACACTTCAAATGCTGTCAGATAATACTCTCTGTATCTGAAAAAATACCGATAAGCGAGTTTTGTCGGTGGGTGCTTTACGGAACAGCAAGGTACCGCCCATCCTCTGAGTTTGAAATGCCGACCCGCTCACTTGAAATCTAAATTACCTAAGTTCGGAAAATCAAGTGAAATTGCGTCACTCGCGTTACGTCAAATGTATATTTACGTCATTTCCCATCCGTCTTGAGTCGGTTCTAAATCTGTCGCTCGCTATTCAACAAGAAAAAGCGAAGCAACCGAAACAGCATGTTGAACATGGTTTATCTTGTGAGATTGTTGTGTGTCAAACGCATTTGATCTGTGAATATTCATCACGTCAGGAGTATTACTCTGATTGGCTGACACAGGTCACGAGAATTCTTTGACTGACAGGCATAATCAGGTAGGAGCGCTCCAGTTCCCATTGCGGCTGTTCTGTATAATTCGCGGGGTCGCTTCAAAATTTGTTTTCGTCGAATTAAAAGGTAATAAAACCGTTATTTCTAATATGCGGACTGTTAGCAAATGACAACAGTCATGTCTCACAAACGATATCAGCATTCGCCTAAAAGGCTCATGCTTGATATCTTTTTTCTCGACATGCCTTGTTATCATTTGCTAACAGTCAGCATATTAGAAATAACTCATACTAGCAGTTAAACCCGGCTTCGCCCGGGAGTAAGCGCCCAGCAAACATTGCACCCTCGGATCGCATGCGTAAAACACTCAGCACGAATTTCTGCACTCGAATCGAGCGCGTCACGCATGCACAAAATCGAACACGGATTTCTGCACTCGAGTCGAGTGCGTATCGCATACGTGAATGCGACGTGCTTTCATGCGTGAAAACGCATGCGATACGCATACGATTTTGTAACTCGTCTCGCATGCGATACGCATGCTTTTTATGACGCTATATTTCTCGTCATTGTGTGACGCGTTCTATTGCATTTGACCTTGGACCTCCATATTAGGTCCAAGATTTGACGTCATTACTGTTGGCGACGATGCCCTAGCCTGTGCAATCTTTTAGCTCACAGTCCCTCTGAATCTTTTTAAATTAAAGAAAAGCCAAATTCTCAGTTAGAAAAATGAAAGAAAATCGATGATGATCCCACAGAAAACTCAAACTCATGTTTATATTTTATCAGCGCTAATTTCTTTTCGAAACATTTTGCTCCGACATCTTCACTTCCGGTTTTTCGAAATCTTATCTCACGACTGGTTTTGCTTGTAGATGACTCTCTAGAATTCACAATCTGTAGATCTGCATTTAAAAGGTAGCATACAGTGTGAGAGAACACTTACAAAGGTCAAAACTGCGTTTCAGTAACAGAATCAGTGTAAAAGCAGCATTGCAGTGACAATGTCGTCTGCTATTACGAGGGGAAACAACTCTGTTTTCGTTCCTTTGCAAGCCCGATACTGAAACGGTCAACAAAAATCAGCTGACAACAGGAATGCTTGACAGGTAAGTTTCTTCACTATTTTTGACGTTTTCATTATTTAAGAAAGTATTTGCAGGCATAGTATCGAAGCATTCTGTTCACTGCACCGCGTATCAAGGTTTGGTAAGTGCAGAGGCGCCGTTTTCAGCCAAGTTAGATCTAATTGTTTCGTGAAGTTGACCTTCGATCAGTCTCAGTCTGTCAGTGTTTGGTGATGCGAATTGAAACAATGAAAGGGTCAGTCTTTTACTGTTGAATTAATATTTGTTTATCTGTGCACTGAAAAGACAGCTGGGTCGAAATATCTGTGACTGGAGAGTGGAATGTATTGTTTTGTCAATAACAAGCTTTCCAACAACCTACATAAGTACATTTCTTGTTTTTTTGGGTTTTTTTTATCCTTGAACAAGTTGAAGTTGAACTTCTAAGTTGAGTGTTAATATGTGCATTGAATGGGGCGCATTGTATTTTGCTGTTCTAGTCGAGTTAAGAATCGAGTAGATATTATTTTCCCGGGTATTGGAAATGCCATATGTGTGTTTGCTTATTTGTGACCCAAACTGGTCGATCAAAGTAGTTTGCTCACTGATGTGAAGTAGAGCAAGAATGAAAAATAGTATAGGTCTAGTAGTATGTTATTTTTAACTTTACACTCAAGTTCAAATTCTTTGGAATTCAGCGCACAAGCAAAAAAGAAATCATTTCATTTACTGATCGAGCTTCAAGTTCAATGGTATTTTTTGTGGGTTTTTTCCACTGCATATAGTTAGTGGTGTGTGTTTTACTGTCTCATAAGACTCAAATTATAATTTAAACAGCGATGCTTAGAGTTTTAAATAAAATGTGTTTGTGTTGCACAGTGCGTACTGATGTATGCAGGATATTTGAATTATTACAGATGCATACCAGCTGGATCCTGTTGTAACATGTCACACCTTGAGATGAGACACCCACAATGGAAACATCACACTCACAGCTGTCTTGAATTGGAAAAGGTCAGTTGCCTCTTTATTATTCATGTACACAGTGTATGTGTTTTGTGCTGTGTGTGCAGTTTAAATTTCAAAGATCACTCTGGCTTTGTGTTACTTTTTTGTGTAAAAATGTGTGTATCTGATGGTTTTGGGGGCTTTATGTTCTAATTTGAACACTTCTGAAGAACGGCATATTATATATATATATATATATAGGTATATGTGTACTTAGGTTTTTTGTTGCCTCTATAATCTATTCCATGCTTTAACCATACAGACTCATAATGTGGCTTGTGTGTGTGTGCGTGTTTTATGTGATGTTAGTAAGTTGTGGAATTATCTGAGTAATTCTGAGTTACATTAAAATAAGTAACAGTGTGGCCACTTATGTTTCCAGTACACAGCGGCTGACCATTCGGACCATGTTTCCTATTGGGAATTGATCTTGGCTGTTTCTGTTCTGCAAAGGTATGATTAAGGCTTCCTTTGATGATGAATGTTTTTGTGTGTGTTTCACTGTGGGTGTGTGTGTGTGTGTGTGTGTGTGTGTGTGTGTGTGTGTGTGTGTGTGTGTGTATGTGTGTGTGTGTGTGTGTGTGTGTGTGAATGAAACTTCAGTAATTTATGCTTTCACTTTTCAGAGTTACATGACATACAAGCCAAAATATGATATATTTTGCTGAAATTTAAATCAATGAATGTCTTTGTAGTCAGTAATTTTCAGGGTTGAAGTTCTGACTCAAAATGACTGTGATTAATAAACTCCATATCAGAAATGTTAGTTAGGACAAGTATTATTTAAACTCAATTTAACTGAATTCATGCAGGGAGAGGATTGTTATCACGAAGGTTACCAGTATACCAGGTTTATGATTTTTCAAAGTGCACAATCTCTTTTTCAGTGGACCCATTGAACTTCAAGTCCTGCATTTACAATGGTCCAGTGCTGTGTTTATCTGCTAACCTGGTCATACCAATGCGTTGTTGTGAACAGGTAAGTAATGCTTTTGCTTGCTTTTTGACTCACATGCGAAGCAAAAGTGAGTCTATGTACTCACCCGAGTCGTCCGTCCGTCCGTCCGTCCGTCCGGAAAACTTTAACGTTGGATATTTCTTGGACACTATTCAGTCTATCAGTACCAAATTTGGCAAGATGGTGTATGATGACAAGGCCCCAAAAAACATACATAGCATCTTGACCTTGCTTCAAGGTCAAGGTCGCAGGGGCCATAAATGTTGCCTAAAAAACAGCTATTTTTCACATTTTTCCCATTTTCTCTGAAGTTTTTGAGATTCAATACCTCACCTATATATGATATATAGGGCAAAGTAAGCCCCATCTTTTGATACCAGTTTGGTGTACCTTGCTTCAAGGTCAAGGTCACAGGAGCTCTTCAAAGTTGGATTGTATACATATTTTGAAGTGACCTTGACCCTGAACTATGGAAGATAACTGTTTCAAACTTAAACATTATGTGGGGCACATGTTATGCTTTCATCATGAGACACATTTGGTCACATATGATCAAGGTCAAGGTCACTTTGACCCTTATGAAATGTGACCAAAATAAGGTAGTGAACCACTAAAAGTAACCATATCTCATGGTAGAAAGAGCCAATAAGCACCATTGTACTTCCTATGTCTTGAATTAACAGCTTTGTGTTGCATGACCTTGGATGACCTTGACCTTGTTGGTAGGAAAAATGTGTAAAGCAGTTCTTAGTGTATGATGTCATTGCTGTAAAGGTCAAGGTCAAGCATGTGAGTCGTATGGGCTTTGCCCTTCTTGTTTCTCTTTGGTTTCATCTTCTTATGCAGTTGTCCCCACTTCAGTACCAGTGTTTTGGACTGAACATGTAGAGCTCAGAAGTCTCTATGTCATGCTTAAACCACAGGCTAATCCTTTGACTTGCGCACGCATGTGACTGTGTTTAATGGTGATGTCTGTAGGTATCTGTATCTAAGTGAGTAGTTATGATTTTAAATGAGTAACAGTGTGTCTGTTTATGATTGCAGTACATACGTTATGGCCAACCATCCTGATGATGTTTCCCTGTGGAGAGATCTTTTCTGTTTCTGTTCCGCAAAAGGGTTGACTGCGGCTTTCACTTATGGTATGTTTGATTTTGTTTTGTTTTTCTCAGCTATTCAGGCTTTCAGCAGGATAGTCAGACTTGAGAGTTACAGGCCTAAGAAGATTTTCAATCTTGACTGTAAATATTATCTTGATTCCTGGTTAGTGTTGTGGTTGTGCACCAATGTTATTCGACAAAAAGCTTCGGCATTTCAAATATTGGATGCCTTTTTTTGTTGTTTTATGAACCTAAACTGTGCTCTGAGTCTGACAGTATTTTCAGCCTCCGTCATAATAGGTCAGGTATGCAGACTCCAGGCCTGCATGTTCAATGTCCATAGTTTTGACCCCATGGAATTTCTGTAGATACAAAATTGCGGTACTACTTCTCTCCGAAAACCCCCGAAAACCTCATCAGAAATAAGAACATTTGTCCTTAGATCGTGTTTTGTTACATAATGTTTGCAATCATGACTTATATTTGCAACTTTCACAGTTCATGGCTTTATTTTCGTGTTTGTGCGAGGATTTACGAAGGAGCGAAAGCACTAATCACATGACGTCATCAGTACTTGTGCTTTTGAGTAACAATAGTTACCTAGCTCCCTTGCATTGAAATTGTTGCATTGATTTCGTCGATAATCCGGCTCTCAACACAAATATCAACACCAACATTGTTTTCTGGCCATAACATATTGACCCACATATATTTTGAATTCATGCAGGTTTAACTGGCTGATTGTCCTCTGTGTCTGGGATGAACACGGCTCTGAAATGCACTTTAGATTTATCCGTGAACTTACATGTAAAAAAGACCAACTGATGTAAAAGGATATTATTTATTGACAATGTTCTTTTCTTTTGTGTAGCTTATCAAGGTGCTGCTAATCGATGCTGTCAACACAAATGAGAGACACTGAAACAAGGAAAGTCAGACTCAGAGCCCTGGCAGCCACTTACGTTCCATGTGTTCCTTTGCTGTAGAGTTTCACAAATCAACCTCAAATAATATTACTGGTGAGTGTTTGTGTTTTACACTTGTTTCGTTTGTGGGTACAATGGAACCTACCTTTCAAAAGATCTTGACTATTAACACAAAAATAAAAATATACTGAAAGCAGATCACGTCCTATGAGAGCAACCATCTTTAAATGGAATTGTTTTTAGACATAAATACATTGTGAACTGAAAACTTGGAAAGCTAGTTTCTTCAATACAAGGTTCCACTGTACAATTAGCTGCCCGTAAGATAAGTTTCACAGTATTTGCCTGTACTGTCAAGATGTTTTGGCATGATCAGTCACAAATAACACTCTTGGAAAGCACTTTGTGTCATCATTCCTGGTGTTTGTGTTATGGAAGTTTTCTGAATTCTGTGTCCCTGATTTTTGACTCACATGCGAAGCAAAAGTGAGTCTATGTACTCACCCGAGTCGTCCGTCCGTCCGGACGTAAGATAAGTTTCACAGTATTTGCCTGTACTGTCAAGATGTTTTGGCATGATCAGTCACAAATAACACTCTTGGAAAGCACTTTGTGTCATCATTCCTGGTGTTTGTGTTATGGAAGTTTTCTGAATTCTGTGTCCCTGATTTTTATCTTATGTTGTAATACAGGCTTTGTGTTTGTATTCATGTGTGTGTTACTTTGTATGTGAAGGAAGCTTTGAAGAATCAGCTAATATTGAGCTCCTTATTTTCTATTTCTTATCAAATAACCAAAGGGAAGTAATCGCTCAATGCATACGACATGTGTAATAGAGTAAGCGAGAGTTGTACGGAACCTTTTCTCCTGGCACCTGAGAGAATAACAAGCATTGAAATGAACATTGAATTTGTTCTGATTAAAACCAGTCTTGATCTAAGGACTAAGTCCGGTCGAGAATAAAAGCTGGTTCTTGTATATATGACTGTGTACGTAGGTGTTAGTTGAAGTGCCTTGGAGAATGATGAGCATATGATTCTTGCGGTGATCATCCTTTTTTGAGGATGAAAGTCGCTTGTTCATTTCAATGGTTGTTATTCTCTCAGGTGCCAGGAGAAAAGGTTCCGTACAACTCTCGCTTACTCTATTACACATGTCGTATGCATTGAGCGATTACTTCCCTTTGGTTATTTGATATCTTAACATCGCTATGCCTCATTCTGTTTGACTTTCTATTTCTTATTTTCTGCCTTTCATGGCACTTTTTCAGTACCATGAGGATGAGTGTAAATAAATTAAAAACATGTACCTATAGTATAAATAAGTGGAGAACTGAAGGATAATGGCTGTCGTGTGTTCAGGTGGCTTCAGACTATGTACACTAACTAATGATTTGATAAATTGTTGTCAGTTTCAGGGAAACTCTGTTGGACCTGGGCTGCAGAGGAGAGGTAGCAAATGCAGCCAAGCAGATCGAGTCTCATCTTTTGAAGGAAGGGAAGGCGCATCACTTGTTTATGCCTGGTGATGGATCACCGAGGACGTCAGCACGGCACTGGGAGTCCTTACAAAACACATTGCCTTTCACTGCATATATATTCAGAGATAGCCGAAAAGTCGCAGCATTGTGAATACAAATTGTATTTTGAGTGTTGATAATTATCACTAATTGATGGGGCGGGGATGTAGCTCAGTCGGTAGCGCGCTGGATTTGTATCCAGTTGGCCGCTGTCAGCGTGAGTTCGTCCACACGTTCGGCGAGAGGTTTATTTCTCAGAGTTACCTTTGTGTGCAGACTCTCCTCGGTGTCCGAACACCCCCGTGTGTACACGCAAGCACAAGACCAAGTGCGCACGAAAAAGATCCTGTAATCCATGTCAGAGTTCGGTGGGTTATAGAAACACGAAAATACCCAGCATGCTTCCTCCGAAAGCGGCGTATGGCTGCCTAAATGGCGGGGTAAAAACGGTCATACACGTAAAAGCCGTGGGAGTTTCAGCCCATGAACGAACAAACAAAATCACTAATTGATCAGCATTACATGGTTTTGTATTTTAAAACAAATGTGACTATTTCTTTAATACGCAAAGGGTTTCTTATTATATTTGTCCTAATCAAAAATGTTAAATGTGTCAAAATGCCATCAAGTTCAAAATGTAAAGCCTAGGTAGAATATGATTCATAATTTTAGTTGTAACTAAGTAAGTGTATCTTCTTCTTCTGCGTTCGTGGGCTGAAACTGCTACGTACACTCGTGTTTTTTGCACGAGTGGAATTTTACGTGTATGACCGTTTTTTACCCCGCCATTTAGGCAGCCATACGCCGTTTTCGGAGGAAACATGCTGGGTATTTTCGTGTTTCTATAACACACCGAACTCTGACATGGATTACAGGATCTTTTTCGTGCGCACTTGGTCTTGTGCTTGCGTGTACACACGGGGGTGTTCGGACACCGAGGAGAGTCTGCACACAAAGTTGACTCTGAGAAATAAATCTCTCGCCGAACGTGGGGACGAACTCACGCTGAGAGCGGCCAACTGGATACAAATCCAGCGCGCTACCGACTGAGCTACATCCCCGCCCCAGTAAGTGTATCTAAATTTAATTACGCATTTTCACTAAGATTGTGAATGTTTATAAAAATTGAAAATTGTTGAATAACATAATATTTTGATGAAACAATTTGTTTTTGAGTTTCTGCTTGCATGGTTTGAGTGAGTGTTGTTGTCAGAGTGCCTGAAAATATGAGCAGCTAAAAACCTGCTTTATAAAGAGCATAAAACAATCCGGAATACGAATGGAATACGCATGCGATACGCATGCGGTAGACCTGCGTTAGAGGTGCGTGTCACGCTCGATATACGAGCAAAAAACGCATGCGTATCGCACGAAACAAAAGTTACAGAATCGTATGCGTATCGCATGCGTTTCACGCATGCGATACGCACGCTTTCACGCATGCGATACGCATGCGATACGCATGCATAATGTTTGTTGGGCGGAGCCCTGTATAGCAATTTAAGACGCTCGCTATCCTATTATCATTAGCTTTACCTCCTTTGTTTGGATACAAAAAAAGAGTTATCTCCCTTACCTTCTAGAAATTTCCGGAACTGTCCAGTTAATTTTTCATTCTTCATTTCTTCCCCTCATAGGAGCAATAGCAAGTCTCTAATATCACTGGCATGATGTGCTTGCTACAGGTGAACAGTTATCTCCCTTACCTTCTAGAAATTTCCGGAACTGTCCAGTTAATTTTTCATTCTTCATTTCTTCCCCTCATAGGAGCAATAGCAAGTCTCTAATATCACTGGCATGATGTGCTTGCTACAGGTGAACAGCAGGCACTGAACTGGTCTTGCACCATATAGGCTGTATTCAATAAATGGGAGGTCCATAATCTGAGAAAGGAAACAATGAATCAAGAAACTAAAACCCAGGTGCACATCTGCGGCACCTAGGGAGTGTACGTGCACACTATCTTGTTCCTGCCTCTTGCCATCTCAGAGGTATGGCGACCACAGACAAAAAAGAGTTATCTCCCTTACCTTCTAGAAATTTCCGGAACTGTCCAGTTAATTTTTCATTCTTCATTTCTTCCCCTCATAGGAGCAATAGCAAGTCTCTAATATCACTGGCATGATGTGCTTGCTACAGGTGAACAGTAGGCACTGAACTGGTCTTGCACCATATAGGCTGTATTCAATAAATGGGAGGTCCATAATCTGAGAAAGGAAACAATGAATCAAGAAACTAAAACCCAGGTGCACATCTGCGGCACCTAGGGAGTGTACGTGCACACTATCTTGCTCCTGCCTCTTGCCATCTCAGAGGTATGGCGACTACAGACAGACAGACACACACACACACACACACACACACACACACACACACACACACACACACACACACACACACACACACACTCTCTTTCTCTTCGCCCGGGAGTAAGCGGAGCCCTGTTGCAATTTAAGACGCTCGCTATCCCATTATGATTAGCTTTACCTCCTTTGTTTGTATACAAAAAAAGAGTTATCTCCCTTACCTTCTAGAAATTTGCGGAACTGTCCAGTTAATTTTTCATTCTTCATTTCTTCCCCTCATAGGAGCAATAGCGAGTCTTTAATATCACTGGCATGATGTGCTTGCTACAGGTGAACAGTAGGCACTGAACTGGTCTTGCACCATATAGGCTGTATTCAATAAATGGGAGGTCCATAATCTGAGAAAGGAAACAATGAATCAAGAAACTAAAACCCAGGTGCACATCTGCGGCACCTAGGGAGTGTACGTGCACACTATCTTGTTCCTGCCTCTTGCCATCTCAGAGGTATGGCGACCACAGACAAAAAAAAGTTATCTCCCTTACCTTCTAGAAATTTCCGGAACTGTCCAGTTAATTTTTCATTCTTCATTTCTTCCCCTCATAGGAGCAATTATAGCGAGTCTCTAATATCACTGGCATGATGTGCTTGCTACAGGTGAACAGTAGGCACTGAACTGGTCTTGCACCATATAGGCTGTATTCAATAAATGGGAGGTCCATAATCTGAGAAAGGAAACAATGAATCAAGAAACTAAAACCCAGGTGCACATCTGCGGCACCTAGGGAGTGTACGTGCACACTATCTTGTTCCTGCCTCTTGCTATCTCAGAGGTATGGCGACCACAGACAAAAAAGAGTTATCTCCCTTACCTTCTAGAAATTTCCGGAACTGTCCAGTTAATTTTTCATTCTCCATTTCTTCCCCTCATAGGAGCAATAGCGAGTCTCTAATATCACTGGCATGATGTGCTTGCTACAGGTAAACAGTTATATATCTCCCTTACCTTCTAGAAATTTTCGGAACTGTCCAGTTAATTTTTCATTCTTCATTTCTTCCCCTCATAGGAGCAATAGCAAGTCTCTAATATCACTGGCATGATGTGCTTGCTACAGGTGAACAGTAGGCACTGAACTGGTCTTGCACCATATAGGCTGTATTCAATAAATGGGAGGTCCATAATCTGAGAAAGGAAACAATGAATCAAGAAACTAAAACCCAGGTGCACATCTGCGGCACCTAGGGAGTGTACGTGCACACTATCTTGTTCCTGCCTCTTGCCATCTCAGAGGTATGGCGACCACAGACAAAAAAGAGTTATCTCCCTTACCTTCTAGAAATTTCCGGAACTGTCCAGTTAATTTTTCATTCTTCATTTCTTCCCCTCATAGGAGCAATAGCAAGTCTCTAATATCACTGGCATGATGTGCTTGCTACAGGTGAACAGTAGGCACTGAACTGGTCTTGCACCATATAGGCTGTATTCAATAAATGGGAGGTCCATAATCTGAGAAAGGAAACAATGAATCAAGAAACTAAAACTAAAAATGACAGAGTCCGACTAAAGGCTTACTGGAATTTACTGTTGAGTAATAAGTGTGTCCTCTTAGGACCATGCCAGTGCATGGGGAATATCTTGGATACAGGGCGGACAGGCTTGCAAGCAATATATAACTCTGACTGTTGACCGTCGTTGTAATTTCCCACTTTGTAGTTGTCAAGGTATTTTAACATGTGGGCTTTATATTTTATAAGCTTGAAAAAGAGCATTGTTAGTAATAACGCGCGCTATTTTTAGTTAAAAAAAAGTGATCAACTTGGAATGTGCCCCCTACATTCCAATTTGTTTTCTCCTTTCTAATAATGGGTGAATTTGTTTTATTATAACTGAATTGCTTACAACCGAAATACCTACATGCCGAAATAACTGAAATAAAAAAATAAACAAATAGACGAATAGGGAAATGATACATAAATAAGTTCATAAATGAATGAGTTAATAAATGCGTTATGGCGAAATTTAGATAACAAATTAGGAACTTTAACATTAATTTCAAATTAACTAACCAAATAACAAAATCAATAGGTAAAGTGTTGTATGGGGACATGTAACAAAATGAGGAACTTGAAAACCACCATGTAGGTGTCCGACATTTACTGGTGTCTTGTTTGCAATGATTTCAATTTGGTTCCAACATTTTGTTGTCGTCGTCGTCGCTCTTGCTGTCTTTGTTGTAGTTGTTGTTATTTGGGGGTTAAACGGGAAAACGGGCAGAAATATGTAATTGGACTATTGAACGATCGTTTTCACACTAGGTGTCGGACTTCAAGTACAACGCGGGGTAAAAGTACTTAATGGAAATCCATGAGCTATGAGTTTAATAGATAATCGTTATTTTGAGCAATTTCCATGTCTGAACATCCCACGGATATCCGCGTGCCACCCATCATTTCCTCGTAACAATTCCCTTCCTCCCTCCCCCTACCCCTCCCTATACACTTGATAGTCCTCAACTTCGACCTACGGCGATAGGGGGATAATTGAGACAGCACTCTAAGTAGCTTTCCAGGTTACTGAAAGACTTTGATTTTGATCACAAGTTTTGGAAACTGTGAGCCCTTTTATCCTCAGGGAGACAGACTGTGTACAACGTGGGATTTAGAGCGGGTCAAAGTTGAATCAAACTTGCCACATTCATTTTTTGCCTCATGATTAGCATATGCATCGTTCACTGCTTACTGTTGTTGTTGTTTAGAAATCAGTGCGCGCGCGCGCAAGTTTGTATGTGTGTGTTCGTGCGTGAGTGTGAGTGTGTGTGTGTGTGTGTGGTGTCGGTGTGTGTGTGTGGTGTCAGTGTGTGTGTGGTGTGCCAGTGTGTTTGTTTGAGTTCGTGCCTGTGTGTGTGTTTGTGTGTGTGTGTGTGTGTGTGTGTGTGTGTGTGTGTTATAGTGTCAGTTATTCTTTCTTTTGTCCCGAATCCTTGCTTTCCAGAAACCTGTGATGTCATTCTTCCTTGAAAATTTCTTCCAAAACTTGGTTGTCCAACTTTTGTCCGAGAGATGAGGTCGGAACGGTGGTATGAGAAGAATTCAGAACTTGACACCTTGATGTCATCTGACTGATTGGCTAATTACACACTTGACTGTCTTTTGTCGACCTGGATCATAAAGTTGCCGACCATGTTGATTTACCCACCCCCTTATGAACGTGAGTCTACTTGAGACATCAGCGTAGCCAACACACACCAAACCCAAAGTCGGACCGTAACAAGTTTTCATTATTTTATGTCTGCCACCCCACTCCCTCCCCCTTTTAACCCCCTCCGCCCCCACCGCTTACCCCTTCTCAGTTCACAGTTAATTGTCTGCAGCCTCAACCCCCCGTGGGTAATAAATCACTCGACTATCGTCGCCTGCTTCTGATGACCGCTCTAAATAATTTGTCAGATAGCAGTGTGCAAAAGACACCGTTGAGTGTACATGTATTACCTTTCATATGCTTAGGACACGTGCCTTTTCAAGTCATTGTCAATTACAAAATGTAGGTCTTACAACACAGCCACTGATTTTCAGGTGACGGTATCAATGCCGGGTCCCTGCTCTGCGACAAAAAAAATGTTTGCATTAATCGGAAGAAACATACTGCATAAGCGTAATGTATGCAGAGGTATGATGTTCTTAAGTTGTGAGATTTTTTAATGGTCACGATGCCTGCAGTGCTTACTAAATTCTTTGATTAGATTGATTTTTTTAATGAAGTTAGAATTCTGCTGCTCTGATTAGTGAAATATTCAAAAATGCTATCATGCTATTTTGGCACCGTCATGGCTTTGTAGACTTATAATATATCTGCGTAATTGATTTCAACTCTTAGAAATCAAAAGTATAACAAATTGTATTGTGTCTCCTCTTGTCGTTAAATAATCACAACAACTGTAAAACAAATTTGCTTTGATAAAGCTCCCGTTTTTCTCTCAGAATTTTGCTCATTTTTGTTTTGTTTACATGCCCCAGACACAAAAACTACAAAACGATTCATAAAAATTCCGTTCCATGCATTCCGTCTCCTCTCAATCTAAGATCCCCCCCCCCCCCCCCCCATAGATCCTCCCCCCACAGTTTGTACAGGAGCGGGGCATTTAGGAGCCTTTGCAATTTTATGACCCGTCTGAAAGAAGTGACTGACTGGACACTGTCAAGTGCTCTTAAAGAAGCGATCAGATACGTGAGAATCACAGTGTGAAATTTGACAAGAGGTTGACGGAAGTCTGGCAACCAGATGTTAAAGAGAAAAAATAACTCACTGAAAAAGTGAGATCGCACGTGTCGGACAGATGAAGGTTGGAAAAAAAGGAACCTTCTTGGCAGGGATAACACTGGAAATATAACGTGGAAAACTTGTAATTATAGGTGCTGGACTTTCAAATTCAACTTGATCGCACATGTCGCCCTTAATTGTCTCTCTCACTGCCTCTTTATTACCCTTGCAAGTTGAAACCATGCACCCATCCCTCTCTTGCTTGATGGCAACTTTAAAGTTCTCCTTTTTCCCAACCGTTTTGTCCCAGCATATAACCACTTCATGTCCCTAATTGGCACTAGTTTCTGTGAGGACGTTAAGCTTAGGTTAACCAACCAACCAACCGTTTTGATACTACCCATGTATCATGTATGTTTCTGAACATTTTGTTTTTATTTGGTATTGCTTCATTTTGCTTTTTTTCATTTACAATGTATAATCTGTGAAAAAAAAGGCCAAAACCAAATAACTTTTAGTTTCCGATGACAAAGAGTAGTGTATTTAACAAACAAAGTTTGATTGTAATGATTGCTTCCATTTTCTGTGCACCTCCCACCTCTACAACATGCATACACTTGATAGTCTTCAACTTCGACCTACGGCGATCGGTGGATAATTGAGACAGTACTAGCTCCGAGGAGCTTTCCAGGTTACCGAAAGACTTTGATTTTGATAACAATGTTGAAAAGGCTGTGAGCCCTTTTATCCACCGGCCCCTATAATGGGCTTTAATTGGAGCGTGTCAAAGTTCATTGCATCCTGATCAGCATATGAAACGTTTATCGCTTATTGTAGTTGTGTATAACTCATAGTAGTGGGAATAAGGTGACGCGCTAGTGTGAGTTTGTGTGTGAGTGTGTGTGTGTGTGGGATTCGTATATATATGGTGTCACTAATATCAATGTGCTGTCTTTGCTTTGTTTAGCAACCAGCATCAAAGAGGCGCATCGAGGACTGCCTGGGAGAAGAGGACCACCAGGACAAAGAATGAAATCGATTGAATATGCTGTGCTGTTGCCCTGCTAAGCTGCGTGCATTTTTAATTTCTCCGCAACATAATATGCATGTTTTTGTTATGAAATAAAATTGTTGATCGTATCTTGAGTTTATGTTGTTTTACTGCAGAGTGTGAAAGTTGGTGTGTGTGCGTGGATACATTTACCAAAACCTACATTCACTCTCAACGTTGCATTCACGTCGAAATCAAACCAAACCACAACCACAACCAAAATTTCACGTTGTGTCGACGTGTAATTCACGTCAATTTTATCAGGAAAAATGCACCAAAACACAACTTTTACGTTGTGTCAACGTAGAATTCACGTAATTTTTGAGCTAAATTTTGACCTAAAATTTACGTTCCATGCACGTGGACATTACGTAAAAATGCAACGCAATTTCAACCAAACCACAACCACAACCAAAAATTCACGTTGTGACAACGTAAAATTCACGTAATGTTTTTACGAACAATCCACCTCCACCAATAATTCACGTTGCATTCACGTTGGTGTCACGTAAAATGCAACGTTGTTTTCCAACGTTATTCCCACGTGATTTCGTCCATACAAATCTACGTAAAAAAACGTTGAAACGCAACGTAAACCCAACGTAACCCAACGTGAATATAACGTGAATACAACGTAAAATTGTTTGCTGGGAGGTGCACATCTGCGGCACCTAGGGAGTGTACGTGCACACTATCTTGTTCCTGCCTCTTGCCATCTCAGAGGTATGGCGACCACAGACAGACAGACACACAGACAGACACTCTCTTTTATTTATATGTATAGATTATCGGTGTGAACATTTCTCAAGTCGATTACAGTATTCACGACTTTCCGACCTTGACATTGTAGTGGGGGTCAAGTGGGCGTCGGCATCATTGTCCAATCAGAAATAGTGATGCGCTTCCGCTTCCTGTCCCGCCCAGTCTGCGCAAAAGAAATGGCGCAAAACTGTTTGCGCGGAAAAGGTGATGAAAAAAAGAAAACAACCTGGTTTGATAACCAAATGATTGCGACCTTGCATTCTGGCATCATTTAATGTGGAACAACGACACATCTGATAAACAAATAGCCAGTTTGTTACCAACATGAGAAACTAGGGTTTAGAATCGAAGCAGTAAACCCGGACGCTGTTTGTACACGTAAATCCGGAGAAGCTATCGAAGTAGGTGACATGTCGTTTCACTCCGAGTGTGCCAGCATCGGCCCTCTACCCGCCAAACCCCCACTAGGCAGGGAAAGTGGTTCGACCTTGCATGACTGCAGGCAAGTTCGATTTTGCTAGCTAAAATTGCTGCTAGTGCTGCCTTGTCTAGATCTGGAACTTTTTCAATTGAATTTTTTTTAAGGGCGTATGTGTTCTGCGCGAGGTTAGAATCCGGTACCATTCTAGAATGGACCGGGTCCAGGTTGGAATTCCAACCCTGCGCAAGTACAGAGGTGCCATTCTAGAATGGTACGGTTTCATAAAGAGTGAGAGAGTGAATAAAGGGGGCCGTAATGTTTGTAGGTAAGACAGAGTTGTCTTCCCTTGAATTATCTCCACCTGCACCTTCCCTTTGATAAAATGGGGCTGATTTGTCTACCAATGAAAAACATCCTTTGGCGATCTTGCAATGTCATGTCATGTCAAGAAAGTTGACACTCCTGAGTACGCAATAAACAAAGGCAGACCATAGCAAGGGGGACTACCAGGGCGGTAATGTTTGCAGGGCAGTTGTTTTTGTGATGAGAGCCGGTTGCGGCCGCTTGCAATGTCAGCGCTGTCTCCCTCTCGGAAATGTCCGGTTTTTTTACAATTTTTTTGACAGACAGACAGACGGTCAGACCAACTAACCGACAGACAGACCAACAGAAGGACAGAGTGAGTTATAGAGCTGTTGTCACAGGTTTAAAAAAAGGTGACATTAACAAAAACAGAAATCAACAACAACTTTTGTCTGGTTTTATAATATTATGGGAAAACATTGAAAGCAATTCATAGTAGTAGTACTACCACAACAAATACTCTCAAAGGGGAATTCCATGCCTAAAAGTTTGACAGTTTTTATTTAATCTATCAGAATCCCTACCTTCCAAACTGTGATATGCCCACGTTTCAAACTCCTACAACCCTGCATTACTACTACACAAAAGAACAAAGTTCCAAGAATTATATCCTGGTGCACATTTATTTGTAGAGGAAGTACCAATCATTCAAGAGAGTTAACTTGATTTACAAATGGATTGGAGGTCTGTCATTTCCAAGCAACTGAATTGTAGCTTAAAATCAGTGAATACCCTTTATTTCTGACCAAGCCTCATTGCAATGACAGTCAATAAATTTTTCTCTCCAAAATCACAACATTATACCATGTCATACTTTCAAATAACATCTAATTGCCATTGAAAAAAATACAGGCTCCTGACGTTCTCAGTGCCCAGTGACGGCAGAGATTGACGAATTGCAATTCAACCGTGTAGCAAGATGACACCACTTGAGCCAGAGGTCAACTAATGATTAGTAATGACATTCCAATTCACACCTCGCGCCCCCTAATTGGCGTAGAGGCGCGTCCCCCGGGTGGTGGATGGGGGAGCCTTCTCTACTAACTTCTGAGAGAAGGTCGCATCACTCTCGATGCCGTGAACCTAATTAGGATCTTTTTCTTGTTTCTTCTCTATTTCTGCCTCCCCAAAGTCCTTTTACTTTCCTTTTCTCACCCATAAAATTCTTCACTTATTACCCTTGTTAAGTGGTTCTTGTATAGAATATAGTCAATGTTTGTAAAGATTTTAGTCAAGCAGTATGTAAGAAATGTTTAGTCCTTTGTACTGGAAACTTGCATTCTCCCAGTAAGGTCATATATTGTACTACGTTGCAAGCCCCTGGAGCGATTTTTTGATTAGTGCTTTTGTGAACAAGAAACACTTAACAAGTGGCTCTATCCCATCTCCCCCCTTTCCCCTATCCCATCTCCCCCCTTTCCCTCGTCGCGATATAACCTTCGTGGTTGAAAACGACGTTAAACACCAAATAAAGAAAGAAAGAAAGATTCCAATTCACAGCATCTTGATTGACAAGCTTGATTTTCCGTAATAACTGTGGAAAGTCAGAATTTTCAAAATGTTCCCTGAAAAGCATAAATACTCGAAGCTCAGCGTTCACAAATGAATCAAATGAAAGAATGAAATCGATGATTAGATGCCACAAGACCTTATGTCGAAATACAAACGCCAGTTATGGGATGATATGTCATTTTGGAGAAAACAGAGACGATTTTCTACAGAAACTAGCCTCGCCTTTGCTGATTTTCGTGGGGCCTACCGCAGCCAATTGCTTTCGTTGTGGTCGGCGCTCATAACGAGGGGTTTGCTATGGCTGCGAGTCTTGTGGTCAAAGCAGCACCGTTCTTAAGAGGCGCATGCCTGATAGAACGTTAAAGCTAGTTAAAAAATTTTAAAAAAAAAAGCCTTTCCCTCGCTCAAACTATATAGTCATATTATATATCGATACAAAGCTAAAGACTTTATCTTCACAATTCAGAAGACCAACTTCATGTATATGAATAAGATTAAAAGTTACAAGCGAGATCGGCAAAACACTGTCAGTCTGGAAATTTCCGTTCGTAGCGATCAGTGCTGAGTGTCTCTCAAAATCGTAATCACTTTCAGAACATCACAATCCCAATTCACGATGTCTTTGAGTAAAGTGTAAAAAACCCGAAAAAAACCCCAACCAAACACACAAAAAACAAAAACAAACAGAAAATCCACATTTGTGGCTTTGGCTGTGTGATAGTCTAACTGAAATGACTATTCCAACTTGGACCCAAATTCCAACCTTGCGCACGGCCGATTCTAGAATGGACCAGCAACAAGGGTACCATTCTAGAATGGCACCCCTGTACTTGCGCAGGGTTAGAATTCCAACTTGGACCCGGTCCATTCTAGAATGGAACCGGATTCTAACTTCGCGCAGAACATATGCATAAACTGACTTATGAGAGTAGTTTCCCTTGTTTGGGATACCAAACAATGGCGTCAGCGAAGGGAAAGCCTGTTACCAAGTTCAAGTTCAAGTTTATTAGTCCATAACCCATGGGGGCATTTTGAACAATAAATACAATCAATGCAATCATGATATATGCTAATATAATAAATAAATAAAATAAAAAATAAAAAAAATTATGAAAAACTGTTACAAATTCTATTAATAAAGTCCAAAATATTCTTTAGCAATTTCTTTTTCTTAGTAGCAAACAACTTTTTAAATTTAAGTGCATTAGGTTTTTTCCAATAGTAAAGTGGTAACAACTCAGCTCTTTCTTCTTTGAAAAAATCACAGACAAATAAATAATGGAATTCATCACCTATGTCATGTGATACACATTTGATGCAAGTTCTTTCTGACCTCGGGATGTTAAGATAACGTTCTTTCTGTACAGGCAAATTGTTGTTTAATGTTCTAAACTTCATCATTGAAACACATTGCTGATATGGCAGGGTTGTGACGTAGTCTTCACATGCAAAAATATCTTTGAACATTCGATAATTCCAAAACATATTTTTTGTTCCAATTTCTGTAAACCATTTATGGATATACTGGTCATATAAGCTTCTTTTTACTTTCTTTTTAAACCACGTGCTTGAGTATTGAATATTTTCTTGAGAAGTCCAAAGGCCAGAGAGACCAATTTCATTTAAGGTTTTTTCAATGAAACATAAGTACTTGGATTCAATCATCTTGTTGATATACAATTTATAAGTAAAGCAATACACAATACTTGAAAATTTATTTTTATGAATAGGACTAATCAGTTTATACCAATAGCAAAGCATTCTACATTTCATATTAACATCTAGTGGATATCTTCCAAGTTCACCAAATATCATAGCGTTTGGAGTTGATTTTTTTAGTTTGAAAACAATTTTATAAAAACGCAATTGAAGTTTAGTAGCAAGTTCACAGGAACCAAAACCCCATACTTCACATCCATACAATAAAATTGGAACAATCATTTTATCGAGCAGGTCAACTTGTATGTCCGCAGGCAGTGACAATTGTCTACAGGTGCGCAAAAGAACAAACATTGCCCTTGAGGCACGATCATATAGATTCTTCTGTGCGACTGAAAATGTATTATTATAATTAATCTTAAGGCCCAAGTACATTACATCAAACACTACTTCGATTAAATTGCCATTGTACGTAAACAGTGGTTTATTTCTAATTTTACCTCTGGAAAAAACTATAACTTTCGTTTTGTTTACATTAATATTTAGACGCCATTTTAAACAGTATTCGTGCATTTTGTTTAAACATTCTTGCAGGGTTTTTTCAGACTCTGAGCAGATCACAGTATCATCCGCATACAGTAATAAAAACATTTGAAACAAAGCATTTACATCAGTATCATCCATTCCAGCCACAATAGCCTCTCTTGACATAGATTGTAAACCATTACTGTTTTCCAACAGAAAAGGCTTTAGATCATTTAAAAATAGAGCAAAAAACAACGGTGACAAGTTTTCCCCTTGTCTAACTCCACATAAACTGGGAAAATATCCAGAACACTCACTATTAACTTTAACGCAAGACTTGGCATTTTCATACAAATTTCTTACAGTTTTTAAAAACTTCCCATTAACATCAGAACTAACTAATTTCTCCCATAAAAATGCACGGCGAACTTTATCAAACGCTTTTTCATAGTCTACAAATGCACAAAACAGTCGCTTCTTTTTGTTGAAAAAAAAATGTAATATACAATGCAAAGTAAAAACATGGTCTAGTGTTGAAAAACCTGTGCGGAAACCTGTTTGTTCTTGACCTAATTTGTTATTACTCTCCAAAAAGTTTGATAACCTATCATTTAAAATTGCACTGAAAAGTTTTCCGAAGCGAGTTACATTCGTTCTTGCGTGAAAGAGGCGTCACGTTTAGCGATTACCGCAAGCATGAAGTGTCCGATTTAGTGCAGAAAGCATTTGAAATCAAGTTGCCCATCGATCCCGAGGCGCTGATCGAGGATCGAGCCGAAGTGATCGGCTTGAAACTGCGCGATTTAGCCGGTCCAGAAAGAGCGGTGCGTCCCGCTAGCGCTACGTGTCATTTGTGCATTTGTGCTACGTATCGTTTGCGCTATTTTCTGTAGTGCTATCGACACAAATTGACAAAAACAGTAGTGCTATCGGCACGTATTGCTATTGCCACAATTCACACATGCCATTATCACCTCCACCTCTCTCTCCCCATCTGTCTTCTCTCGCTCTTTCTTTCTCGCTCGCTCTTTCCCCCTCCCCCCGCCTCTCCCCCCCCCCTTTCTCTCTCTCTCGCATGATACCGTATATAAATCCACGGATGTTTTTCTGTGTGTGAGTTTGTGTGTACGATACTGTGTGTACGTATGCGTTTGTGCGTGTGTGTGTGTGTGTGTGTGTGTGTGTGTGTGTGTGTGTGTGTGTGTGTGTGTGTGTGTGTAATGAAGAGAGACAGAGAGAGGGAGAGCGGTAATTGAATTTGCCTTTTACCGAATGAAAACTATTGTCAAAAACAGTGCATTAAGAACTAAAACCAACCAACCATGAAATAAAAACCACCCTCCATCCCTCTCTCTCTTTCTCTCTCTCTGTTAACTGTCTCTCTCTTCCGCTTTCTCGTGTATTTCTGTCTGTCAATCCCCCCCCCCCCCCCCGGATCTCTCTCCCCCTCTAATTTCATAAAAGAATTTGGGAGAGAACAAAAGGTTTCACTAATATCCTCGGTTATACCTTGTGTCAATATTTGTATTTAAAAATATATGCAATAACACTGTCTTACAATTTGTCAAAAACAAAGCCCTTTGTTTCTAAAAAGATCAAAATCCAAAAGAAACAACTGAAAATCATGCAGAGACTTTCTTCCAAAAATTACAAATCTCTGGCAAAGTGAAAGGAAAAACAAAATATTCCTTCAGAGATTGCGAGAGAGAGAGAGAGAGAGAGAGAGAGAGAGAGAGAGAGAGAGAGAGAGAGAGAGAGAGAGAGAGAGAGAGAGAGAGACACGCACACACACACACACACACACAAGACAAGACAAGACAAAGACAAATTATTTATTAACGAGGGTAATGGTATAAACAAACAGGTGCTTTTTCACATCCAGCCCTCGCACATGGGAGGGTTTAATCTAATGATAATACGTTTAAAAAATGTTAGAATATGAATCAAAGAAGTAAAAAAAAGCAAACAACCGAACAAACAAACGATTAACAGACTAAACAAACAAACATACATACAAACTAACATAACAAAGAGACAGAGAGAGAGAGAGAGAGAGAGAGAGAGAGAGAGAGAGAGAGAGAGAGAGAGAGAGAGAGAGAACTCAGAATGGTTTATTATATTAAGGTCACAGAGAGAGAGAGAGAGAGGGGGGCAGAGAGAGAGAGACAGTGAGTGAGCGAGCGAGTAAGCAAGAGAGAGAGAGATAGACAGACACACACACACACACACACACACACACACACATACACACACACTGAAACAGACACACACACGCACACACATACACAGACATACATATACACACACAAACCAGAAGGAGTGAGAGCGCGAGAAAACATGAGAAAGAGAAAGTCGTCAGTAAGTAGTGGTATTGACACGTAGCGATAATGACACGTAGCGCTAAAAGATGTAGTGCTGTCGACACGTAGTGATAATGAACGAATGATAGCGACTCATAGACAAATTATTTGTAGCACTAATCAACGTAGCGATAGCGGCACGTAGCACAAATGACACGTAGGACAAATGACACGTAGCACAAATGACACGTAGCACATATGACACGTAGCGCTAGCGATACGCACCCCAGAAAACCCACGACGACGCAATGTTCAGCTGCAGAATCCTGGTTTCTTGTCAGGAAGAACCAACATAAACATTCTACCTGTAGCAAGCTGTGACCCAGCGCTGACACTTATCGTAGTGGTAATTAAACTTTCCAGGCTTCACGAATGGAAAAAAATTCGATCCCCACACACCGTTCGGGATACCTAGTGTCCATATTGCACACTCCCCATGCACATCTTTTCTGTCTCGGCATTTTATAACCTCAAAAATGTCACAGTCTACACAGCACTGTGAAAACAAAAACACGCCATGTTTGTTATCCATTTCAAGGGAAGCTACTCTCGCGCTCTCCTCCCGCGCGATTTACGAATATGGACTGGAATAAGTGGGTGCTTTTCTAGATCTAAGCATCGACCGAATTAGATAAAGATGTTCCTTGCATTGCATTCTCCTAAATCTGTTATTCTAACCAGTTTGTTTAAGAATATAATTGTTCGTTTTTTTGTTGATAAGCTTACAAATTTTTTTCTTTTTTAAGTAAGTGGTTTCACACACGTACAACATGAGACCCACATGCACTAGACAATGGAAGTTGAGGTCCTCGTTCAATACCACAAATGCCAGTATTATATTTCAGACTCCTTTTGGAGGAATGTGTGGGGTTTGGGTGTTGAACCTGAAGTGGCAGATTGTTTGCACAGGTATGAATGTTCGTACGTTCGAACGTGCACACATGTATGCAGGCATTTGTTTGTCAAGCAGGAACTTGCAACATTTTGTTGACCGTATGTGAGTGTGTGTGTAATAAAACCAACGACAAACAATACAAAAAGCTCCAGCTCTGCTTCTTCACCAGTCACAGACGCATTGCGTTGTTCAGCTTTCCAGAAATATATTAACTCAGTCAGAATCCGCTTCATGAATATTTTATTTCAGGAAAAAGTCAATCGAATCTACACAAAAAAAGGTTATTGCGTTGTTCTGTCTTTGAGACTGTATCACGTAATATTGAGCTACTAGAAGAAACATGTCTGTGGCATAGTTTGACCCAACAGATAGAGAAGTCAACAGAGGTATTCTGCCGTCAGCAGCTTTATTGCTGTTTTGAATTTGATCTTGCATAATTTTATTACATAATTTTGCAACACACAAAGAAATCGTAATTGAATATTTTACGCAAAATTGAATAATTCGCAAACATGTTTGTATGAACAAATATTATTTTAAGAAAATATGAGTGTGAGGATGGACGTATTTTGAGTGAAGTAGCAGAAATTCTGTTTAAGTTCTTTAGCTACATGCACACGTTCTGTTAATTACGTTCTTAGCAGGGAGATCCAGATTAATAATACTGCTGTGACAGGTTGTGGCTTCCATACACACTTTGAACACAGGAAAACAAAAACAAAAACAAGTCGCGTAAGGCGAAAATACAACATTTAGTCAAGTAGCTGTCGAACTCACAGAATGAAATTGAACGCAATGCAATTTGTCAGCAAGACCGTATACTCGTAGCATCGTCAGTCCACCGCTCATGGCGAAGGCAGTGAAATTGACAAGAAGAGCGGGGTAGTACTAGTAGTAGTTGCGCTGAGAAGGATTGCACGCTTTTCTGTACCTCTCGTCGTTTTAACTTTCTGAGCGTGTTTTTAATCCAAACATATCATATCTATATGTTTTTGGAATCAGGAACCGACAAGGAATAGATGAAAGTGTTTTTAAATTGATTTCGAAAAAAATGTTTTGATAATAATTTTTATATTTTTGATTTTCAGAGCTTGTTTTTAATCCAAATATAACATATGTATATGTTTTGGGAATCAGAAAATGATGTAGAATAAGATGAACGTAAATTTGGGTCGTTTTATAAAATAAATATTTTTTTTACAATTTTCAGATTTTTAATGACCAAAGTCATTAATTAATTTTTAAGCCACCAAGCTGAAATGCATTACCGAAGTCCGGGCTTCGTCGAAGATTACTTGACTAAAATTTCAACCAATTTGGTTGAAAAATGAGAGCGTGACAGTGCCGCCTCAACTTTCACGAAAAGCCGGATATGACGTCATCAAAGACATTTATTGAAAAAAGCGTATGGGGATTTCAGCTGCCGCCTCAACTTTCACGAAAAGCCGGATATGACGTCATCAAAGACATTTATTGAAAAAAGCGTATGGGGATTTCAGACCCAGGAACTCTCATGTCAAATTTCATAAAGATCGGTCTAGTAGTTTAGTCTGAATCGCTCTACACACACACACACAGACACACAGACAGACACATATACACCACCACCCTCGTCTCGATTCCCCCCTCTACGTTAAAACATTTAGTCAAAACTTGACTAAATGTAAAAACACAGTTAAAAAAAAAATGTGCACATAGGATTAAAATATTAAAGTGTACAGAATAAAAGCAACATATGTACAAAAACAAATCTCGTGGTTCTCTTGTCAAACCCACTGTAGTAAGCACAGAATAGGAGAGAAGATTTTGGAGAAGGTGGCTTAACCTACTGAAGTAAATGATCAAGAGGATTCTAAGCATCCAGTGCTAAAGCTCTCAAATCACAAGACATACACACTTGTTGTGGCTATCCGAACTGTTGATTTTAAAAAAAAACATACCTACAAATTGTAAACATCTATTACAAAATGGATCTGTCTTTGTAAAATATACTGTACAGAAAATTTTAAATAATCTGCACAAATCTCGTGGTTCAGAAAAAACCCAAAAAACCCTGTGTTTTGTCTTGTAAATTATACTTTACTAAATGTGTACAGTATTCTAAGAAAAGAAAAATTCTTCCTTTTTATCATATCAATTGCCTCCCTTGAATTTTATTTGTAAAATAATTCTGAGAAAAAAAGCTTTCTACTTAAAAGCAGTGCAATCAAGAAAATGGGTACAACCTGTGTGTATACCTTTATTCCTTATTCTTTTTATTTAATTGAGGATGTCACTACGCAGTTTTACTGATTTAAAAAAAAACTCGCTTCAAATTATCTCCCTTGAACAAACACTTCTTTTTACAATTAAATGTTGTTTACACGAAGAGGTAGTTTTAAGGGTATATACAAGAAAACAATATTGCAACCTCAGATGTATTTACATTTGGACTAATTCCATAAAAAAAAATTCAAACTATAAATGATAAATCAAAATAAAACAGATTTTGGGGCTGTGCACAAGCTAATAGGATTAAACACGAAAGCGTACCCAAGAATCGTCAAATACTTTTGCTAAAAGCTATACTTAAACATAAGAAAATATGATCTGCATCTCTTGTTATGAAGATGATGGCACTGGTCCACCGAAGTGCATGCCATATATGCTTTACTGTGCGCTCTCCCTCTCAATGGTCTTTCTCTGGCTGACTCGATTCTGAGGAGATAAAAGAAAACACATTCAGTACAAGCTGTAAAAAATAACAACAAAACTAGTATTACTTAAAGTAGCTGCTGGTTTCTGAGTATTTGATTGAAGGCCCAATCCGACTTGTAAGAAGTTTGCCCGACTGTCGCAGATTTGGTCAGGTAATTGCATGGAGTAAAATCATGCCTCAATTTGGTAACATACAAACTGCAATATTCTAAGGCTGTGAGTGTGAGAATACATCGGCGCCACTTTTTAAAAACTTTCTTTTTGTGTGTGCGCATGTTTTAGTGCCAAAAATTAATAGGCCGAATGCTCTCTCTGCAAAACTTGTGTGAAGCTTCAGAGCTCTATCAATGGTTTGAAAGAAAAAACATACTTTTCCATTTTTGACGTTCTTGTTCCCTTCCCTGTGAAATTTACTGGCCATAGGTTACCGGATTTTGTTAATGTCCGTGAAAACCTCAACTATTCATTGCTGAGTGCCTAGTGATAGCTATCCCCCTCAACGACCTAGCACTGCTGAATCCTGATTCTTCCCATTGTTTGATTCTGTAATGAAATTGTGTAGTTGGTAGTTATGTGAGCTTCTTCTTGGGGGGGGGGGGGGTATTAAACAATCAGATAACAAAGTAAGACTTCATTGTAATGTGCAGATATTTGTTCAGGTGCCCACCCTTTTCTATGTGAAAACATGTTGCTAACTAACATGAACCCAACCATAAAACGTGATGTAGGTGAGTAGCCCATCTAGAAAAAAGAACCTTTTCTAATTCCGAATTAGAACAGGTTCGTTTTTCTAGATGGGCTACTCACCTACATCACGTTTCATGGTTGGGTTCATGTTAGTTAGCAACATGTTTTCAAATTCTCATCAGGCAATCACGGCTGACACTAAACACAGAACAGGTGGGAAAGACATAATTCAATTTACTCACCTTCCTTGCATTGTGAGACTGGCCATATGAATCTGCTGAAGTAGTTCCTGCACATATTTAATCAAATATTCATCTTAATAACGTGTTAATATCGCTTGTTCTAGCAAATCAGACTTGACAGTTTTCTGAAGGCTTGCACAATTTAAGAGCTTGCCTGTCCCCAATCATTACAATAAGAAACAACATCTAGTATGCAAGTATTTTCAGGGTATGAAGGTTTTAATATAATGTCGGTTCTTCTGGGGGCATGGAGAAACACCTTACACAAAGTAGAACATACACAACAAATTTCAAACAATTGAGGTCACACCATAGTGTTACTCACAAACAAACAACAGCAATACAATAAACACTCTGCAAACGCCTACATGTTGTCTACACTAGGTATAAAGAAACAAAGAAGCACATGAAGACGGGCTTTGTCAAGTAGACCATTATAGCTTGCGAATGAGCAACAGCTGATGATCCAGACCACCAAATTGACATGATTTCCCCTTATTCAGTTTGTGATTGTAGTCATATTGACGATGCATGACTTCAATTTTTCTAAGTAAGTCTCTTGGTGCGTTTACGGATACATTCATTGTCACAATTACGACATGCTATAGTCTAACCTGGGTAAACTTCAATTCATGACTTTTTTTTAACCGGCATAGACATTATGAGCATACCAGAATTATTTTCCTGTTAGACTGTCTTCTTCTTTTTCTTCTTCTGCGTTCGATATTCATGGCTGTCATATCGTCAGGTCAGTGGCTGCCATGAAGTCTGCATAAACCAATTAAATAAATTATTAAGGAAAAAACACACCCTTACATCATAATAAATCAGATCCATCAAAACCACCCCCCACCCATCCAATAAAACCTGCATACAAAAACACTTCAAAATAAAACAAGAAGGGCAAAGCCCATACGACTCACATGCTTGACCTTGACCTTTACATGACCTTGACCTTCAGCTAAACCTAGCAATGACATCATACACTAAGAACTGCTTTACACATTTTTCCTACCAAAATACATGTGACCTTGACCCAAGGTCAAGGTCATCCAAGGTCATGCAACACAAAGCTGTTAATTCAAGACATAGGAAGTACAATGGTGCTTATTGGCTCTTTCTACCATGAGATATGGTCACTTTTAGTGGTTCACTACCTTATTTTGGTCACATTTCATAAGGGTCAAAGTGACCTTGACCTTGATCATATGTGACCAAATTTGTCTCATGATGAAAGCATAACATGTGCCCCACATAATTTTTAAGTTTGAAACAGTTATCTTCCATAGTTCAGGGTCAAGGTCACTTCAAAATATGTATACAATCCAACTTTGAAGAGCTCTTGTGACCTTGACCTTGAAGCAAGGTAAACCAAACTGGTATCAAAAGATGGGGCTTACTTTGCCCTATATATCATATATAGGTGAGGTATTAAATCTCATAAACTTCAGGGAAAATGGGAAAAATAGCTGTTTTTTAGACAACATTTATGGCCCCTGCGACCTTGACCTTGAAGCAAGGTCAAGATGCTATGTATGTTTTTTGGGGCCTTGTCATCATACACCATCTTGCCAAATTCATCAACGTTAAAGTTTTCCCGATTTTCCACAATGTTCTACTTCTTTAGAGTCTTTTGCACAACATGATTTATAACCGCCAGTGTACGTCTAATTCATGATGCCTACCTGACAGCTGGGTCAAAAGTTACGTTCGAGAAAATACTCGAACTAAGTTCCAAACAACTCGAAGAGCAGACATGTAACATGTGGGATTTTGGCAAGCGGAAACGACGTAGATCTAATGTCATTCAAGGGTATCGTAATGTGGGAATGTCAAGGCCAGTTTTTGACTGGTTTTGAACTGAAGTTGGGCTCCGAATGGAAATAAACACTTCCTCCAGCTGCGCGACCCATTGATAACAACAGTTGGAACTGGTAGGAAGATGAACAGGTCTTGTGAACTGGCTACACACTGTTACGGTTCAAGTATAAGTTTAAAGTAAACACTCAACTGAGGTGGCAGGTAATGGCGGACTTGACTTCCTTCATAACCAAATATCACTCTTCTGACAAAAAACCGCAAATGCTATGTTAAACCGGAAAATACGTTAACCGGAAAAGGAAGCGCATCAAAACCAAAATGGCAGCCCCCATGAAATCCGAAAGGTCAAGCAAACAAGTCGTGAATACAGCTTTTGCTTTATTTCGTGTGTATTTGTGCTTAGTTTTTTGCTATTCTTTTTTTATTAAAGCCATATGTACTCGATGACTATACACGCTAATTGCTTTACCAACAGCTGGAGACATGCTAAATTAAGTTCCCTGCAAAATATTGTGGTCTAGGACCCCTTCAATGTTGAGATATGTTAATTTTCATTTTGATCTGGATCGTCCTATTTATAGATTTGCCAACAGAGGTAGCGTTGACGCAAGGGAAATAACTCCGCGTCTTTGTTTACATCCAAAGTTTTTGAGACTCTAAAACAAGCTGTAATGCATGTATATGGTCCGCGCATGGCGACATATCGTCATTACATGGTCTTATGGTGCGTTTGACATCGATTATGGGCAAACTACACTTTGTAAACACGGGAGCGCGTACATATGCCTTTAACAAATTTACGTTATAGTGTTGCGCTGCAGTTTCAGTGTCCGAAAAGGACAGACGGTCAGTAAAATACCAACCCACAAAACGCCGCTGGCTTCACCAGAGTGTGCTGCAAATGTCAGTCAATTAGTGGATTCATTCTTCAATGCCCAGTCAGCCCCACTAAAAGTGTTCCGTTTGCAGTGGAATCTGGCGAACGAAAATGGGGAGTTAAAAGGAATAGGATGTATCTACTTTACCAATAACTTCTTCGAGAGTATAGTTTCGCTGAGGGTTAAGTGGTGGAAGTTTTTGTTATTATTCAAAAGAAACCGAAGCAACTTTTATTATATGATGATTAATAAGAAAAGTCGTTCAGAAAGATTGGTACAGGGTGACCCCCAAAAATGCAACCCACAAAAATGCTAATAACTTCTACGTCTGTTGATCGAGTAACTTCTTTTTTGGTGTAGCCTACGTTAACTTCAGCTTATGCACGACCACACAGTCACAAGGCTATAGGTCAAAGACCTGAATTATTGCACTTGTTCCGAATTCGGGGATCTACTCAAAATTACCAGCCTCTTGGCATTGAGCGGTAGTCATGCATACTTTGCTTCTTTAAACCCTCCGGACTTTTACCTTTTGGATTATCTGAATGTCCGATTATACAAAATACCCCCAGATCATCGGTGACCTGAAGACAGCAGTAACAGGTTCAGGGCGATCCCAAGACAGGAAAACGTGATAATTATGATACTAGTCATTATCTGTGAATAATGATACTAGTCATTTTCTGTGAATCATGTTTCCTAGTCATTTTCTACCAGTCATTTTCTGTGATTGTTTTCTTTATTATCTGAACTGTGGTGCTTCTCTGTTGTTGCCAAGAATACAGAAGAAAGTTTGCCACACTTGTGAATATGTCTTACTGTGTGTGTGGATGTGTGTATGGATGTGTGTGTGGATGTGTGTGTGGATGTGTGTGTGGATGTGTGTGTGGATGTGGATGTGTGTGTGAATGTGTGTGTGGATGTGTGTGTGGATGCCAGTGGTCACATTGTAACCCTCTTCCACAAACAGAAGTGTATAAAATCTGGAATGAAGACATAACGACATTTGCTTGTCCTGGAAGGAACTTTGGAAGGTCAAATTACAATGTTTACTTTGACCCTATTCTTTACACGCAAACATAAATCAATCATTCACTCCTAGTTCTATGATGTTATCACCGAGTTCAGAAAAAGGATGAGATAACATGAAAACAAAGTGGTACAAAAACACACTCCTGTGCAGGTCTTTCAGCAAACACACACAAGCAAATCTAAACCACACTGCTCAAAAACTGACACACTACATTTAGTGCACAAATGTAAAAATCTTATTCAAGAAAGCCCAAATAATAAACATCTTAAAAGTCAAACTGTGTGTTATTCATGCACACATATATTGTAGCTAATTGCCACCCTTCAAATGTATGGGATCTGCGATTTTCAAAGCAAGCGTTAATTGTCCGCACGATCAATCTTAGACTGTTTTTGGAGCAAGAAAGTCAAGTTCACAGGACAAGTTCGTCCGATTCACAGTCAGATTCAAATTCAAGTGAATCGTCCAGTCCATTAAAGAACAGTAGTGCCTCTGTCTGCTTCTCTCCTTCCTCGTGAAAATCGGTTAGCAGGCTATCAATAATTGTCTGTGAGAGAACCAATTCTTCATTTTCTTCAGTCCAAAGAGGCTCAAGGATGCCATTGTTCAGCATCCTTCCATGACCATCAGTGGGGTTGGGAATCTCTGGGAGTGGCAGGTGAGCGCGCTTCCATGTGGCTGTCTGGTAGTTGGCCCTTCTTGCATGTTGTTTGAGGCTTTTGTGGCATAGAAGGCGGTGACTGAGTCACAGCCAGTAAAGGCGAAGAGAGAAAGCAAGACAGAACAGTGAGGTCGCGGGAGTTCTTCTGCAAGGGCAGCAACAATAAACAAACGTTTCCTATTTGCTTTGCCCGTGTCAAAGAGCAATGTGATTTCTCCTAGCTGGCCAGCATAATGCAAAAGATTGGAGAACACGTCCCTGTCTGGGCTCTTTACTTTGATGGTCTTGTAGCCTTTTTGAAGGCCATACTGACAGTACAAGATGATTCTTGAGTCCGTTTCTTCTTGGCTAGATGTGAGATCATTCAGTAATTCCCTTTCTGTCTTGATACAAGACCATCAAATAAAGAGCCCAGACAGTGACGTGTTCTTCATTCTCTTGCATTATGCTGGCCACCTAGGAGAAATCACATTGTTCTTTGACACGGGCAAAGAAAATAGGAAACGTTTGCTCAACATCGCTACCTTTGCAGAAGAACTCCCGCGACCTCACTGTTCTGTCTTGCTTTCTTTCTTCGCCTTTACTGGCTGTGACTCAGTCAGCGCCTTCTATGGAAAGGGAAGGGTATCCGGTCAAAATCCTGCAGCAGAAACCGAAGTTTGTGAAAACATTCAGAAGAATGGGTGAATCATGGGAGATGAACAAAGAGCTGCTGGATGTGCTGTAGAAGTTCAAATGTTCAATTTACGCTTTCACAGTGTCGATGCAGTACGCCACCAGATGCTGGTGGAGAAACGTGACTCAGGTGGAGTCATTCGAACGGATCTGAACATTGACCTTGCCACATTTCCGCAGAAGCAGCTTGACTCAGCAGGGGGGCCTGCACTGGTTTCCACTCAAAACAATATCCGGATTTTTGTGAAAGTTGAGGCGGCACTGTCATACTCTCATTTGTTGATCAAAAGACCATCAAATAAAGAGCCCGGAGAGCGACGTGTTCTGCATTCTCTTGCATTATGCTGGCCGGCTAGGAGAAATCACATTGCTCACATAACATGCAAGAAGGGCCAACTACCAGACAGCCACATGGAAGCGCGCTCACCTGCCACTCCCAGAGATACCCAACCCCGCTGATGGTCAAGGAAGGATGCTGAACTATGGAATCCTTGAGCCTCTTCGGACTGAAGAAAATGAACAGTTGGTTCTCTCTCAGGCATTTATTGATAGCCTGCATGCTCAATGAGGTTCACACGGAAGGAGAGAAGGACGAAGAGGCACCACTGTTCTTTGAAATTCTGTGCAATCACTTGTTCATGTTATTTCTATACAGCTGAAATTATGATGCATAAGACATTTGCATTTATGAGCAAACATTCTGCACTTACATGAAGAAACATTATTTCTAGGATTGTCTCTCTTATGTTAATTTATCTTTAATATAGAAAGTATGAAGCAAGAGCATTATATGTAAGGGACAGTTAGAATGGAATCCTTGAGCCTCTGTGGACTGAAGAAAATGAAGAGTTGGTTTTCTCACAGACAGTTATTAATAGCCTGCTCAATGAGGTCAACGAGGAAGAAGAGAAGGATGAGAAGGCAACACTGGACTGGACGATTCACTTCAATCTGAATCTGACTATGAATCGGACTAACTTGTCCTGTGAACTTGACTTTCTTGCTCCAAAAGCAGTCTAAGATTGATTGTGCATGTGTGTGTGTGTGTGTGTGTGTGTGTGTGTGTGTGTATGTGTATGTGTATGTGTGCGTGTGTGTGTTTGTGTGTGTGTGTTTTTGTGTGTATGTGTGAGTGTGTGTGTGTGTGTGTTTGTGTGTGTGTTTTTGTGTTTATATATGTGTGTGTGTGGGTGTGTGTGTTTATTTATGTGTGTGTGTTTGAAAGAAAAAGTTTACAGAGTTCTTTGCAATGACTTTTTCATGTTATTTCTATAAAGCTGAAGTTGATTCATAAGACATTTGCATTTATGAGCAAACATTGTGCACTTACATGAAGAAACATTAGTTCTTAGATTGTCTTTCATATGTTAATCTACCTTTAATATGGAAACTATGAAGCAAGAGCATTATATGTAAGGGACAGTTAGAATAGATGTCTATATCTGAACATTTTGTTTAATTTTTTTTACATTTCAGTCTTGAGAAGAGAATAATAATGTTGTAGTTCTGTTAAAAGATGGACAAAAGAACTAGTTTGATCGTCAATGTGATTCCTTTTATTGGAAAACAGTGAGAAGTTATAATGAATATTTGATGGAACTTTTTTTTTTTACGTTTTCGTAAAATTTCACGTTTAGGGGGTAGGGGAGAAATATTTCATCTGGTGTCACAACAAATCCTCTCAGAAATTCCAAATGTGGCTTGAACTTATCCAAACGCATTGCAGTTTAATAATGCATGAAACAGAAAACCCAAATGTGTTGAAACCTTTTCAGTGATGTACATTTTAGTCGGTCTCCGGTCTCTGACCGATCCAATTTCCCCAGGACCTATAGCTTTAACCCCAGCAGGACACAGGTCCGATTAACCTACAGAAGAAGTGGTCAAGGGTCCGATCGTTTTTGACAATGAAGCGGACATGCGGACTGTTCAATTTTCAAGAGGAAAGCTTGTTTCGGTTTTGCCAAGCGAAAGTAAACACTGCGTGAGGAAAGCTGGTTTCGGTTTTGCCAAGCGAAAGTATGCACTGCGTGTGACCAGTTTGTTGGGTGAACGAGGCACCATATATGGGATCTGATTCTTTGAATTAATTTATCCTCAAGTTGGATCAAGAAGAAAAAAAAGAAAACCGAACCCGTATGGTGCCTCGAGTATGGCAATCCGAATGGTGCAAAAGTCCCTTTTAGCTCTTGATGTCTAAATAACACATTATTTAGCTAAATAACGCGTTATTTAGCTAAACAATGCTTTATTTAGCTATATCATGCATTATTTAGCTAAATAATGCATTGTTTAAATTAAACAATGCATTATTTACAGATACAGAAAAAAGAGAGCCCAGAGCACTAAATAATGCATTGTTTAGCATAAATAAGAGATTGTGTTTGTAAATAACTCATTATTTATAAATAATTACGCGTTTTCTCTAAACAATATATTATATGTAAATAAAGTGTTATTTAAATAAATAAAATATTATTTAGATAAATAAAATATTATTTATCTAAATAAAATATTATTTAGATAAATAAAATATTATATGTAAATAAAATATTATTTATCTAAATAAAATATTATTTATCTAAATAAAATATTATTTAGATAAATAATTTATTATTTAGATAAATAATTTATTATTTAGATAAATAATTTATTATTTAGATAAATAATTTATTATTTACTGTTTTTGCCTTGAAATAGTATTATTACACTAAATAATGCTTTATATAGCTATATAATAGGTTTCCGCTATATAATTCATGATTTGGTAAATAATACATTATATACCGTAAATAAAATATTATATACCGTAAACAATTCATTGTTTAGCGCATCGCGAAGCCGTTTTTTCTCTTGTTGTTTTTTTCCACGTGTTTCCGTGGATCCACGAGAGCTCTGTTGATTCTCAAACTGACCAATCAGACAACTAGCATCTGTACACTAATTAAAGTCCCATTGTTGAGTGTGACGAAAACTCGTGGTGACGATTTTAAAACATGTTGGGTCACGCATGGTCCAATCTTACATGGTCCAATCTTACATGGTCCAACCTTTCATGGTCCAACCTTACATGGTCCAACCTTACATGGTCCAATCTTACATGGTCCAACCTTACATGGTCCAACCTTACATGGTCCAATCTTACATGGTCCAATCTTACATGGTCCAACCTTACATGGTTCAACCTTACATGGTCCAATCTTACATGGTCCAATCTTGCATGGTCCAATCTTACATGGTCCAATCTTACATGGTCCAACCTTACATGGTCCAACCTTACATTGTCCAACCTTACATGGTCCAATCTTACATGGTCCAACCTTACATGGTCCAATCTTACATGGTCCAATCTTGCATGGTCCAATCTTGCATGGTCCAACCTTACATGGTCCAATCTTACATGGTCCAACCTTACATGGTCCAACCTTACATGGTCCAACCTTACATGGTCCAATCTTACATGGTCCAACCTTACATGGTTCAACCTTACATGGTCCAATCTTACATGGTCCAATCTTGCATGGTCCAATCTTACATGGTCCAACCTTGCATGGTCCAACCTTGCATGGTCCAATCTTACATGGTCCAACCTTACATGGTCCAACTTTACATGGTCCAATCTTACATGGTCCAACCTTACATGGTCCAACCTTATATGGTCCAATCTTACATGGTCCAATCTTGCATGGACCAATCTTGCATGGTCCAACCTTGCATGGTCCAATCTTACATGGTCCAACCTTACATGGTCCAACCTTACATGGTCCAACCTTACATGGTCCAATCTTGCATGGACCAATCTTGCATGGTCCAACCTTGCATGGTCCAATCTTACATGGTCCAACCTTACATGGTCCAACCTTACATGGTCCAATCTTGCATGGTCCAATCTTACATGGTCCAACCTTGCATGGTCCAACCTTGCATGGTCCAATCTTACATGGTCCAACCTTACATGGTCCAACCTTACATGGTCCAACCTTACATGGTCCAATCTTGCATGGTCCAATCTTACATGGTCCAACCTTGCATGGTCCAACCTTGCATGGTCCAATCTTACATGGTCCAATCTTACATGGTCCAACCTTACATGGTCCAACCTTACATGGTCCAATCTTACATGGTCCAACCTTACATGGTCCAACCTTGCATGGTCCAATCTTACATGGTCCAACCTTACATGGTCCAACCTTACATGGTCCAACCTTACATGGTCCAACCTTACATGGTCCAATCTTGCATGGTCCAATCTTACATGGTCCAACCTTGCATGGTCCAACCTTGCATGGTCCAATCTTACATGGTCCAATCTTACATGGTCCAACCTTACATGGTCCAACCTTACATGGTCCAACCTTACATGGTCCAATCTTACATGGTCCAACCTTACATGGTCCAATCTTACATGGTCCAACCTTACATGGTCCAACCTTGCATGGTCCAATCTTACATGGTCCAATAATATATATGGACCATGTAAGATTGGACCATGTAAGGTTGGACCATGTAAGATTGGACCATGTAAGGTTGGACCATGCAAGATTGGACCATGTAAGGTTGGACCATGTAAGATTGGACCATGCAAGGTTGGACCATGTAAGGTTGGACCATGTAAGATTGGACCATGCAAGGTTGGACCATGCAAGGTTGGACCATGTAAGATTGGACCATGCAAGATTGGACCATGTAAGATTGGACCATGTAAGGTTGAACCATGTAAGGTTGGACCATGTAAGGTTGGACCATGTAAGATTGGACCATGTAAGGTTGGACCATGTAAGGTTGGACCATGTAAGATTGGACCATGTAAGGTTGGACCATGTAAGGTTGGACCATGTAAGGTTGGACCATGCAAGGTTGGACCATGTAAGATTGGACCATGTAAGGTTGGACCATGTAAGATTGGACCATGCAAGGTTGGACCATGTAAGATTGGACCATGCAAGATTGGACCATGCAAGATTGGACCATGCAAGATTGGACCATGTAAGATTGGACCATGTAAGGTTGGACCATGTAAGGTTGGACCATGTAAAATTGGACCATGCAAGATTGGACCATGTAAGATTGGACCATGTAAGGTTGGACCATGTAAGATTGGACCATGCAAGATTGGACCATGTAAGGTTGGACCATGTAAGGTTGGACCATGTAAGGTTGGACCATGTAAGATTGGACCATGTAAGGTTGGACCATGTAAGATTGGACCATGTAAGATTGGACCATGCAAGGTTGGACCATGCAAGGTTGGACCATGTAAGGTTGGACCATGTAAGATTGGACCATGCAAGGTTGGACCATGCAAGGTTGGACCATGCAAGGTTGGACCATGTAAGATTGGACCATGCAAGATTGGACCATGTAAGATTGGACCATGTAAGATTGGACCATGTAAGATTGGACCATGCAAGATTGGACCATGTAAGGTTGGACCATGTAAGATTGGACCATGCAAGGTTGGACCATGTAAGGTTGGACCATGTAAGATTGGACCATGCAAGGTTGGACCATGCAAGGTTGGACCATGTAAGATTGGACCATGCAAGATTGGACCATGTAAGATTGGACCATGTAAGGTTGAACCATGTAAGGTTGGACCATGTAAGGTTGGACCATGTAAGATTGGACCATGTAAGGTTGGACCATGTAAGGTTGGACCATGTAAGATTGGACCATGTAAGGTTGGACCATGTAAGGTTGGACCATGTAAGGTTGGACCATGCAAGGTTGGACCATGTAAGATTGGACCATGTAAGGTTGGACCATGTAAGGTTGGACCATGCAAGGTTGGACCATGTAAGATTGGACCATGCAAGATTGGACCATGCAAGATTGGACCATGTAAGATTGGACCATGTAAGGTTGGACCATGTAAGGTTGGACCATGTAAGATTGGACCATGTAAGGTTGGACCATGTAAGGTTGGACCATGCAAGGTTGGACCATGTAAGATTGGACCATGTAAGGTTGGACCATGTAAGGTTGGACCATGTAAGGTTGGACCATGCAAGGTTGGACCATGTAAGATTGGACCATGCAAGATTGGACCATGCAAGATTGGACCATGTAAGATTGGACCATGTAAGGTTGGACCATGTAAGGTTGGACCATGTAAGATTGGACCATGTAAGGTTGGACCATGTAAGGTTGGACCATGTAAGGTTGGACCATGTAAGATTGGACCATGCAAGGTTGGACCATGTAAGGTTGGACCATGTAAGATTGGACCATGTAAGGTTGGACCTTGTAAGGTTGGACCATGTAAGGTTGGACCATGTAAGATTGGACCATGTAAGATTGGACCATGCAAGGTTGGACCATGCAAGGTTGGACCATGTAAGATTGGACCATGCAAGATTGGACCATGTAAGATTGGACCATGTAAGGTTGGACCATGTAAGATTGGACCATGCAAGATTGGACCATGTAAGATTGGACCATGTAAGGTTGGACCATGTAAGGTTGGACCATGTAAGGTTGGACCATGTAAGGTTGGACCATGTAAGATTGGACCATGTAAGATTGGACCATGCAAGGTTGGACCATGCAAGGTTGGACCATGTAAGGTTGGACCATGTAAGATTGGACCATGCAAGGTTGGACCATGCAAGGTTGGACCATGTAAGATTGGACCATGCAAGATTGGACCATGTAAGATTGGACCATGTAAGGTTGAACCATGTAAGGTTGGACCATGTAAGATTGGACCATGTAAGATTGGACCATGTAAGGTTGGACCATGTAAGGTTGGACCATGTAAGATTGGACCATGTAAGGTTGGACCATGTAAGATTGGACCATGCAAGATTGGACCATGTAAGGTTGGACCATGTAAGGTTGGACCATGTAAGATTGGACCATGTAAGGTTGGACCATGTAAGGTTGGACCATGTAAGATTGGACCATGTAAGATTGGACCATGTAAGGTTGGACCATGTAAGATTGGACCATGTAAGGTTGGACCATGTAAGGTTGGACCATGTAAGGTTGGACCATGTAAGATTGGACCATGTAAGATTGGACCATGCAAGGTTGGACCATGCAAGGTTGGACCATGTAAGATTGGACCATGCAAGATTGGACCATGTAAGATTGGATCATGTAAGGTTGGACCATGTAAGGTTGGACCATGTAAGGTTGGACCATGTAAGGTTGGACCATGTAAGATTGGACCATGTAAGATTGGACCATGCAAGGTTGGACCATGCAAGGTTGGACCATGTAAGATTGGACCATGCAAGATTGGACCATGTAAGATTGGACCATGTAAGGTTGAACCATGTAAGGTTGGACCATGTAAGATGGGACCATGTAAGATTGGACCATGTAAGGTTGGACCATGTAAGGTTGGACCATGTAAGATTGGACCATGTAAGATTGGACCATGCGTGACCCAACATGTTTTAAAATCGTCACCACGAGTTTTCGTCACACTCAACAATGGGACTTTAATTAGTGTACAGATGCTAGTTGTCTGATTGGTCAGTTTGAGAATCAACAGAGCTCTCGTGGATCCACGGAAACACGTGGAAAAAAACAACAAGAGAAAAAACGGCTTCGCGATGCGCTAAACAATGAATTGTTTACGGTATATAATATTTTATTTACGGTATATAATGTAATGTATCGATTGGAGATTGGATTTCCCTTCTTTGAGTCATGTGACGTCAGAGGCCGACAAAACTTTATAATTTGGCTTTTCAGGTTGACCGAAACTTCAAAGGAACTCAAAAAAAAAACGTCATGTGTTTGATTGCATGTGTGTGTGCTGTTCAATGTCAAAACAACAACAAAGTGAGTACATGACGTGTGTTTTGTAGTTCCTTTGAAGTTTCGGTCAACCTGAAACGCCCAAATATGAAGTTTATGTGTTTGATTGCATACATGTGGATTGCATGCATGTGTGTGTGTGCTCGTTCAATCGTCAAAACAGCAACAAAGTCATAAGTACCTGAAAGGAATTCGATCGATACATAAATGTTATTTGCGTGTTTGACCAAAATATGACATTTTACACAGATCTCGACAGTCATTGTTCACCTCGACCGCTAGCGCGGTCTCGGAGAACAATGACTGTCTCGATCTGTGTAAAATGTCATATTTTGGTCAAACACGCAAATAACGTATATTATTTCAACCAAATCATGAATTATATAGCGGAAACCTATTATATAGCTATATAAAGCATTATTTAGTGTAATAATACTATTTCAAGGCAAAAACAGTAAATAATAAATTATTTATCTAAATAATAAATTATTTATCTAAATAATAAATTATTTATCTAAATAATAAATTATTTATCTAAATAATATTTTATTTAGATAAATAATATTTTATTTAGATAAATAATATTTTATTTACATATAATATTTTATTTATCTAAATAATATTTTATTTAGATAAATAATATTTTATTTATCTAAATAATATTTTATTTATTTAAATAACACTTTATTTACATATAATATATTGTTTAGAGAAAACGCGTAATTATTTATAAATAATGAGTTATTTACAAACACAATCTCTTATTTATGCTAAACAATGCATTATTTAGTGCTCTGGGCTCTCTTTTTTCTGTATCTGTAAATAATGCATTGTTTAATTTAAACAATGCATTATTTAGCTAAATAATGCATGATATAGCTAAATAAAGCATTGTTTAGCTAAATAACGCGTTATTTAGCTAAATAATGTGTTATTTAGACATCAAGAGCTAAAAGGGACTTTTGCACCATTCGGATTGCCATACTCGAGTGCATTCGTTGGCTCAGCAATAAATCGTTTAAATCAATGGGAACCACCCGTGCATGTTCGCACATGCGCAAGGTATTACTTTTCGTCATAATATCCGGAAAAACCGTTGTGCGTTCGAACGAAAATAAAACGAAAGAGAAACGACATGGGTCCGGAAAAAAAAAGCTCAAAGCAGATAAAACAAGAAGAGCAAACGCTCGATCGAGTCACTTTCGCAGTTCTGAATATTATATGAGGCATCAGATGGACAGGAAGAAATTGCTATTCACAACACAATGAGTCACGTTCACATAAAATTTGAGCCCGGTCACTTTTATAGTTTCCGAGAAAAGCCCAACGTTAAGTTGTGTGTTGCCGAACAGAAAAGGCTAGTTATCTCCCTTGTTTTTCTGATAACGTTCGTAAAAGGCTACAGATGTAAATACTTTGATGTAAAGAATAATCCTACAAAGTTTCAATCACATCCGATGAACTTTGTCAAAGATATAAAATGTCTAATTTTTCCTTTGACGCTGACCTGTGACCTTGAAAAAGGTCAAAGGTCAACGAAACCATCGTTAAAGTGTAGAGGTCATTGGAGGTCACGACTAAACAAAATATGAGCCCGATCGCTTTGATAGTTTCCGAGAAAAGTCCAACGTTAAGGTGGTGTCTACGGACGGCCGGCCGGACGGCCGGCCGGACAGACTAACACTGACCGATTACATAGAGTCACTTTTTCTCAAGTGACTCAAAAATCAGCAGACATTGATGTCCATGCTGCGTTCGCCAGCCACTGTGGCTTCAGCTGAACCAACAACAACGTCAACCGAGAATTTAAACTGAAACATCTTTTTAAATGGGGTTTTACGAGTCGTGTTTTTGTCCTATTGAAATTGCAATCTCAGGACACTGTGTCCTATTGATTTTCAGTCTTCAGGACAATTGTCCTAAAGGCTGCTAGAAAAATGTACATCACTGCCTTTTACTCATCAAAGTTGACAAGCTTTGCGCACTGTGAAATAACGGGTTGGGCATATCAAGCATCACTACAGCCAACCTATTAAACATTGAACACTGTAATAGGTATTTTTTACAAGATTAATGATAAACATTTACTGTTTTGATTTTTTTTTTTCAAGTGGTTCTCTGTTCATGCATTGCAGCTGTGCATTGTTGTGATTTCACTGATAAATTTAGCGTTCGAGGGGGTACCCTTAAACAAAGGGGCATAAGTAGTAGTGGGAATGAGTTTTTTCGTGGCGAACTTGATAAAACGTGTTCAGTAGACCTCAATGAATATCTCTAGCCTAATGAAGCTGGATCCTGAGGGGGGGGTGCACGATGGGCCTAGCTGGCTTGGAGCCTCTCTCTCTCTCTCTCTCTCTCTCTCTCTCTCTCTCTCTCTCTCTCTCTCTCTCTCTCTCTCTCTCTCTCTCTCTCTCTCTCTCTCTCTCTCTCTCTCTCTCTCTCTCTCTCTCTCTCTCTCTCTCTCCGGTTGGCGGGGAAGTAGCTCAGTTGGTAGCGCCCAGGCTTTGTAGCCAGTTGGTCGCAATCAGCGTGAGTTCGAACCCCACGTTCGGCGAGAGATTCATTTCTCGGAGTCAACTTTCTGCAGACTCTCTTCAGGTGTCCGAACACCCCCGTGTGCACACATGCGCATGAAAAAGATTCCAAGTTCACAACGAAAGTCTCGGTGCTTGGAAAACACGAAGACACGCATGCATCATCTCTCGTCTCTGATTATCATGATCGTATTTCAATACTTTGACGAGACAAACCCAATGCTGGTGTGTCGAAGGAGACAGCCACAGCCGGCTTGTTCGAGTCAAAGTATCACACCAGATCTTCAGCATATTACCAATACCAGGCCAACTGGTCTAAGAGGACGTTAAACCCTAATAGTCAGTCAGTCTCTCTCTCTCTCTCTCTCTCTCTCTCTCTCTCTCTCTCTCTCCCTCTCTCTCTCTCTCTTCTTTTTTTGTTTATTGATTTTTTGAATGCAGAGTATGTCTATGGGCATGGTGTTTTAAGCTTTGTCTGATGACATCAACATCAATCAGCAGTTGATGCAAGACGGGAAAGGTGAATTGTGCTTAAGCAAGAGAAAGCGACAGAACAGAGCCGAACCTGTTTATGGCTCTTCCAAACGGGTAAAACCTGACCGTTCATCAGAACCACAAATTGTCAGGGTTGACCCTGCGCCTCCAAAGCACTGTTTACCCCAACGAACTCCACATGGAGAAGACTGAAATGCAAGGCCTGACTGCTAGTAAGTTAAAAACAAGTCGCGTAAGGCGAAAATACAACATTTAGTCAAGTAGCTGTCGAACTCACAGAATGAAACTGAACGCAATGCAACGCAGCAAGACCGTCCACCGCTCATGGCAAAGGCAGTGAAATTGATAAGAAGAGCGGGGTAGTAGTTGCGCTGAGAAGGATAGCACGCTTTTCTGTACCTCTCTTCGTTTTAACTTTCTGAGCGTGTTTTTAATCCAAATATAACATATCTATATGTTTTTGGAATCAGAAACCGACAAGGAATAAGATGAAAGTGTTTTTAAATTGATTTCGAAAATTTAATTTTGATAATAATTTTTATATTTTTAATTTTCAGAGCTTGTTTTTAAATCAAATATAACATATTTATATGTTTTTGGAATCAGAAAATGATGGAAAATAAGATGAACGTAAATTTGGATCGTTTTATAAATTTTTATTTTTTTTTACAATTTTCAGATTTTTAATGACCAAAGTCATTAATTAATTTTTAAGCCACCAAGCTGAAACGCAATACCGAAGTCCGGGCTTCGTCGAAGATTACTTGACCAAAATTTCAACCAATTTGGTTGAAAAATGAGGGCGTGACAGTGCCGCCTCAACTTTCACGAAAAGCCGGATATGACGTCATCAAAGACATTTATCAAAAAAATGAAAAAAATGTTCGGAGATTTCATACCCAGGAACTCTCATGTCAAATTTCATAAAGATCGGTCCAGTAGTTTAGTCTGAATCGCTCTACACACACACACAGACAGACACACACACACACACACACACACACACATACACCACGACCCTCGTCTCGATTCCCCCCTCTACGTTAAAACATTTAGTCAAAACTTGACTAATGTAAAAAGATAAACACCAAAAACCAGTCATCGCCGAGACTACATTCAGATAGTCTCGGCTAAACTTCCCCGAACACCGAGACGGGTCACGCTCGTCTCCGCGAAGCATGCGAACATTATACTCGACTTATTTTTTTATATTTAGTCAAGTTTTGACTAAATATTTTAACATCGAGGGGGAATCGAAACGAGGGTCGTGGTGTATGTGCGTGTGTGTGTGTGCGTGTGTGCGTGTGTGTGTGTGTGTAGAGCGATTCAGACTAAACTACTGGACCGATCTTTATGAAATTTTACATGAGAGTTCCTGGGTATGAAATCCCCACATATTTTTGTCATTTTTTTTATAAAAGTCTTTGATGACGTCATATCCGGCTTTTCGTGAAAGTTGAGGCGGCACTGTCACGCCCTCATTTCTCAACCAAATTGGTTGAAATTTTGGTCAAGTAATCTTCGACGAAGCCCGGGGTTTGGTATTGCATTTCAGCTTGGTGGCTTAAAAATTAATTAATGACTTTGGTCATTAAAAATCTGAAAATTGTAAAAAAAAAATAAAAATTTATAAAACGATCCAAATTTACGTTTATCTTATTCTCCATCATTTGCTGATTCCAAAAACATATAAATATGTTATATTCGGATTAAAAATAAGCTCTGAAAATATAAAATATAAAAATTATTATCAAACATTTTTTTTCGAAATCAATTTAAAAACACTTTCATCTTATTCCTTGTCGGTTCCTGATTCCAAAAATATATAGATATGATATGTTTGGATTAAAAACGCGCTCAGAAAGTTAAAACGAAGAGAGGTACAGAAAAGCGTGCTATCCTTCTTAGCGCAACGAATACCCCGCTCTTCTTGTCAATTCCACGGGCACTGCCTTTGCCACGGGCGGTGGAGTGACGATGCTACGAGTATACGGTCTTGCTGCGTTGCGTTGCGTTCAGTTTCATTCTGTGAATTCGACAGCTACTTGACTAAATATTGTATTTTCGCCTTACGCGACTTGTTTTTAATTCTGAGCACGTTTATCAAGTTAACATAACATATCTATATAATTTTGAATTCAGGAAAAAAAGAGAAATACAATGCAATGATTTTTAAATCTGTAAGTGAAAAATCGTTTTCAATGACAACTTTAATGAGCAAACTAATTAAATAATTGTTAAGCTTCCGAGCTGAAATGCAATACCAAAGTCCGGATTGAGTCAAACATTGCTTGACCAAAATGTCCATCAATTTGGTTAAAACATGAGGGCGTGACAGTGCCGCCTCAACAATCACAAAAAGCCGGATATGACGTCATTAAAGACATTTATCGAAAAAATGAAAATAAGTGTGGGGATATTGTACACAGGAACTCTCATGTCAAGTTTCATGAAGATCGGTCCAGTAGTTTTGTTTGAATCGATCTACACATACACACACACAGACAAACACACACACATACATACACCACGTCCCTCGTCTCGATTCCCCGTCTATGTTAAAACATTTAGTCAAAACTTGACTAAATGTAAAACGGATCTCTTGAAAATATCAGCGGTAAGCGAGTCTAAATTTGAATGAAAAATTACCCCAAACCATGAACCCAAATTTGTAATGCTATTTCAACTCAATGTTTCTTTATCAATTACCGTAAAGTACCTTGTAAGCGCCCCCCCCCCCCCCACCCCCCCTGTGCACCAATTCCGACCCAAAGTAGGGGGTGGGCGCTTACTAGGTACTACACCCTATGCACGAGCAGTTTTCAGTAAGAAATGTGATCTTTGATCACTTCGTAATCATATCTTCTTTCTTTTTACATTTAGTCAAGTTTTGACTAAATGTTTTGTCCTGTGCACATATTTTAAATGCAAGGCTTTCTGCATGATAATTATGATACTAGTCATTATCTGTGAATAATGATACTAGTCATTTTCTGTCAATCATGTTTCCTAGTCTTTTTCTACTTGTCATTTTCTGTGACTGTTTTCTTTTTAGTCATTTTCTACCAGTCATTTTCTACCAGTCATTTTCTACCAGTCATTTTCTACCAGTCATTTTCTACCAACCAGTCATTTTCTACCAGTCATTTTATGTGACTGTTTTCTTTATTATCTGAACTGTGGTGCTTCTCTGTTGTTGCCAAGAATACAGAAGAAAGTTTGCCCACACTTTTGAATATGGCTTACTGTGCTTCTCTGTTGTTTCCAAGAATACAGAAGAAAGTTTGCCCACACTTTTGAATTTGTCTTACTGTGTGCGGATGTGTGTGTGTGGATGTGTGTGTCGATATGTGTGTGGATGTGTGTGTGTGGATGTGTGTGTCGATGTGCAGTAAATAGTGCAGGTGAAAACTGAACGTATGACCATCTAAAGAAATGTGTGAACCCAGCCAAGTAAGCTTGCTAATACCCATTTGACTTGGAATAATAGGCCGTGAAAGGTGAATGTTCGCCTAATAGGCTTGAAGTTTGCTGGTCGATGTGAATGCGTTATATATTTGTGTGGGAAGGTCGGGTGTAAGGACAAGGATATATAGCATACAATTAAGACACCGAAGACAGAGGTTGCTTTAACTTATCTTAACTTATCTTTTATTGAAGCAAAATGTAACTAAGAATTAACCACTCAGGTAGCTTATCTAAATCAGAAATGTTCCAAAACAGTTTAGCTAAATCTGGTAGCAACCAGAGACAATGCTATCTATAAGTTATAATTTAGAAACAATGAACAGAACTCTAATACAAGAAATAGCAATGCTTACATCTAACCAGAAATAGCAATTATGAATTCTGATATCTACCAGTACCAGAATCAGCTAGAAACAATAACAGAACCAGAAAATATGTATTTAGTGTAAAACCAGAAACAATATGTATTTCTGGTGCAAACCAGAAATATAAACTATGAATATGAAACCAGAAATAGTGTTATAAGGTAATTATTCTAGTAGCAAGAAATATAACTATGAGTTCTGGTATCAACATTCTCTGAAAGAGAATCCACAGTGAGTTAAACAACTCCACAACAGCTAATGTCAAGGGAAGTAACCAACATCTTCCCCTAGGCCTAAGCCTTGCATAGAAAAATGCTTTACATAAATTAACCAACTGCATGAACCGCAACTGCAAAATAATTGTTATTATTAAGTATGTTCATCGCCATGAAGACACATCTTCATCGAGTTGAATAATAACGACAAGAATAAGAAAGATAACTCAGGCATGGGGTAAGCGCGCGCTCCCATGCTTCAAAATGAAGCGACAACAGTCTGGTACTTTACAGGAAAGCGCGACTAAATCATATCGCTTTAGATTAAAAGCCTGTTGTGCACCTATGCGACTGCACAAAATGTTAGGTTTAAATCAGTCGCAAAGTTCTTCTGCAGGCAACCGCCTTTAAAGTGCAACATGGGAATTAATAGTTAAAAATGTGCATCCGCCTGTAGACAGTACCTTCCTATTGTCTGAGATCTTAACTCAGAAGATCTCTATCATTCTCATGCCTGAATTCATCAAACTCATGATACGAGTTCATTACCCAAAATATATGTGTCAACCATAATTCCCGTTCATCAATTGTAGGGGTTTCTGCGCCTAAATCGTAAATAGGTAGCTTTACGGGCCAATGGCACTGAGGGCTTAACTTTGGACTTTTAACCGACTACTGCTCAGACTTTACTGATCTCCAGAAATAATATGTGATGAAATGGGGAAAAAATCGCAACGATACACATGTGTCTTCTCGACATAAAATATTGCGAGACAGGCTTTTTCTCAGCGAAAACGAAACGTATGAGAACGAGTCTGCCTTACTTGATTCTTACGAGTCTTTAATTCACAAGACTCTAAAACAACTTTAGAACAACTGGTCATCAAATATTAGAAGTTATTAACGCTCAATTTCAGCGTCAAATCATGAAAGTAATTAGAAACTGATCTAGAAAACACATCTCTCTGATAGATCAAAATGGCGTCATCAACTCTGACGCGAGACCGGTCGGACATCGCCCGGGACCAAATCAGCGGCAAAATGTACATATGCAAACATCATAGCATCAAATGAAACATAAGAATAAAGCATAAGGAATGAATAAAGCATTTAGTTACTTACAGATTCTCCTCAGTGAGCACACGTAAAAGAAACACAAAATCTGCTGCTGACGCTAGTCGCGAAACACAAAAGCACGAATTCAAAACCACAAGTCGACCGATTACCAACGTCGCGCCAAACTACACGCTAGACCGGTTCACGACAACCCAATATGAGCACCGCACAGCTCACTATCACAAATCGCATTGTCTGTTCTACTCTATGCTCGCTCTTTTAACGACAGTGGTCACTTCCGATTCCCTGTGGCGATAGGCCAATAGGAAGGCTACCCTGTGTAAGCCAACGGGGGGTGTTCTACTTAAAATGCCTGCACAATGAAAGGGATCGTTAAAGATGCAGAGAGCCCTGTGTCACACACCGGAAATATTACGAGCAGTTACACTAGCTAAAGGGAGAAGAGGGCCCTGTCTGCATCACACATCGGATAAGGCTCATTAGATTCCAAGCAGTGTCAAAGCTGATACATAATACTAGCTAAAGGGTGAAGAGGGCCCTGTCTGCAGTGCACACCGGATAAGGCTCATTAGATTACAAGCAGTGTCAAAGCTGATACATAATACAGTGGTCGCCGCTTAATAAAGCCACTTCTGGACCGACGAAAAATGGCTTTAATAAGCGGCGGATTTATTAACCGGCAGTCCAGGAATACGTCATTTTCGAAAGAAAAAAAAATCTTCTCTTTTGTTTACGTCACTCAGTCACTTTCTTTCGTCATTTACACTTGTTTGAATCTAAACAAAACTTCACGAAGGATGTTTAACTTTTGTTTTAATTATGTACATGTACGTGTACTTTGATCATTTGCTGAAACCATCTAAGAAGACCCTCCTCAACTTCTTTTTCTTTACCAAATCGCTGTCGTTTTCTTATTGGAGAATCTTTTTTCGGCGCTTTCGTGATTTTTCTGAGAAAACTGGCTTTAATAAGCGGCGGGTTGGGTTTATTAACCGGCTTTATCTAATAGGCCTACATAAGATATAGTGATAAATCCGGACCGTCTGAAATCGGCTTTTATAAGCGGCTGGCTCTATTAACCGCGGTTTTATTAAGCGGCGTCCACTGTAGTAGCTAAAAGGGGCCGGGAAAGTTATGGGATCTTACCACCTAGATTAGAAATGAACCCGGTCAAGAGTCTACCCTACGATAGTAAACACACAATAAAGTACAATGCACAAAGACAACCAGGTATTATTTAGTCACTCCTTAGGCACTGATGGTTAGAAGTTACTCTGCTGCTTCTCACCATTTTAAGTTAGGGATTTCCTAGCACAAAGGGCATTAGGGCCTATTTAAATGTAACCCCAATGTGACTAGCACACACACACAGGGAATAGCTATAGACAGGGGAGGCAACTGGGTCGGGCAGCTAGGAGATAACACGCACAAAGAGACGGGGTACGCCACTTGGCTACATGTGTAAAAAAAAAAGTCTGTTTGTCTGTCTGTCTGTAAAAAATTCCATTTCAAACAGCAGAAATTAATATGTAAAGCGCGGAGAGCACAGTTGTGGTTCGCGCTATATAAGCTCCCCATAATAATAAAAATAATAATAATTAATGGAGTTAACTAAAGCACCAAACAAAACAGGGTAAATCAAACCAAATCAAGGTAATGTTAAACAGTAAGTAAACCACCACTCACCCTCTCAGTCTCTCCTTCGGGCATAAGTCTTTTTCTGTTCTGAATAAGTCATGCACGCACACTATCAACACTGATATCATGCAAAAACATCACGCAATTAAAAAAAACCCACTACAATACCACCAAAATAAATAGAAATGAGTTTGAAGAGAAGGGCGGAAGATGGAAATACAATTAAAAACATACAAAGGGGAAGAAAGAAATATAAACAGCAAAGGGCTGCACTAAAATCGAAGTCATGAATGCAGAAGATAAAATGATAAGTGTCAAGCGATCTAAGTCTCTTTATCACTACTGAACATTTCAGCTGAAGAAAACAGTCATTTTAACCCATGCTATCATCAGCTACAAAATGTTAAAAATAAGAAACTTCGTCTGTCTGTCTGTCTGTCTCTCTCTGTCTGTCTGTCTGTATCTCTCTGTCTGTTTGTCTCTCTCTCTCTCTCTCTTTGCCCCTTTCTGTCTCTCTGTCTCTGTCTCTGTCTCTCTCTCTCTCTTCTTTTCTTGTTTAATGATTTTTTTAATGCAGAGTTCAGTATGTCTATGGGCATGGTGTTTTAAGCTTTGTTGCGTCACTGCAATCTAGTCTATAATACTGACATTTTTCTTCTTCTATGCAATGTATAGTATAAATATTTGTGTATACTGTGTTTTTACTTCAGTTTATCTATAAACATATGTAGCAGTTGTTTTCTGTACTTGCTCAAGTTATTCCGCCATTTTAGATAAGACCCTCAGTCTTTAGTGGCGAGGGCCAGATGTAAAAAAGCAGATCATTGCCTACTCTATTACCCTCGTTAAGTCAGTAAAGAATTCTCTCTCTCTCTCTCTCTCTCTCTCTCTCTCTCTCTCTCTCTCTCTCTCTCTCTCTCTCTCTCTCTCATGAATCTGGCAAGCACAACTGGGTTTCCAAAGTTAAGAAGGTGTTAACTGAAAACGGGTTTGGCATTGTTTGGCTGTGCCAAGGGGCTGGCTACGATAAAGGTTTTGTTTCCCAGTTTAAAGATCGACTGATTTGTATGTATAAACAAATCTGGCATTGGGAAATGGAGAAAAACAAGAAGTATCAATGGTTTTATTCTTTTAAAAGCGTTTTTCAGCCTGAGAAGTACATATTATGTATAGCAAACAAATGGAAAAGAGATGCGCTTGCTAGATTTTGGTTAAGAGCCTGTGGGCTGGGGAGCAATGCTCAGTGGTTTTTAATACAACAGGCACGCGACAGTGCATGCCCGATGTGTGATGGAGGCTGTGAAGACGAGGTACACGTTCTTTTCCACTGTACAGCCTATGCTGATATCCGTGCAAAGTGTAACGTGTTAAAAAGTTGTTCTGAACCAGCCTCAATGGAAGATGTAACCCGTATCCTAGCCCTGGATGAAGAAAGTGTACTCGAAGCAACTGCACAATTTATTTCTAAGGCACTAAACATGCGCAAAAAGAAACTAGATGAGTCAAGCTGAAATGATGTATAATGTAATTTTTACGTACGCAAATGTTGGACTGGATGGTCTTCTCATTTAAATCGGGTTGCGTGTACATGTATACGCGTGGATTTACACGTGTGCGGGTGTAGTCTATATAAGCGTATATGTGTGAGTGTGTGTGTGTGTGTGTGTGTGTGTGTGTGTGTGTGTGTGTGTGTGTGTGTGTGTTTGTTCGTCTGCAGCCATTGTTGTTTTTGTATAGATATGTATTTAGACATGTTCCCCTACTAGTCACGCGAGGGTAACGCCGACTAGTGGTTTATTGGTTTTAAATATTTTGTGGTCTGCAGATTGATTGGTTTTATGAGTGTGTGTTAACTGTTGGATCAGTATTTTCCTTTGTGTGTACATACTATACCTTGCTTTTTACCCTTAGTCTTAGATATTTTTGTTTACCTATGGCTTTCGTGTCGGTGTGTTTGTTTGTTCGTACTCATAAACTAGTTTGCTATGTTTTTGTTGTTATTAATGTTTTGTTCATTTGTCCTTTTACCCCTTTTATGAATGATGCAGAGATTGTTGTTTTACCTTGTCTATAAGGCTTTTATTAGCTAATGACAATAAAGTGTCAAAGCAAAGCGTCTCTCTCTCTCTCTCTCTCTCTCTCTCTCTCTCTCTCTCTCTCTCTCTCTCTCTCTCTCTCTCTCTCTCTCTCTCTCTCTCTCTCTCCCGACTCCTCTTCCGGAGGCCGCATGTCAGTTCATTCCGTTGTCTAGAAGATTTAGTTCATAGTCAAACGTAGTCCAATGACGTACGTTCCTTATGCAGTTTTCAAACCACAGGACTATCAACATAAAACCATGTTCATCAGTCTGGGTCCCAAGTTCAAGGGAGGAGGGGGGGATGGGGGGGGGGGGGGGGGGCGGAGAGGTGTGAATATACTTTGCTGTAGGGCTGGATCTGAATCGCTTGGATGGTCTCAAGGTTGATTCCTGCAGCAAGAACTGCAACCACATCGTTTCCGGAGCAGCTGTCGGAATTGAGAGGCGAAGAGGAGATAGTAGACCACGTTGATAGACGCGTTCACAACTTCCAACACGCCCGAGACAACGTACAGAGCAACGTATATCGTCGAACTGCAATGGATGATCAGAACGCGCACGACGAAGCCGAGCGGGTAGGCGAGGATGGTGGTGACACTGAGGCAGACGACAGCCACCAGTAAACCGTTGAATTGTGAGGAGCGTGCTGCGACACTGGTAGTGGACTGTTGACCCAAACCGGACGTGGACCAGTGTCCAGACATCTTGCTGACCAAGCTGATGTTGAGAAACACCATCACCACGATGGGCAGACCCACACACACACCGTCGGAGATGTTGAAGGTGGTGTCAGTTTCAATGTTCCCGGAAGTGACTTTCCAAGCCTTAATGATAACTGACATCACAATCAACGAGCACCAGAGAAGCGCGAGAACATAGCTGACAACCACGTTTCGTTTGGTCAGAAGAGATCTCACCCGCATCGGCTTGTGAACAGCCAGCCATCGGGTGAATACAATGGCCATAGTGGTGTAGGCCGACACTGCGCGACTGTAGACAAAAACAGTGACCGTAAGGTTGTGGTTCACCATCGTTCCCAGGAATGGCTGCCAGTAGCAGAAAGCAGAAACAACAAAAATGGTGTCGGAAACAGCCAGCGCCTTCATGAAGAAAGCGGCGGGGTTGAAGAAAGGATCAGCACTCCACACCACCAATGCCAGCACGTTACCACACAGTCCCAGTGCCGCTATGGTTGGAATGACGTAGGCTTTCAACGTAAATATGGCGGCTGTTTCCAAAAGGCTCTTCTGCTTGTGAGACAGACCAGTGGTGTTCACTTGATACGAGTCAAAAGTTGCTGTGCTGGGTACTGTGGGTTCACTCGTATTGTTCAGCGGGATGTTCCACACATGTCCAAACTGAGCTAAGAGAAGAAAGAACACGTACAACAAGTTAAGCCTTGGCGAAGCCATGTCTTTGCTGTGTGAACGTTGAGGTGTTGCGGGCTCACTATTGCAACACTGTCCTGTGGAATAAAAGATGTTTGTCTATGGCTGCCTAACTGTCAAGAAGCACTGCAAGCTTTTTGTTTGTCACTGTAAAACTAGTCCCGATGAAAGGCGTCCTCTTTTTCTGAACTAGCGTTAGCAACAAAGAGCATCACCCAGAACCAAAACGCTGCTGGTCGGTATTACGAGTATCGTATGATGAATCTTCAACAAATATGGCTTCAACTAAATATCTCTATAAACTGTTGCCCTTTTTCTATTGATTGTTTTCACATCAGATGATTTATGCTTCAAAACATTTGCCAAATAATCAATTAGCTCATCCTCACGATAGATGATAAAAATACCATTGGAGTCCACTTTCGATCATTATGCAACAGGCTGCAAGGATATGTGCTGAAGAGAACTAGCAGGGGTCTGTTAGACGGCGGATAGGGTAATATGAATAAACAATGGACTGACATTTAAAGACAAAATAAAGCCAGTGTGTATTCAGGTTGTGCTACATTTTGGTGTATGAATGCTTGTGTTCTGACATGCAAGGCAGCTTGGTTCTTTTTTGTTGGAGAAAACTTTTCTTGGGGATTGCTTAAGGCGAACGTGGTGACATTTTGGTGAGACATGGGAAGCACCTTGATCTATAAACGTATACTCAAACGTAGGAAATCATGGTGGTTATGCAGCTTGACTCGAATTCGGTTGCCTGTTCTTCAAAAATTCTCTTGATTGCACACATTCATAATTATGTAGCGTCCACCTAGCTTTCACTAAATTGCTTCATAAACACCCCTAGAGACTGTCTCTATTCATATCAATCTGTCTTGCTGTGATTGCAGGAAAGAAATACATGTGAACTCTTTATCAAGAATCCCAGTGACAATTAAATGCGCCAGTATCACACAGTTAGATTATAGTTCTAACTCTCCCAGGCCCTGTTACGTTTTAGTTCCCATACATCTCATCCTCACATCATCCGTTCCCATCTCCTAGTCTAACATTCACCCGTGGACATAATGTATCTGGGACACACAGACACTTAAGAGAAGAAGAAAAAAAGCTGAAAGGGACTGGGACTGACAGAAACACAAAATAATAATTATGAAATTTGACATGAGAGTTCCTGGGTATGATATCCCCATACGTTTTTTTCATTTTTTTGATAAATGTCTTTGATGACGTCATATCCGGCTTTTCGTGAAAGTTGAGGCGGCACTGTCACGCCCTCATTTTTCAACCAAATTGGTTGAAATTTTGGTCAAGTACTCTTCGACGAAGCCCGGGGTTCGGTATTGCATTTCAGCTTGGTGGCTTAAAAATTAATGAATGACTTTGGTCATTAAAAATCTGAAAATTGTAAAAAAAAATAAAAAATTTATAAAACGATCCAAATTTACGTTTATCTTATTCTCCATCATTTGCTGATATATTTGTTATATTTGGATTAAAAACAAGCTCTGAAAATTAAATATATAAAAATTATTATCAAAAATTTTTTTTCGAAATCAATTTAAAAACACTTTCATCTTATTCCTTGTCGGTTCCTGATTCCAAAAATATATAGATATGATATGTTTGGATTAAAAACACGCTCAGAAAGTTAAAACGAAGAGAGGTACAGAAAAGCGTGCTATGCAGCATAGCGTAACCACTACCCCGCTCTTCTTGTCAATTTCACGTTCGACAGCTACTTGACTAAATATTGTATTTTCGCCTTACGCGACTTGTTTTTAATTCTGAGCACGTTTATGAATGTTTGGTCTGGTTTTTACATTTAGTCAAGTTTTGACTAAATGTTTTAACATAGAGGGGGGAATCGAGACGAGGGTCGTGGTGTATGTGTGTCTGTTTGTCTGTCTGTCTGTCTGTCTGTCTGTCTGTCTGTCTGTCTGTCTGTCTGTCTGTGTGTGTGTGTAGAGCGATTCACTACTGGACCGATCTTTATGAAATTAACATAACATATCTATATAATTTTGAATTCAGGAAAAAACGAGAAATACAATGCAATGATTTTTAAATCTGTAAGTGAAAAATCGTTTTCAATGACAACTTTAATGAGCAAACTAATTAAATAATTGTTAAGCTTCCGAGCTGAAATGCAATACTGAAGTCCGGATTGAGTCAAACATTGCTTGACCAGAATGTCCATCAATTTGGTTAAAACATGAGGGCGTGACAGTCAGCCGCCTCAACAATCACAAAAAGCCGGATATGACGTCATTAAAGACATTTATCAAAAAAATGAAAATAAAGTGTGGGGATATTATACACAGGAACTCTCATGTCAAGTTTCATGAAGATCGGTCCAGTAGTTTTGTTTGAATCGATCTACACATACACACACACACACAGACAAACACACACACACACATACATACACCACAACCCTCGTCTCGATTCCCCGTCTATGTTAAAACATTTAGTCAAATTTGACTAAATGTAAAAAGGATCTCTTGAATATATCAGCGGTAAGCGAGTCTAAATTTGAATGAAAAATTACCCCAAACCATGAACCCAAATTTGTAATGCTATTTCAACTCAATGTTTCTTTATCAATTATTCTCGCAAAATGTGATCTTTTTAAAAAATTTTTTTAACAATGTATGTAAATTGAACTGTAGTAAACTTAACTTCTATTTCTTCTTGTTATTGAGTTACCCTCAATGGACGAGAGCCGGATGAAAAAAAGCATGTTTGCATTGCTTATTCTGTCACCCTCGAAAAATAAATTTCAATTCAATTCAATTCCATTCTCTTTCTCTTTGTGTCCACGTGACTTCTGCATGTCACGTGTTCTTTTCTAAAATGTAGAGCAAGTCGTTCTGGACCATTCTGTTGTGCACTGAGAAATTTTAGTATATTGTCGAATGTCGAACTCCATGACGTTCCACGCAGTTTTCGAACCACTGGACAATCAACAGAAAAAATCTCAGCACCAAAGTCAGCGAAGGTTTATCAGTCCGGGTCCCAAGTTCGTGGGGGGGGGGGGGGGGGGGCGCGGGGGTACGGAGAGGTGTGAATATACTATGCTGTAGGGCTGGATCTGAATCGCTTGGATGGTCTTAAGGCTGATTCTTGCAGCAAGAACTGCAACCAAATCGTTTCCGAAGCAGCTGTCGGAATTGAGAGGCGAAGAGGAGATAGTAGACCACGTTGATAGACGCGTTCACCACCTCCAACACGGCCGAGACATCGTACAGAAAATCGACAATCATAGAACTGCTATGGATGTTCAGAACACGAACAATGAAGCCGAGCGGGTAGGCGAGGATGGTGGTGACACTGAGGCAGACGACAGCCGCCAGCAGGCCGTGGAAGCGTGAGGATCGTGCTGCCACACTGGCTGGAGACTGCTGACCCAGACCGGACGTGGCGCTGTGTCCGCACATCTTGCTGACCAGACTGACGTTGAGAAACACCATCACCACGATGGGCAGACCCACACACACACCGTCTGAGATGTTGAAGGTGGCTGCAGTATCAATGTTCCAGGCAGTGACTTTCCAAAGCTGAAGGAAAAATGGAATCAAAATCAACGAGCACCAGAGAAGCGCAAGAACATAGCTGAGAACCACGTTTTCTTTGGTCAGAAGAGATCTTACCCTCATCGGCTTGTGAACAGCCAGCCATCGGGTGAATACAATGGTCATAGTGGTGTAAGCCGACACTGCGCGACTGTAGACAAAAACAGTGACCGTAAGATTGCGGTTCACCATCGTTCCCAGAAAAGGCTGCCAGTGGCAGAAAGCAGAAACAATAAAAATGGTGTCGGAAACAGCCAGCGCCTTCAAGAAGAAAATGGCGGGGTTGAACAAAGGCTCAGCACTCCACACCACCAATGTCAGCACGTTACCGCACATTCCCAGTGCCGCAATGGTTGGAATGACGTAGGCTCTCAACGTAAAGCTGGCTGTTTTCTGGTGCTGGCGAGACAAAACAGTTGTGTTCACTTGATACGAGTCAAAGGTTGCAGTGCTGGGTACTAAGTTTTCACTGGTAGAGTCCAGCGGAGTGTTACCCACGTGTCCAAACTGAGCGAAGAGAAGAAAGAACACATACAACAAGTTAAGCCTTGGTGAAGCCATGTCGTTGCTGTGTGAACGTTCATGTATTGCGGGCTAACTTCTCAAACCCCGTCTTTTGGAATAAAAGATCTGATATTTGTCTTTGACTGCTTGTTTTTTTTTAACTGTCAATTAGGAGCACTGCAAGCTAATTGTTTGTCAATGTAAAACTAGTCCCGATGAAAGGCGTCCTCGTTTTCTCAACCAGCGATAGCAGCAAAGAACATCACTCAGAACTCAAATGGTTCTAGATATTGTAATGTTATGACGTGATTGAAAACCGTCTTCTATTGTCAAAATGCAAGAACCCTGACGTAAGATGTTGCTGGGGATTCTGGGAGAATCATGGCGGAATAAAAGCACGCTAACCCTCCATGCCCGTGTCTGCTCCATTTATACCAGTTTGTTTCTATGCATGTGACCGTCCAAGACGACGAGAACACGACAGATATGTTGACCACTACTGCTCGGTCTCATGTTGATTCGTGAACTAAGTATGGCTGCAACACATCCTCTCTAAAATATCGTCCCAGCAGGATCGTCCGAAAGAAGTCATGGCGTTTGCCGTTTAAATAGTTGTTTTCGCCCCCGAAGGTGTATGTTTCAAAAAGGTTGCCAAATGATCAATTAGCTCACATGAGTAGGGGAAGGGCCCCTAATATAGACCACCTTTTGTTTATTGCTGATAACTAGCTTGTTTTCTTGCGAAGAAGTTTCATTTTGTGGTTGGTAGTCCTTCTCTCTTAGTTTAAAAGTTAGGCCTAATTAGAGTGAAATAGCTTTGATAGACCTTCAGCAAAAATTAAATACAGAAAAAAGCACAAATGGTCCATATTAGGAGCCTGGGCGCCCAATTTGGACCAGCGAAGCGGCCTTCACGAATCACTGTAAAAAGCCCCCTATACTTCAAAATAACATGATAATAGGAAGGGCCCCTAATATGGACCACTTCTTGTTTATTGCTGATAACTAGCTTGTTTTCTTGCGAAGAAGTTTCATTTTGTGGTTGGTAGTCCTTCTCTCTTAGTTTAACCGTTAGGCCTAATTAGAGTGAAATAGCTTTGATAGACCTTCAGCAAAAATTAAATACAGAAAAAATCACAAAAGGTCCATATTAGGAGCCTGGGCGCCCAATATGAACTAGTGAAGCGGCCTTCACGAATCACTGTAGAAAGCCCCCTATACTTCAAAATAACATGATACAACTTAGTGTGCAAGTCAGACTAATTCAAATATGCTTTAGATTTAGCTGTTTCGGGTTGATGAGAGTATTATTTGAAGCACACAAGGAAACTAAAGAAGCTTATCAAAAACAGAGTGAAAATAAGTGAAATTATCAACTTTCACAAAACAGCAGTTTTTTGGTCAGAAATATACGTGTATTTGAAGATCAGTCTTTCTTCTGCTCAAAAATGTGTTTCTGGAATCTGAGCAATATTTCGGTATGACGTCAGAGGTCCGTGACCACACCTACCCTCAAAAATGGCGTTTTTTGACGGCATGATTCATTTTCAACCGTCAAAACGGTAACTTAAACTGAATGATATTTTACATTTTTTACACCAAAAAGTTTTATTGGTGTCCTACCTAACAAGTCATACACATTTCGTTCAAATCCGCCGCGCAGTTAGGCTGATCCAGCGTGTAAAGTAGAGCGACCACAATCCTGAACAAGTCGCGTAAGGCAAAAATACAACATTTAGTCAAGCTCAGTCGAACTCACAGAATGAAACTGAACGCATTGCATTTTTTCCGCAAGACCGTACACTCGTAGCATCGTCTGTCCACCGCTCGTGGCAAAGGCAGTGAAATTAACAATCCAGAAAAGCGCGGTAGCGGTTGCGCTGAGGAGGATAGCACGCTTTTCTATATCTCTATTCTTTTTAACTTTCTGAACGTGTTTTTAATCCAAACATATCATATCTATATGTTTTTGGAATCAGGAACGGACAAGGAATAAGATGAAATTGTTTTTAAATCGATTTCGGAAATTTAGTTTTAATCATAATCTTTATATTTTTAATTTTCAAAGCTTGTTTTTAATCCGAATATAACATATTTATATGTTTTTGGAATCAGAAAATTATGAAGAATAAGGTAAACGTAATTTTGGATCGTTTTATAAAAAAATAATTTTAATTACAATTTTCAGATTTTTTATGACCAAAGTCATTAATTAATTTGTAAGCCTCCAAGCTGAAATGCAATACCAAAGTCCGGCCTTCGTCGAAGATTGCTTGGCCAAAATGTCAATCAATTTTATTGAAAAATGAGGGTGTGACAGTGCCGCCTCAACTTTTACAAAATGCCGTATATGACGTCATCAAAGACACTTATCAAAAAAATTTAAAAAAAAACGTCTGGGGATATCATACCCAGGAACTCTCATGAAAAATGTCATAAAGATCGGTCCAGTAGATTAATCTGAATCGCTCTACACACACACACACACACACACACACACACACACACACACACACACACACACACATACACCACGACCCTCGTCTCGATTCCCCCTCTATGTTAAAACATTTAGTCAAAACTTGACTAAATGTAAAAACGGCAACAAATCCAGGGTTTTTATGGTGTTTTTGCTGGGTAGCCGCAGTTGATATGCAATAAATCTAAAACTACAAATAGTAGCTATAGCCTCTCCAAATTTCACAGAACGATGACAATTAAAGACCCTCATCAGTATATGTCCAAGAAACAAATGCGACATGCACCCAACTTTGTATATTTTGCAAAGAATGGTGCCATTACATGTGTGCCAAGTTTCAGAAAAATTCTTTTATGGGCTCAAAAGTTATGATCGTTTGAAAAGAGATGAAAAATACTGTCCCTGGTGTCTTTCGCGCAACTTTTTAAAGGACTTTTTCTATAATTTTGTTTTTCGTTCTCCGATAGGATGCGTATAGCCTTCACGGATGATGCGAACAACTTGCTCAGTAGCAGTTGCAGAAAAGAACTGTTCACGTGTTTTGAACACAGCTGTGCTGTATAAGAAAGAAGTACAGAAGACAAAGAATCAAAACAAGTCGCGTAAGGCGAAAATACAATATTTAGTCAAGTAGCTGTCGAACTCACAGAATGAAACTGAACGCAATGCAACGCAGCAAGACCGTATACTCGTGGTCCACCGCTCACGGCATAGGCAGTGAAATTGACAAGAAGAGCGGGGTAGTGGTTACGCTATGCTGCATAGCACGCTTTTCTGTACCTCTCTTCGTTTTAACTTTCTGAGCGTGTTTTTAATCCAAACATATCATATCTATATATTTTTGGAATCAGGAACCGACAAGGAATAAGATGAAAGTGTTTTTAAATTGATTTCGAAAAAAAAATTGTTATAATAATTTTTATATATTTAATTTTCAGAGCTTGTTTTTAATCCGAATATAACATATTTATATGTTTTTGGAATCAGCAAATGATGGAGAATAAGATAAACGTAAATTTGGATCGTTTTATAAATTTTTATTTTTTTTTACAATTTTCAGATTTTTAATGACCAAAGTCATTAATTAATTTTTAAGCCACCAAGCTGAAATGCAATACCGAACCCCGGGCTTCGTCGAAGAGTACTTGACCAAAATTTCAACCAATTTGGTTGAAAAATGAGGGCGTGACAGTGCCGCCTCAACTTTCACGAAAAGCCGGATATGACGTCATCAAAGACATTTATCAAAAAAATGAAAAAAACGTTCGGGGATTTCATACCCAGGAACTCTCATGTCAAATTTCATAAAGATCGGTCCAGTAGTTTAGTCTGAATCGCTCTACACACACACACACACACACACACACACACACACACACACACGCACATACACCACGACCCTCGTTTCGATTCCCCCTCGATGTTAAAATATTTAGTCAAAACTTGACTAAATATAATGGCAGAAGAATGCAGACATGACGTCATATAATTAAACAAGAAGGGCAAAGCCCATACGACTCACATGCTTTACACATTTTTCCTTCCAAAATACATGTGACCTTGACCCAAGGTCAAGGTCATCCAAGGTCATGCAACACAAAGCTGTTAATTCAAGACATAGGAAGTACAATGGTGCTTATTGGCTCTTTCTACCATGAGATATGGTCACTTTTAGTGGTTCACTACCTTATTTTGGTCACATTTCATAAGGGTCAAAGTGACCTTGACCTTGATCATATGTGACCAAATGTGTCTCATGATGAAAGCATAACATGTGCCCCACATAATTTTTAAGTTTGAAACAGTTATCTTCCATAGTTCAGGGTCAAGGTCACTTCAAAATATGTATACAATCCAACTTTGAAGAGCTCCTGTGACCTTGACCTTGAAGCAAGGTAAACCAAACTGGTATCAAAAGATGGGGCTTACTTTGCCCTATATATCATATATAGGTGAGGTATTCAATCTCAAAAACTTCAGAGAAAATGGGAAAAATGTGAAAAATAGCTGTTTCATATGGCCACTAGTTCCCAATTCCAGTGGGGGAGCTTGTTTATTTTATCTTGTCAGCGAGCCGCGCGGTAATAAATTCCAGCCGCGTAAACATTGCAGCCAAGGCAAGAAGAAGGGGGAAACTCGGGGACTTTTTCTACATTTATGAAGGGTTAGGGGGAAGCAGACGACAAAATGTACGCCATCTTGTTATTCAGTTGCCAGGTTGGAAACCTAAAAGTTTGGACTCGATTTGCTTGTTATTTCATTATATTGATATGTACAATTATTCATATTGCAAAATATAACATACTACAATCCCTTCAAGCTAAAAATGTAGTGTAAAACCGAAGGAACTTGTACTACAGCACTACAAACACAAATTCAGTATAGTTAGAGAGTATTTTACCTGCGTTTGGATTATGATGTTGTTGTTGCAACATTTAAAGCGTGTTCGATGTTTCTGACGGAATCATTAGCGTTTGAAAACAAAAAAGCCTCGGTTTACCAAACCTTTGAGAAAAATGGCTTAGAAAACGAGGATAGTGTATTTTTTGCAAATTTACTGAGACTATTTCTTTACGACAACGACCGGTATCGGACATTCGCTTTGAGGCAAACAAATTCACTCGTTGCCGCCAACTTCATGCATGGCTTTCCACCCTCCTCAGCCAAGCTGGTGTGCATAGGCACACGCAACACACACCACTTCGTAACACACTTCGCGGCTGTATAAAAGTGCATATATTTGCCTGGAGATAATGAATTACCAAACATCACAAAAAACAAGTTTAGAAACGCTGCTAGCATGAGCAGGTTCTAGAGGGTTAACAGTTTTAAGTTCTGCAGTAGTAAGTCGCCAAACAAAGAGTTTTAAGCTGGGGGGGGGGGGGGGATGTTACACGTTACACTGGTACGAAACCTGTGAGTGTATGAGTAAAGACGAGCGCACAGACAACATAATATTAATTAATTCGATTTTATTTCAATTAAAAAAAAGTCTTAAGATCAGGGGCCTGTTAGATTTTAACCCATCTTGTTTCTGCCAAGGCCCAGTGTAACATAAACGCAGCGCGCCGACGGTCGGTGGGGGGGGGGGGGGGGGGGGGGGGTGGGGGCTTGCCGCTATCGGGTTGTCCAAGACGCATGCCGCGAAAAGATTCCAGGCCCCGATAAGAGTAACAGACCACTTTGTTTATAATAGTGAATTTGGCTCCTCAAGAAGAAGTTATCGCCATATGTTTTAGGCAACATTTATGGCCCCTGCGACCTTGACCTTGAAGCAAGGTCAAGATGCTATGTATGTTTTTTGGGGCCTTGTCATCATACACCATCTTGCCAAATTTGGTACTGATAGACTGAATAGTGTCCAAGAAATATCCAACGTTAAAGTTTTCCGGACGTCCGGACGGACGGACGGACGGACGGACGGACGACTCGGGTGAGTACATAGACTCACTTTTGCTTCGCATGTGAGTCAAAAAAAAGACGTCAGATGGAGGTAACACTGGGTTTTTCACGATCTGGCATTTGCTGTGAGGAATCAGACAGTTGGAATGCTACGAAATAGAGCTGTGGGGATGGACATCGCCAAGTTTTTAAGTCTGTAAGAAAATTCTGGGTGTATATTTCTGTAATCATTACATGCGTGCGTCAAAAGTGAGAGAGAATTGGGAAGAGAGAGTGAATGTTGCGAAAAGACTCATCTGCGTGTGGGATCCGGGAGAAAAGGAATTTGAGCATTATTGGTAAAGTCTGTGTATTTAAAACGTTTATTCTGCCACATTTTGTCTATATAATGCAGGCGCTGATTGTACCAGACGACGTTCTAACTGAAATTAATAGGTTAATGTTTCGCTTCGTGTGGCGCAAAAAAGACTGCAACAGGAAGGCATTTGAAAAGGTGAAAAGAACTGTTTTATGTAACGAAGTTAAGCAAGGTGGATTGAATATGATTGATTTGCGACAGATGCAGTGTTCCTTTTTGTTAAGCTGGGTTGTGAACCAACTCTGTCTAATGAAGACCAGAAATGGTCATGGCTCCCAAAAGCACTGTTTTTCCGTTTTGGGAGTCGCTTTGAATGTTTTTTTGCGAACATTAATAGAAAACCATTTAAAGGATTGGACAGTATTAAATCGGAATTTTGGTCCGCTGTGTTGAAGGCATGGCTTGATAATAATCAAGTCGATAATGGTAATTCTGTATCGGGTTTGTTGTGGAACAACAAAGATATAATTTGTCAAGGTAACCCACTCTTTTTTGCGGATTGGATTAAAAGTGGTATAATGTATGTGAGCGATGTGTGTGAGAATGGACGTTTTGCTACCTATGAAGAAGTGTGTGAAAGAACTGGATACACTGCAAAGAGATTGCTTGAGTACAATGTTGTTCGTACAGCTGTACATCTCCTTTTAAGAAATGTAGCTATAGACGATGTAAATTGTTCAGTCTGTGACATTCCGACCTTTTGTGGAAAAAAGTGAGATCAGTAAAAGAAATTCGAAAGATTCTCGTAGGAAAAAAATACAGCCCACCCTGTTCAGAAGGATTTTGGAGAAGAAAGTTAGAATTTGAAATTGACGAAAAGAATTGGAACTTAGCAGCCACTGTCACTAGTGAAGCTCGATTACGTGTACTGCATTGGAAAATATTGCAAAACATTTATCCAACTAATATTTTATTGTGTAAAATGAAAGTGAAGGCTGATAAAAACTGTACATATTGTGAGGATAAACTTGATGTATTGGAGCATTTTTTCTTTGAATGCCCAACCGTGCTCAGGTTTTGGAAATATATTGAAATGTACATATTAGTAAACATTGGCGAAAGAATTAGGTTGAATGTTACAGATGTGCTTTTTGGTATTAAAAGTAACAGCAAAAATATGAAGAAGATTAATCATATTATTCTAATCGCAAAGATGTGCGTAAGCATTTTTAAAAAAAACGATTCACAATCAACACTGGAAATTATTTTGGGAAATCATGTTGTTTTGAGATTTCGTTAGTCTGACGTTTTATTAATTAGAAACAAATTGTTGATTGTCTCTGATTTAAGATAAAGCATGTAAATGAGAAATTATGTGTACAAACAGAAAACATACAGTTACCATGTTTGTTATCACGTGTTTATTGATCGATTAAAATTTTGGGAAAAAAAAAGTCTGTAAGAGCATCGTCTCGAGGTCATAACGGCCTACTATTCGGAGAACCGTTATCTGTCCGTTATAACACAGAGAGAACGCCTTTTTGGTTGTCCCTTAATTCGTAAACCGTGAACATCAAGCTACGGGAACAGTCACACAAACTCAAAAAGAATAATTATTTGGAGGTCTTCGGATTATTTTTTTATCATGCACACATGTATACAAACACACGTACACGTAGTCACAGACAGACAGATGCATAAACTCACGCGCTTGCACACCAGAACACCGTGCCAAAGACAAATTTCAAAAACAACACACCTAACAGCAGATCTTATATAAAAGAAAAAGATTTCAATCGCTGAGCTTTGTGCAATTAAGTTGAAAGTGAATCATGCCGTCAAAATACGCCATTTTTGAGGGTAGGCGTGGTTACGGACCTGTGACGTCATACCCAAATATTACTCAGATTCCAGAAACACATTTTTGAGCAGAAGAAAGACTGATCTTCAAGTACACGTATATTTCTGACCAAAAAACTGCTGTTTAACATTTGGGCTATACCACTGAAAAAATATCCTTAACTTTTTGTGCTCAGTGTATATATTATGAGTTATTTCTAATATGCTGACTGTTAGCAAATGATAACAGACATGTCGAGAAAAAAATATCAAGCATGAGCCTTTTAGGCGAATGCTGATATCGTATGTGAGACATGTCTGTTATCAATTGCTAACAGTCAGCATTAGAAATAATGGTTTTATTACCGTATAAATCGACCAAAAGAAATTTCGAAGCGACCCCGCGAATTAGACGGAACAGCCGCAATGGGAACTTGAGCGCTCCTACCTGATTATGCCTGTCAGTCAAAGAATTCTCGTGACCTGGGTCAGCCAATCAGAGAAACACACCTGACGTGATGAATATTCACAGGTCAAATGCGTTTGACACACAACAATCTCACAAGATAAACCATGTTGAACATGCGTTTCGGTTGCTTCGCTTTTTCTTGTTGAACAGAGAGAGACAGATTTAGAACCGACTCCAGACAGATGGGAAATGACGTAAAGATACATTTGACGTAAAGCGAGTGACATAATCTCACTTGATTTTTCCAAACTTAGATAATTTAGATTTCAAGTGAGCGGGTCCCATTGCACACTCAGAGGATCACAGGCACTCGTCACGAGGTGGGCGGGGCCTATGTCTTACTTGGATGTCACTTGTGATGGACGGTCGTCTTTCCTTATGGTTTATACAAGGTAGTAATAGTAGTACTAGTCTTGAGGTCGCACAGGCCCCGCCCACTTTGATCCCGACCCGCTCGTGACGAGTGCCTGTGCAGCGGATGGGCGGTGCCTTGCTGTTCCGTAAAGCACCCACCGACAAAACTCGCTTTTCGTTGTTTTGTTTTTTTACATAAAGAGAGTATTATCTGACAGCATTTGAAGTGTCATTCTTTAGAATAGAGACATCCAGATTTGCCTTCGTCAAAAGTTCGTGAGTTCCGATCTTCGCGAGTCAGTTTGTTGAAGTGGTGACGTCACATCCCGTCACGGTCATCACTTTCCAATTTCGGTCGCGAAGTTCTTCGTGCGCGTTCGTCTGTTTTTCGAAACAGTGATGACGAGTACTGTAGTGTTATATATGACGAGTCTTTTTTATCGGAATATTCCAGACATTACAATATATGATATATATTGAACCCCCCCCCCCCCCCCCCCCCCTTACAACTCATTTCGTCCGGCCCTGCTACTCGTCATCAATATATATATAATACAAGATATGCTGGGTACACACGCAACACTGACAATTTTTTTCGATTCATTCCTGTAAAATCTCCCAACTCTAAAACAAATAGGCCTAGTGGAAACAAGTGTCTTGTGCAAGAGAGTCATCAAGGGAGATAATTGGCAGGATATGTCGCCCGTCGACTCAAGTTCTGAGTTTTGTGTGGGTATCCGTGTTCATGCACTAGGCCTCCAAAATGAACAGTTTACAGATGCACAGTCCACAGAAGCGTCGTAAAGATATTAAACTTTAACACTGCGCACATAAAACATATTTTTAACATTATGAAAAGGACTAAAAGTACTCGCGAAGATTGCTGATTGAGGTTCGTCAAACACGCCTTTTTCACCACGCAGATCCCGGTCTTCGGCAAGCAGTGGTGGGCGCGAAAAACCAAGCGCATGCGCATTGAGGCACAAAGTTAAAAATAGAGAGGAAATCCCCACCACCGACGAATGTTCGTCTGACGAAGGAAACAATGAATCTGGATGTCCCTAATAAATCACGCTGATATTGTTGATTTAAATTGTTACTGTGTCTTGTTAATTTATAGCTTGATAAACAAAAAGGGTCCCTGCCTGAACGTTATAACATTTAGAGGGTCACCTAGAATCCGCCCTGATTGGTCAAAAAGCCATATGGGGCACCGAATTGGTAATAAACACTTATCAAGGAATCTGGTTGATATGGAGGTTGTTTTCCCCAAGGTGAAGAAATTGACATTTACCGTCGTGTGTTGAATTTTAGTGAAGTGGCCAATCCATCAGGCATCATAGGGTAAACCCGTTCGTTTTGAAAATGAACCATTGATTTTGTCATTAATCGGTCAGTTGGTCTATTATGTTCTGGTCCCCGCCTAAATCCCTTCGTAGGTCAAAAAGCTCAGTGGTGTATTCTACATTGCTTGATGACACACACACAAACACGTACACTACACTAATCCAGGTAATTGATAACATCTTTTATTTCTTCATCTAGAGTGTCAGGCATCTAATTAAGCTGTAAATAAATTAACTATCACAGACAGCCGTTATAAATGTAAACAAAGATTTATATCACAGAAATGCATAGCCCTGTCTCCATAACAACTTTTCTAATCAAAGCTATAATTAGTTACTTTACATAAAGGAGCATACATCATCTGTATTTGTGTGTACGAAACCGACAAGTATCAGCATCATATCCACAAAGACACAAAGCATTAAACTGTGTTGCCAAAATAAAACTGTGCAAAATTTAGAACAGGTGGAAGAACCCACTTACCGTACTTTCCGGGTGACAAGGCGCTTCGTTATACAAGACGCACCCCCTTCTTTTAAAATAAAATTGTAATCCAGTCACCCATTGGACGCAGGGGGCCGATAGGGCGCACCAAAATGACCCAGTTTTTGCCATGAGAGGTGGTTCCCCTGCCATATCTGAGAGAGGAAACACTTCCTGCACCGGGGTCAGTGACCGACTTTAACTGAGTGAAAATATGTGTGCTCTGTGTGTGCGGCCAGATCAAAGGCATTGTGATAGCTGGGTGGCCTTGTTTATAGACACGACCTTCTTCCCAGGGGTCAATGACCCAGTTTTTGTCATGAGAGGTGGTTCCCCTGTCATATCTGAGAGAGGAAACACTTCCTGCACCGGGGTCAGTGACCGAGTTTAACAGAGTGGAAATCTGTGTGTGCGGCCAGATCAAATTTAAAGGCAGGGCAGTACCTAGTAGCTGAAACATGCATTATCACAAGTTGTTTGACTGGTACTCAAGCGGTCTCTTTGATTTTTTTCGTATTTCATACACGGATTAGGCGCTTCGTTATACAAGACGCAGGGGTCGAACTCGAGGAAAAAAGTCGCGCCTTATGACCCGGAAAGTACGGTAGTTCTTTGAAAGACAGAAGTGAAAGCCAAGAAAAAGTGCCATTCGCATCAGAGATCACTTTTATTACATAATAAAGCTAGTTTTTCTGTCTGAGAAGCAATCACAGAAGAATAGGTCCCCCATAGGGCCATGCATAGGCACAAGGAATGATGAAAGATGCCATGGAAGACACTTTTTACATTTATTCAAGGCACCTTTCTAGAAGTGACAGCTGCAACAAAAAACAAACAAAACAAAAAAAATCCAAAGGTTTGGCACAGTTACCAGGAATACATGCATTTAAACAGAAGAGCATGCTCATGCAGTTAGAATATGAGATCAACTGAAAATGCTAGTTCAGCACAAATTAATACTGTAGAAATCCACATGTAACTTCAAGATACAATATAACCATAACTACATTTTTAAAACACAAAATATTTAGCAAATAAATGCAAAACTGCAAATCAAAATTAGTATCACTCTGACACTTGGAAACAAAAGTTGAGTCCTGACACTATAAGAAATTAATGGATCTTTTAGAATGCTTCTGTTTCAGTGATGTTAAGGGTTATGTCAAAGGGCAAAATGGGCAGCTCACAATGTCTTAATTTGTACATTTCTGAATCAGGCCTTATATTTCTCAAGGTCAAAATTACCTAATAGGACCAGGCATGGGAATGGCTGAATAAAAAGTCAGCTGAAAACAGGAGAGGGACCCATAAACAGGGGGGTCCGGGAGTCCTCCCCCGGAATTTTTTTTTTTTAAGATCGAAATCTACGCAATCTGAGGGGTATTTGGGACAAAGTTTAGCATTTAATTTCACATAAATATGCAGGTGTTTTAGCTGCAACTTTAAGTTTTAAAAATTCTGAACAAAGGATTGTGCATACTTTATGACTTTCTTGCAAACATTCACTGACTGCTCTCACTCTCAATCATACTTGTCAAACCCACGAGGAAACATGTGATAGGATCCAGCTCATCTTTAACTTTCTCTTATTCCAGGTATTGAATCAAAAGGAATGAATAATACAATGATAAAAAACAACAAAAAAACACTTTTCGTTAGTAGATGCTCGCTGAAGGTAATGAAACCACGATTGGTGTACACAATTTCTCTGTCACAAAGGGTGCATTTTGCTTGACCGGGCGTGTCGACTTTTCGTATGTGTTCACCGATCCGCTCTTGCTTGTCACCAACTTTAACCTCTTTGGAGACCCAATCCCATTTCCACTGGTTAACCACACCTTTTTCGTCATAATCCTGGCCGCGTCGCACAATATTCGATACTGAAGACATGAAGTTTTCTTTCAAATCGAACACAAGAGACACGTCTTTGTCTCGGACAAGTAAACCACATGCAGCGGATGTTGCGCGAACGTCTGTTTCATATCACGTGGGACAGCCAAGACTACAAAAGCTGAAGTCAACCGTCAGTTCCGGATAGTGGCTTGTGCCATTTGAAGACACCCGACCGTTTGAGAATAAAAACCTCATATACGATTTTTGAGGGATTATTTTTTTTTCCCGCTGAATTTTTTTCCCCCCGCTGAAACTCCTCACGAAAACCGCTGAAATTAGCGGATCCGCGGACCATTCCCATGCCTGTAGGACCTGTGACACGCAAGCCATATTAACACTTGTTAAAAATTCTAAATATGAATTAAGTATTTGCTTTGAAACTAAACTACAGTTAAATTGATTAAGCAGAAGTAAAGAGAGCAGCTACATGTAAACTTTAAATACAAACTATCAACTACCAAATGAACTCTACAACATACCATTGCATTTTTAAAATATAATTCGTCATGCCATCATCTACCATACAACAAAAAGAAGAACAAAGTTGCGAATGTTCTAGCCCAAGAACTCAGGTCACTTCAAATCTGTAATTGATACAAAATCTGCAAGAGCAAAGGCCTGTTCATTTTTATCTACTGAAAGCTCTATGGCTATCAAGAACCTTAATACAGATACATGTATGTGAATTATGTAAGTCAAAAGAAAAGAGAAAGAGACATTTCACAGTTTAAAAGCAAATGAATTTTAAAAACATTACATTAACTACCCATATATTCAGACAGCTATATATGTGCTAACCAACACATTGTTCACACCAAAACCAAGTAGCATCAACATTGTATGTGGGCTATGTATGACCCGAGAGAAGTCGGCAGAATTTGTAAATCACATGGCATCATTTTTAAACAAAATGTTGCATGCTGCATGTGATCATGGCTTAATTTGTGGAGCCTGCAATCTGACGTACTTCTACATATATATAACATAAGCTTCTTGCATAATATAACATCTTATGTCTGTAACTCAAACAGAAAGTCGTTTGGCACGTTTATGCAATTATCAACAAGAGCAACTAAAACAGGCACTTGTGGAATCGCCATTAACCCATTCCAACTTCCTGTGCCAAAACGGATATCATACTTTTCCAGAAGAACCAGAATCCACGCTCTTCTAGAAGATACACATAAGCATCCCAATCAAACTCTCCCAGAAAATGCACAGAAACATCACCATTCCTCCTTTATCTGTTCGCTGGTTGTACTCAGGTGTTCAGAAAGCCTTTCCACCATCTCCACTTTTTGTCACCATGCATGCATTCACCAGGGTTTAGCCTGGGAGAAAAAGGCAATGGGACATTTGTCCCCCTCAACCAAATTCCGATGGGACATAGTCGAAGGCAAGAAGCAGGCCTTTGGAATGAGCAATTTTCAGATCCTATCTTCTTTCTCCACCACTATTCACTCTGCTCTCTTCAATTTGGTCATCACACATTCTCTTCAGTCAGCATGTGGCACTGTTAGTTCTTTTTCTCGTGCTCATTAAGTGAGACTCTTCTCAACTTTTTCAGACGTTTCTTTTCCTCTTCCTCCTCCTCCTCCTCCTCATCATCTTTGGGGTGGGGCAGACCCAGCCTCTCTCTCAGTGCAGCTGCCTCTTCATCCTTGCGAGCACGCTCAGCCGCTCGCTCCCTTTCTCGCTGCTCGCGTTTGACGCTGATGACCAGGTTAGCGCACACCTCCAGGGGAGCCTCTTCTACGAATTCACTGCCTGTTGACACAGGGAAAATACAAGCATGATTAAAAAGTGTATCCTGCAAATGTGAGAAAACAAAAAATATCTTTACTCAGCAAGACAAGGACAGCATAACTCTGGTGTCAAATGTTTTGCTGTATTAGTCTTGGTGAGTAAAGATGTCTTTAGTTCTTTTGACAGTGATTGTTTCACCAACAGTCGACTCATTGTGTTTTTGATACTACATGATAGGCTGTCTGTGACATATTAAAATACAGGTCTCATGGGACGGAAATTGATTGTTCATGTTACACAGATGGTTGTTATAGACAGGGAAAATGTTTGACCCTGTTGGGGATCCTTCGGGGTGGTTATGTTAGAGACACAGGTGGTTTGTACTCATTTGAATGTTCAGGACACTATGCTGGCTATTCTAGATTTCAGGTAAAGTTCAAAGAAACAAGACATCTTAATACCTGTTCCCCCAAGACAGCCATTCACTATTCACAATGTAGCTCCTTAAATGTTCAATAGCAAAAACATCTCAACCAAACAGTGAAAAAAGAGAGAAAGAATCAAGCCTCTGACATACACAGCAAAACACAAAATTACAAACAAACATTAACCTGACTAGTCCCCAGTCACACAGATAACATGTGAAAGGTTAACAATCCTCTGCCATCAGCTGAATGGCAACATGAAAAGACAAATCAATCAATACGAGGCTTATATCGCGCGTATTCCGTGGGTACAGTTCTAAGCACAGGGATTTATTTTTTTATTTTTCAAAAATGTTATGCAATTTATATCGCGCACATATTCAAGGCGCAGGGATTTATTTATGCCGTATGAGATGGAATTTTTTTACACAATACATCCCGCATTCACATCGGCCAGCAGATCGCAGCCATTTCGGCGCATATCCTACTTTTCGCGGCCTATTATTCCAAGTCACACGGGTATTTTGGTGGACATTTTTATCTATGCCTATACAATTTAGCCAGGAAAGACCCTTTTGTCAATCGTGGGATCTTTAACGTGCACACCCCAATGTAGTGAACACGAAGGGACCTCGGTTTTTCGTCTCATCCGAAAGACTAGCACTTGAACCCACCACCTAGGTTAGGAAAGGGGGGAGAAAATTGCTTACGCCCTGACCCAGGGTCAAACTCGCAACCTCTCACTTCCGAGGCAAGTGCGTTTACCACTCGGCCACCCAAGATTCTATGAAGCCTTGGACTACACAGTCCGAATGATATCCGTCGTTTACGACCCATACCGTTTCTTAAGAAGAATGCCCCGCTTACCAATCAATCTCAGTGCCATGCCAGCCGGACTTACCAATCAACCTAAGGGCCAAGCCAGCCCCACTTACTAATCAATCTCCATGCCATGCCAGCCGGACTTACCAATCAATCTCAATGACATGCCAGTCCCACTTACCAATCAATCTCCTTGCTATGCCTACCCCACTTACCAATCAATCTCCTTGCCAGGCCAGCCCCACTTACCAATCAATCTCCTTGCCAGGCCAGCCCCACTTACCAATCAATCTCTTTGCCATGCCAGCCCCACTCACCCATCAATCTCAGTGCCCTGCCAGCCCCACTTACCAATCAATCTCCTTGCCAGGCCAGCCCCACTTACCAATCAATCTCACTGCCAAGCCAGCCCCACTTACCAATCAATCTCAGTGCCATGTCAGTCCCACTTACCAATCAATCTCACTGCCAAGCCAGCCCCACTTACCAATCAATCTCCTTGCCATGCCAGCCCCACTTACCAATCAATCTTCTTGCCATGCCAGCCCCACTTACCAATCAATCTCCTGGCCTCCACGCCGTCGATGATGGGGTTCATCCAGGTGGACTGCCGTGTGTTCTCCAGGCCGGCAGCCCGCGGTGTGTAGATGTAAAACACCACGTCCAGGATCTCCTGACGCTTCAGGCCACTGCTCTTACGACTCAGCGTCTCACCTGTCAAAAATAAGACGACAAAGGTTGTAATATATCATTAATCTAACTGCCAGTTGTATATTCCCACACCCCGCCCACCACCACCATGCAACCCAACTGTTTCTGATACACCCACACACAGACAAAGCCAAACAAACAAAAATATCTATTGAAATCACAATAATCAATTAAGGCACCCAGAGGAGAAGAAACAGAAGAAGAAGAAACAAACAAATGTAATACCTTTGAGGGCAATTTTCATGGCTTCTTCGATCTCTGTCTTGGAGGGGTAAAGATCGCACTCCTTGAAGAAGGAATCGGTGTCTCCATGCTCCAGCTCCCCACCAAACGCCTTCTTGTCAAACACACTCTCATAGCCTGAAATGGAGAAAAGAAAATGTACATCAGCTGTATTGTGCAACCTGGACCCTTTTAAGACCTCCAGAAATCTGAGAAAATCAGGTCTTAAAAATGGGGTAGTCTTAACATGGCGGTACATTTACAGACCTTTTTGAACAGAAGATCTGAAAAAAGAATTCGGTCTTAAAAGGAAGATGGGTGTGGGACTCAGCTGTGAAATAACACAAAATATATGCCGAGAGTGCAATTCTTCACTTACGTTTTCTGGTGTCGATGTAATCGTTCATGTCTTTGGTGGTGAATGGGGCCTGGGGCTGTTCCACCCCGTGCTGTCGCTGTATTCTGATCAGCATCGACTTGTAGTCTTTCACCATCTTGGGGAACGTTGACCCGTACCATGCCGCCTAGAACACACACAGTCCCGCATGATCAATTTGAAACTGCAAAAAGTTTAGTGTGAGTAATGATACTGTACGTCAACACTTCATGCTTCAACATTTTCTTACATGTGCAGCAATGAGGAACGGTTTGATTTGTGTCTTCAAAGATGTGCACACAGATGTATGTGATAGTAAACACACACACACACACACACACACACACACACACACACACACACACACACACACACACACACACACACACACACACACAAATGAGCGACTTATATGAGGTATCTTCACAAATAACCCCTTATTGTTGTCTCCTACATTTTAATATATTGCATGGCATCCTACTTCATATCCCATCATGCATGGTGCCTTGTACCTTTCTGTGGAGTTTGTCAAAGCGTCGCCTGACAAGCCAGCCACGGATGTGTCTCTGTATGGTGGTGGCAGCCATGTTCAGCTCCTTCTTGGTGGGTCCCGTCTTCTTGGGGTGGTAGATTCTGCAACAAAATGTAACTGGCTTTCATAGCTTAACTCATTGTCTCCCAGGTACGGATATATCCGTACCCACTCATACGGCTCTATCTGACCAGGTACGGATATATCCGCTCAGACTGTTAGCTTCAGTCGCTTCCTGTAACGTCCATCTAACGCCTGCATTCCAGCGTGTTGATACACAGTTACTACAATTCTGAGTGACCTGCTGCAGCACAGCTGGTCTCGGCAAAAAGAAAACTTGGTCAACATAGGTAGGGTAGAAAGTGTTAATTCAGCACTTTCTTCACATTAGGATTTTGGATAGCACGAAATTTTGAAAATGTTACACAGATCCCTATAATACCAACAAAGCTCTGCATAATCACCTTGATGTATCGGTGACAATCTCATATATCTTTTACTTGAAGCTTTCTCTCGGGTGGTGAATCATTCAACTCTCCTATGCTAGTCATGGCTACTAGAACTGGCAGGATCGATCAGCGTACACACAAAGTTGGAACATTCTATTTGGAATCGTACAATCATTAAAAAATATTCTCAGGTGACACTCACCAGGTACACATTTGCAATGCCAGAAAGACTAAGATTCAGGACACAATACATAATACAGATATGGCACTTACTCGTAGATGTTGACATGAGGCCCGATGACTGAAAGCTTGGACTGTGCACTGTGGAAATTGTCTGACAACCTGCAATAATTACAAACAAGAACATTTTGACTTACTTATAAAACAAGGCTAAACAAAACTTGATTCCAACATTTTCATCTGGAGGACACAGAACAATGGTGCACAGACAGGCAAAATGTCTGTGCAAAACACAAAATGCAATGGTGAACAGACAGTCGGACAGACGGAGGAGTAAAATGGCCACCTACTCTTCAGCTCTCTCCTCCACTTTGTCGTAGCGTTGTTGTTCCCTGGTGGTGAGGGTGGCACGGTAGTTGTTTCCCCATTCCATCATCTCGGGGTTAGGTGGCCGTCTCTCTATGGCTTCTTTCCGACCCAGGTGACTCCGGTAAGCTCTGTCCGTTATGTCAAAGTATAAATCATCCTTTCTACGACATACGCGTCCAACATATTTAAGTTTGTTTTTAACGTACACTGCTTCAAATGTTTAAGATAACATTCTAAATGACTTCAAGCTCAAGCTTTGAAAGACTCATTGTCAAAAGGCACAAATACAGTTACCCTTTCATAAAACAGGGCCTAGCATTGGAAAAAGTAAGTTGGGAGTATAAAAACTAAAAAATCCTTGAAAATCGGGAATACACGATTAATTCCTTCTTAACAAGACTAAACAAATAAACATATAAAAAACTGTTGGCGTATATACACTGTTTTGCGTACAACGCTAGGCCTTGATAAAAAAATAAAAAAAGAACAAAATAAAAAAAACAAAATAACACCTCTGTATTCCCACAGCAGCCTTCTGTTTGTCCTCCATGTTTTGCCTCTCTGTACTCATCAGCTTTTTGTAAACATTCCTTGCTACATAGCCACGGAATATCCTGCAACAGATGAAGAAACTTCATAATATGGCGATGCCTGTCCCTCAAAATCAGGCCATTCATAAAACGTTTAAAAAGTTTCTCCCACAGTCATATGCAATCCCATTTGTACCTCTTCATCCCCCCCCCACACCCTTTGCACAGCATGAGCCAAAATAGAGGAACACATTATAAACCTAATGGCGGAGTCACACCAAGACGACGCACGGCCAGCGCACTGAAAATATCGCGAAAAATTGCGATTTTGGACAGTGCGCTGGGTGTGCGTCAAAATGCGTTACTCGTTCGTCGAGCGCGCTAAACCAACGCGCTAAACCAACGCTTCGCATTCGTTGTCATTCGCTGTGTGCGTTGGGATTTTTGGAGCATGCACAAAAATGTGCTTCTACAAAACCGTGGTCACACAACGACGCACTGATCATTATTTTCGATTTTTGATTCATTTTCAGTGCGCTGGCCATACATTGTCTTGGTGTGACTCCGCCATTACGCTCACTTCTTTAAGAACACAGAACATAAATATGCCTGGCACACTATACTATACAGCTCAGCATAAATCAACGTATGCACAATCCCACAAAGCTGGTATAAAGCTAGCTAAATATATATCCATTGAAGTGCCAGCTGGGTGAAAAAGATACATGTACCCATTAGTGTGTGTGTGTGTGTGTGTGTGTGTGTGTGTGTGTGTGTGTGTGTGTGTGTGTGTGTGTGTGTGTGTGTGTGTGTGTGTGTGCGGAAAGAGAGAGCCAGACAACCTGACAAAGAGAGTGCACGAAAGAAAGAATGCGCGCAAAACAAAATGACGTAATATCAATCATAACAATAACACAGTACATCACGTGCCATCGTTCCTAACTTATCCTTACCATCCTGATGAAGTCAGTGATTGTCTGACGCAAATTTGATGAAGAATTTACAGAAACTGGTTGCTGTTGTTTTCTTTTTGTTTTCATGTACCCATTAGTGGTGAATTGTTAAATGCAGAAAAAATGACAAGAAAGGGCAAGCATACCTTTGGATGTCAACAGCTGCAGCAGCCTCTTTCTGTTTCTGCACAGCTTCTGCTACCTCGTTCTGGCACAGAAAGTTATTAGTCTTACTTCAATTACATACAAGAAAAGAAAACAAATACATTTCATACAAGACAAGAAAGAAGAAGGAGACAGCAGCCAACAAAAATAAATCCCAAAATTAATAAAATACAAAAGGGGTGAATTAAGTACACTGATCTAACTGCCCCCCCCCACCCCCCCCTTCAGACTTCCCCAAATCTGAGAAAATTATGTCTGAGAGAGGAGGTAGTCTTACAATGGAAGTTATCTTCAAAAGGATATGAGCAGAAAATAAGGTGTGGAGGGAGAAGGGGTGGAGAAGGGTGGGGGTGGGTGTGGTCTTCAACACTGGGATCTTAAAAAGTGTTTCCATGATTGTACAACAGTTAATCGTTAAAACACAAAGCGCTCTACACTCACCGGATCAGGGACATGTGCCACCTGTGCGATGGGGCGGCCGATGCGCGCCAGGTTTCTGGTGCTTGGGGTATTGGGCTCAGAATTGTTGCGAGAACTGCGCTGTGAACTGTGTAAGGAGGCGTTCCTGGAACTGTACAGGGAACCATGCACCGACGCGTTTCTGGAACTGTGCAGGGAACCGTTCCTTGAACTCTGTTGTGAAGAAGTCACCTGCCTCAGAAAACCCAGACTCTCAGACCTCTGAAAACCACTGGCGAAAGTGGCCGGAGCCGTCATGGGTTTGGGAGGTGCCTGAAGAGGGGACTGTGGGCGGTGGAGGGGGGTGAGGGGAACGGCAGAAGTCCCATAGAAGTGGACGGTCTTTTCCATCTCTGACATGTCTTTGGTTTCATCGATGATGTGAAGGTTGGGTTCTGGAAACAGAGTCTGCTCTGCCGGCTGCTTCAGGATGGAGTGAGGAGCTTCTGTACAACACAAAACACTTTCACTCAGTGAGGGAAAGATAGTGTCTGCATGTCTCATAGTCATAAATAAATAAATAGGTAAATAAGTAGATAAATGTCCTAGTAATTCACAACAGGTATATTTTGGTAAAATGAATAGACAAAGGGACAACAAATAGCGTCCTAGCTCTCATGGGGGGTACTCTGCTGTCATCAGACAGCCTCATATCGCAGGTATCACTGTATCACAAATTTGAATGTTATTAACCTCTTCACTGCCACAGTATAAGAGCATTTTGGTATTGCTGTGTGCCAGGGCAAAATTTCGCTTTCTTCGGTAGGTTCACTAATCTGTTCACTGCTCGATCATTTATTGAGATATCTCTTAGATCTTTGGCATGTGTTTTGCTTATACCCTTGGCTAGTATAGGATGACATGATCATTGGACTTTGTTTGTGATTGTTATAGTAAAAATTGATATAATGACCATTTTCGTCAAAAATTACAGTTTCCGGACTTACACACACACAGTGACACACATTGCAGCACGTAAAACCACACAAAACACTGCTAAAACTGGTGTCAAACATCAGGTACTCACATTACAGCCCATAAAAGTATTCTTCTGTGTGGTAATCCATAAATCACTTCTTGTAGAGCTTCCAGAACACTGTATCGCTTGAAAACAGGTCTACGAGTTGAGGTCCGACTTTCGGCAGCCATTGTGAATGGCGAGAATGCTAACACAGTTTTCAACACGTGGTAGAACGTGGTAGCAACTTTAGTAACTTATCCGAACGGTCTATGGGAAAGAACTGTGTTTAGAACCCCTACAAGTACTTGGACAGTGGTTACCTCCCATTTAGTTTTCAGAAATGTCCTGAAATGTTGGTGACACAAATCCCACGTATGAGATACGGTTATGGGCGTACGACAAACCAAAAATGACCACGTATTACATACGGGGTGGGCAGTGAAGGGGTTGAGAAACCTGCCATATACACTTTATTACAATTGTGAATATTATCAAGAAATCTGCCATACTCTGTATCACAAATGTGAATGTAATATCAAGAAACATGCCACTCAGGCAGCCTCATTATGCCTTCAGAGGTTACAATTCCTACCTTGACTGGCGCTGAGGTCAGTGTAGAGAGTTGGCAGACTGTGCTGTCGTGAGAGGGGCATGCTGAGACGGCAGACTTGTAGCGTTCCAACCAGGGACTCTGGGGAGAAGGCTGTCGACACCTCTCTGAAGGCATCCCCGCTGCTACGCAGGTCCGTGACTATAATGTAGCACAGATAGGTGAATAAGGCAATGAAGTATAAGGACTCTCTGCTGCTATGCAGGTCCGTGATTACAATGTAGGTTAGACAACAAAGTAAGGCCTCCTTGCTGCTATGCAGGTCCTTGACTATTACGTAACACAGGCAGATGAATTAGACAACCAGTAAGGACTACCTTCTGCTACACAGGTCCTTGACTATAACGTAACACAGGCATGTGAATGAGACAATGAAATAAGGACTTCCTGTTGCAATGCAGGTCCTACAAAGTAACACAGGCAATGAAGTGGAGCCAAGGAGGTGGGGTGGGGTGTGGGTGATGAAGATCAACAGAGGGATAGTATATCTGTGTGTGTGTGTGTGTGTGTGTGTGTGTAAGTGTGTGCATGTGCGTGTGTGTGTGCGTGCGTGTGTGTGTGTGTGTGTGTGTGTGAGTGTGTGTGTGAGTGTGTGTATGTGTGTGTGTGTGTGCATGTGTGTGTGTGTGCGTGTGTGTGCGTGTTTGTGTGTGTGTTTGTGTGTGTGTGTGTGTGTGTGTGTATGTGTATGTATGTGCGTGCGTGAGTGCATGCGTGCGTGCGTGCGTGCGTGTGTGTGCGTGCATGCAATGTATGCAATTGCGTGTGTGTCATGTACGTACGTGTGTGTGAGTGTTTGTGTGTGCATGTGCCTGTGTTAGTACATGCTTGCATGCACAAATGCTTTGTTGCAAGCATGCGACAGACAGTGTCAGTGGTCTCATTAATCCATGTAAGCTGCAAGCTCAATAAAAGAAAAATACTCCCATAACTTTTTCATTTCTCAATTGTAACTTTTTCATATAATACTTGTTTGTTGCTCAGTGGTGATTCTTTTCCTTGTATCACAAAATTTTGTTGCTTCAAACTTTAATAACAGAAACAAAAACTATGTGCGTTAACAAAATATAGAAAGCTGTATGAATAGACTATTAAACTGTAGCAATCACATCTTAACTTTGAACTGTTCATAAAAAGCATATTTTCCCCAAACTTATTCAGAAACAGCAGTTATTTTGAACAAAATATCAGGGATGAATCACTCTGTCTGCAAAAAGAGTACTCACTGGTGTACTAGCTCTGTTCTTGCATGATGAAAGCTATGATTCTCAGTTCCATTTGCTATTCACAACACCTCACACAATACAGTTCACAAAAGCCAGGCGATATCCTGCTGCTTGGGATACAATCAGCAACTATCTTTAACCCACATTTTATCAAACTATTTCACCCTGCATACATCACATACACTAAAGCCTAGCGCTTGCTAAACACAGTCTAAACATCTCAAAACAAACCATATCCATAGTTAAGACATAAGGCAATTCAAAGCTGACCTCCTCAAAGATGATTAGAGCAACAGTTATGAGAAAAACAAGTTACTCAGGGAGCAGAGGAATTAAGACTTTAACCATTTTGCAAAGTTCCATAAAAGAGACCCTCATCTCCAAAAGAACAGTTATTCATGAGTTCTCCAAGTTAAAAAGAGAAGCAAGCACACACAGTTGGAAGTCGTATCACTCATCATTAACAGAAGCATCACAACATCACATTATTCCAAGTCTCCCTTTTTTTTCAAAGACATATACTCCTTGAACGACAGCAGTTTAACAAAACCATTCCATGTTAGACTCACACAGAATATATCAAAGACGACACGCCGTCCGCAAAGATACAAAAAGGCATCTAACTTTAGCATCCAAGGGTGGTATGCATGAGAAAGTGCCCAACTAGGTGGGACCCAAACGGTCAGTCGGGTTGGTTGACATCACAAACAAATCTCAACTTGAACCAATCGGACAAAGTGCTTGGTTCTCATTCAGTTGAGTACTTTATGTTATGCACACGTGCACTGTCCCAGGTTTGTACGGAGACTGAGAATATAATTCAGACACTAAACAATTAACCAATTTGCACCATTAATTATAGCGTACAGAGATAACATCAAATTACGGCAAGAGTACAGGCGATACAAGGCAACTCCACACATCAACTTACTCTTCCTTCGTATGGGAAAACCAGCTATTTTAAATGAAAGTTCAAAAGACATGATCTTACACATACAAAAAACAGTTATGATTGGTATCATAGAACACAAATTTACCCCAGACATCTACTACAAGTTTAACCCCACCCTCGTCCCACACTCTTCAAACACATACAAAGTTTGCGAGCTCGTCCTGTGGAACGCTCCTTTCAAGATCGAGCCCCCAATAAAGAAAACTTGCCCCTTTCACAACCCTGCTTTCTGAGATTTTTTTGGTTCATAATGTTTGTATGTTTGCCACCATTTTAAGACTCACTCCTTTTTAGAGCTAAATTTTGGTGGTCTAAAAATGGTTCCATTATATGCAGAACAGTGCCTGATCATAAAAGGTATTGGTGACTTAAAACACACAATATATGTTTCCTTTCCCGACTACCCTATTCTTTTTCTTTTGTAATTTGCTAACATGTGTTAAACCTTCCTTCATACTACATTTACCTTCTTTCTTCCCCCCTCCTCCCCCCCCCCCCCCCCCCCCTTTCACAAGCAAAGTGAAAGTCTGCATGCTTGTACAAATACAGTAGCGAATGAGGAAGAAGAAGAGGGCGGGGATGTAGCTCAGTCGGTAGCGCGCTGGATTTGTATCCAGTTGGCCGCTGTCAGCGTGAGTTCGTCCCCACGTTCGGCGAGAGATTTATTTCTCAGAGTCAACTTTGTGTGCAGACTCTCCTCAGTGTCCGAACACCCCCGTGTGTACACGCAAGCACAAGACCAAGTGCGCACGAAAAAGATCCTGTAATCCATGTCAGAGTTCGGTGGGTTATAGAAACACGAAAATAGCCAGCATGCTTCCTCCAAAAACGGCGTATGGCTGCCTAAATGGCGGGGTAAAAAACGGTCATACACGTAAAATTCCACTTGTGCAAAAAACCCAAGTGTACGTGGGAGTTTCAACCCACGAAGGCAGAAGAAGAAGGAAGAAGAAGAATAAGAAGTACAAATGTTGTGAATAACATGCAATTCTACACATAACACTACTCACCATGCTGCATGAAATTGCGCGGACTCCTCTCTTTTCTGGCATGGTGTTCAAGCTCAGACAACATAGGCCCCAACCTTGGCGAGCGTCCTTTGTTCAGCGACCGTGCCTTAGGGAGGGGGATGGAGGGAGGGGTGCGAGGGGGAGGGGCTCGGCGCATGAGCTCGGCACGGCGGCGGGAAAGCTGCGTCATCTGGGCAGAGGGGCTGAAAGCTTGGCTCGGCATGCGGCCAGCCGAACGCTCCACCTTGGGAAACGTGGCTGTCTCTGCGGTCGCCATGGGGGTCCCGATACGAGGGGAAAAAAGCTGTTGCAGGGGAAATACAAGAAAGTTAATTTAGCTAACAAACCAGACAGAACAAGTATCAACAACAAGCCTTACCAGTTTTCAAACACTATGGGGGTCCTAATACGAGTAGACAAATATTGAAGGGGAAATACTGAAGAACGTTTATCTAGCAAAGAATCCAGACAGAAAAATCAATTACAACAATAATTACCTACCAGACAGGAAAATCATTTACAATCATTACTACCTATCTCAGATGTTTATCTTTTATTCAGAATATCAATCAATCAATCAATCAATCAATAAGAAGTTATATATCGCGCGTATCCTGTGGGTACAGTTCTAAGTGCTTGTCGAAGAGCTGTCAACACAGGACTAACAGAAAAAAAAATAACATCTACAGACGGACATAAACCCTATCACACACTAGCAGACCCTAATAAACATACAACAAACAACTGTTCAACAACAATGTACACATCAATAGCTAGACACAGGCTAGAATACAATATAAGGACACATTTCAAAGAGTTAAGCTTGTTAGAAAAACCCTACCACTCCTCCGGTACAACTATTTCTATTTTCAGAGAAAAAAACAACAGACAAATCATACAAGCCCAAGAAATGTGTTGTTATTGTTGTAATTACATATCAAAGATAGGGAAGCACCACACACTTAGCTGAGTCTGCACATACAGAAAATGTGGGAGAATAATAATTTGCTCTTGAGAGTAATACCAAACAAGATCTTGAAAATGCCACTGCAAAAGCTATACTTTTAGAATACAATTCACCAAAAACTCCTAATTCCATTTTTTGTGTTAATTTTAAACTAGCTCTTTATATATCAGCCCTTTAACTCATGACAGTACCTGCTGGCGTGTTTGTTGGTGTGGCTGGGTTGTACCCTTCGACCTAGGAGCAGCACTTGGTCCCACATAAAACTGTGGCTTCTGTTTCACCTTTTTGTCTTCATTCTCTGATGGATCAAACTGCCACACCTGTGCACACACACACACACACACACACACACACACACACACACACACACACACACACACACACACACACACACACACACACACACACACACACACATTCTCATTAAATTCAAATAATGCATCAAACTGTGAAGGACACTGCAATTTCAGAGATGTCACAATTCTGTTCATTAGTTAAAAATGAACGGCTCAGAAGGCCAAGAGAGAAAAGGTAAGGGCACAAAAGCGCAAAGCTAAGTCAGACCCAGTGGAACTCTTGAGTCTTCTTTTAACACCTCCTGAACACCACTGTACGTACGAGAGGTGAGCGTCAACATGCGTGTGTCGGTGAAAGAACGTGAGTGTGTGAGCTTGGTTTAAGTGTCATGTATTGTAACTTCTGCCTCTCCCTGACTGTTGTCCTGTAAACATGTGTTGTTAAAACTGTACGTGGCAAACTCTAACATCCAAAACACACATCACAATATTCATGTCTGACCCAGGTCACGAGAATTCTTTGACTGACAGGCATAATCAGGTAGGAGTGCTCCAGTTCCCATTGCGGCTGTTCTGTCTAATTCGCGGGGTTGCTTCGAAGTTTCTTTTGGTTGAATTAAACGGTAATAAAACCGTTATTTCTAGTGTGCTGACTGTTAGCAAATGATAACAGACATGTCTCACAAACGATATCAGCATTCACCTAAAAGGCTCATGCTTGATATCTTTTTTCTCGATATGTCTGTTATCATTTGCTAACAGTCAGCATATTAGAAATAACTCATATTATCAGCTGATGCCATCCTTGACTTACCTGTGAGAGATTGAGAGACTGAACGGCTCGATGGGAAGCAGGGTGAGGGGACTGGTTGTTAGGGGCAATGGAGGTGACCTGGGTGATGCCCCCGGTCTCGTTCACCGAATCAGCGTCAGCCTGCGCTGGCTTTACGCCTTCTTGTTGGACGTCTTCTTTGACAGTCACATCATCCTCTCTTCTGGCCTCCTGTATTTGCAAACAAAAGAGACAGTAGTGATACAACTTTTTAAACTGATCAAGGTAAAGCAAGTACCACTATTATCCTCCCGTCAATTAGTCATTCAGATACTGAAAAATGGACTCGCTGCTGAATTTTTTTTCTTTTGGCAGACATCACCTGCACAGAGATCATCTACCTTTTTTTCACTGAACCCGAATCCTGGATAAATCAATATTCATCCGTATCTCTCTACCATTCAACCTCATGCCCATTCTCTCCTATAGAGAAATTCTTGAAATAACTGTCAGCTTTGTATGGGTTGTGGGGGGAGTTCTTTTTCCTTGGAAATATTGAGGCAAACAAACTCACATGACATATATTAAGCCAATCACTACCGAGTGGTGTGTCTTCACATGTGAATACATGCCACTCTCCAATGATAGGCCTCCAATGTCACCAGAGTTTGGTTGCCCTTGTATTCCAAGGGTGAGTATAGCTCCTCCACAACCCAAACAACCGTACAGTTATTTCCGAACATCGTCAATTATCTATCAGCTTTTGAAACACTCTTAACCGATGAACTGACCTGTTCTGCTTCATCTTGCCACTCATCAGCCCTTTCTTGTTCTTCTCTGGCTTCTTCCTTCTCTCTCTCCCACTCATGATACTTCTTCTCTCCCTCCTCGCCTTCCCCTTGCTTCACTCCTTCCTCCTCTTCTTCAACCCACTGCTCCTCGCCACTCTCCTCCCTTTCAGGTCCGCTGTCGAGCTGCTGAAGGTCGTCTTCGTCGTCGTTGCCTACATCACCGCCGGCAAGGCTGTCGTCATCTTCTGGGATGTCGGGCTCCAACCCCAGAGGAAGGTGAAGGTCGTCAAAATCTGGTAGCACGTAATGATTCTGTGCCTCCCTTACCTGGCCGATGGCTGTCTGTGGCCTGCAATCACAGATAGGGAATGGAGGGAATTTGAACATGGAATAGACATTTTCAGGAAGTAACTCTGTCATGGTTTTCACGGAAGAGTAAGTTAAGTTATAATTATTACTTAAAGGCGAGGCAGTGTTTACTTAAAGGCGAGGCAGTGTACGCCTAGACATGACTTTTTCTTTGGAAAACTTGCACAGCAAAGCTCATTGCAAAGAGAAACCTGACGCCTATTCTGTCTTTTAAAACACTTTACAAGAATCAGTATAAAAGCAGATCAAGAAACTTTGAGCTGACCTTTACTGACCAGAATCACCATGAAAGGCGAAAGGAATGAAAATTGAAATAAATATTATCTATCATGTTTATCTTACAAGTAGGAAGAAAATAGAGAGAAGACTAGAGCTCGAGCTATAAACAGGGTTCGTACAGTTTCTTTGTTCTAAAATTCAAGGACTTTTTTAAGGACTTTCAAGACCTTCTGAAGAGAAAATCAAGCACCCTCTAACCTTCAAAGCTCGCAATGAAACAGTACTCACTGGTTATTATACCCCCTTCCCGCATGCTGATTTAAATCATTGGATGTTCAAAACCTAATGATTTAATTTTTGTCAAAGGCGACAGATTCGTAGCAGAAGATGGTTTTGAAGCAGACAGACTCAAAAGGGACTGTAGGTTATTGTTCAACTCTTTCTTTGAGGTTATGAAATAATAATTCATTGCAATTGTTTATTGTGGGTGGTTGTTGTGTAATGTGTTTGCAGCATTAGAGTTTTTAAGGACTTTCAAGGATCTTGCCAATTTTTTAAGCACTTTAAAAGCCTTGAAACTGACCCCCCAAATTCAAGCACTTTCAAGGATTTCAAGCACCTGTACAAACACTGTACAAAAAAACATGAAGGGAAAAAAGAACAATAGAAAGAAACATTAAAAGCGGAAAATAAACTGAATAAAAAATACATTACTCACCTTTCAAAGCTTGGACTGTAATTCCTAGCTTGTGACTGTCTTCCAGCTGAAATGATAACAGAAAACAATGACCACTAACTTGACTTGGTAAAAAATCCAGTCACAAATCAATTTCCTCCATCTAATTCAGGCCATTTTGTATCCACTTCTTTGAGGCATGAACAATTTAATGTTTTTTTTATGAGTAGCATTATTACTCAGGAGAATGATGAAAAGAAAATCTGAAACAAACACAAAGAGAAACATGCACTTTCACATTGTTCACACCAATGTGCACATCATAGACTTATCTACACAAGGACACACAAACACACACACATGCACACTGACACACACACTGACATACACACACACACTGACACACACACTCTCACACACACACACACACACAAACACACATACACAAACACAAACACACACACTGACACCCACACACACCCACACACTGACACCCACACACACCCACACTCACAATAACACTTAAACACTGACTCCCACTCCCACACACACACACATGTCCACACACTAACACACTTTCAAAGGTCAAACAAATCAACAGGTTACAGATCACCAAAGAACCATCAGCTTGTTGGAGGACAGCAACCTGAATCACCCTCCAGTTTCAAAGATCACAGAAAAGTTATACTCCACAATGACTGTAACTTGACATGGTCTTACCCCACTAACTAATACCCGATCACTGGATTTTAACAGTGTCCTACTACACTAGCACCTGGGGTTCATGAGAGTGATAGCATACAGTGTTTGACCAAGCAACACTCTTACAGAGTCACCACATTCTTACAAGGATCAGCACTTAATTGCATGGTATGCCTGTCTTCAAATCACAGAAGAGTGCAAACACCTGAAGTGTTTGATGACAACTGTTCAGCTAACACAGATAACTGAAAAGGCCTGTTCGCTGAACAAATTCACAACCACTTCAAAAAATCTTTCACTGGACGAAGTCCACTCATATACAGACAAACCGCCAGCAACCTCCCCCCTTCTTCAGACCCTTTACTTTTTCACATGGTTAATGTTCATGTCTGAATGTTTGCCTCCATTTCATTATACTCCCTCCCATTTAGGTCCTGATATTTTCAGATTTTAGGTCTTTAAAGGGAGGTTCCAATGCACAAGCCTGTTGGCGCCGTCTTTTTGGAAATATATTTGTATGCACCGGATACAACAAAGGTTTAAAATGCTTTAAGTGTGTCTTTCGGTCATGTCAAAAAACTAAATCCATGCCATTAGAACACAGATCAGTCTCCAAGTCAACGGATATTTGTACCACTGAATCAGCAAGGCTTGATAATCACTGTAAAAATTTAGACCTGACACAGTTTTACTTCAATCAGTCACACTTAACAGCTGAAAAATATGTATACCTTCAACTTCTTCAACAGAGTTTAAGCAGTAATGTACACAGGAAACTATATAAACTAATGCCCATCAAAAACAACGATTAATAAACGTACCTTCAAGGACAAAGACACAAAACAAATCCAAGGAAATCAATGATTTAGAGACACTTGTTTTCATAACACCATCCTAGCTCCACAGAAATAACCAGACTTTGACGATCGCTTCCAAAACCAGAGCCAAGTGAGTCTCCAAGCTGGACTGTCACGGTCTGTTGGCTGAAGGGATTAGAAGTGGACAGTACACTAATCTCTGCCTGGGTCAGTCTCTAATCCTACAGTCTTGATTGTTACAGCAAGGTCTCATAACTGCGCTGCTGCCATAATTTCAGCAAGCAGAAAAGCCAATTATGTCAAACCAGAAGCAATTGCACTGTGATGATTTACGCAGCGTGACAAAACAAATCATTGTAAATCCCACCTGCAGTTCAATTCTTTTTCCTGTTGTATAGGGTACAGTACACTGTTTGGAGTTAAGGTCTTGATCTGCATCTGAGGTTTTGTTTTCAGAGCATACATTTATGTAGCTGCGTGAGGAAAAATCATCTTTAATCGAAACTTCCACTCAGGTCTTTCATGTAAGTTGTTTGCAGATATATAGACTCTGTTTTTGTCCACTGATTGTGCAATGAAGATGTGTGAAGGAAAAAATTATAATTTTGATTTCAGACTGCCGCTCAAGTCTCTTACTTCTGCTTATGGAATTAATTGTTAACAAGAAGAGCAAACGCTCGATCGAGTCACTTTCGCAGTTCTGAATATTATATGAGGCATCAGATGGACAGGAAGAAATTGCTATTCACAACACAATACAGATGTAAATAATTTGATGTAAAGAATAATCCTATAAAGTTTGAATCAATCCGATGAATAGTTTCAGAGATATGATATTTCAATTTTTTTCCTTCAAGACATACCTGTGACCTTGAAAAAGGTCAAAGGTCACCAAAGCAGACGTCAAAGTGTAGAGGTCACTGGGAGTCACGTTCACATAAAATTTGAGCCCGGTCACTTTTATAGTTTCCGAGAAAAGCCCAACGTTAAGTTGTGTGTTGCCGAACAGAAAAGGCTAGTTATCTCCCTTGTTTTTCTGATAACGTTCGTAAAAGGCTACAGATGTAAAGAATAATCCTACAAAGTTTCAATCACATCCGATGAACTTTGTCAAAGATATAAAATGTCTAATTTTTCCTTTGACGCTGACCTGTGACCTTGAAAAAGGTCAAAGGTCAACGAAACCATCGTTAAAGTGTAGAGGTCATTGGAGGTCACGACTAAACAAAATATGAGCCGGATCGCTTTGATAGTTTCCGAGAAAAGTCCAACGTTAAGGTGGTGTCTACGGACGGCCGGCCGGACAGACTAACACTGACCGATTACATAGAGTCACTTTTTCTCAAGTGACTCAAAAATTGGACCTGGACTACTTTTGTTTTCTGAATGTGCAAAAAAGAAAAAGTTCTCTGCACATGCATATGAACGCATGCAACTCATGTCACAATCGATCTGTATCTCACTCAATTTTCTGTATCAGGCATGTCCATGCAGCCTAATTAAACCAAAAATATACACACAGAATTTATAACATCAACAACATTTCAGTGTAGAAACAAAATCAAAGCATAACTCAAGCAAGCATACAAATATTGCAAGAATATGCAACTCACATGTTGTTAGTTTTAAAGAAAGCATCATGCAGTATGTCACTGTTTTGTCATTCCAAACATTGAGAATGTTTTACTGATGAGCACAAATAAACGAAGTATCAAACGGTCCTTGTAAGTCCACTGATTTTATCCAAATCTGTTCACAAACCTGGACCACTTTCATAAAGAAGTTAGAACTGCTGTACCAACAGAAACTTGTCCTATGGCAAATGTTCTCATTGGCTACAACAGCTTATTATTTTCCAAGTTGTCTGAAATGTATAGGCTTTGCAGACAACAACGCTTTCGGAACCCTTGACTGACGCTCACACACTTGACCCCAGACAACATTTTAATATTCCATAATTATCACTCATCTGATCTGGAATCAGGGTTAGATTGTCAGCAATTGTTGTCCTGTCATTGTTCTGACACCAAAACAAATGCCCTCTATTGCCAGGGGTTGTGACATGCGACTGTCATCTAAACCCTTCCTATTGTTACCTTGTGCATGATCACAGTCTACTCTACTGAGTGTCACCAGAGCCCATGCATGCAACTAATTATATGCTTTTTTGTTTGTTTTGATCCTTTTGTTATATTTAGTCAAGTTTTGACTAAATATTTTAACATCGAGGGGGAATCGAAACGAGGGTATGGTGTATGTGCGTCTGTCTGTGTGTGTGTGTGTGTAGAGCGATTCAGACTAAACTACTGGACCGATCTTTACGAAATTTGACATGAGAGTTCCTGGGTATGAAATGCCCGAACGTTTTTTTCATTTTTTTGATAAATGTCTTTGATGACGTCATATCCGGCTTTTCGTGAAAGTTGAGGCGGCACTGTCACGCCCTCATTTTTCAACCAAATTGGTTGAAATTTTGGTCAAGTAATCTTCGACGAAGCCCGGACTTCGGTATTGCATTTCAGCTTGGTGGCTTAAAAATTAATTAATGACTTTGGTCATTAAAAATCGGAAAATTGTAAAAAAAAATAAAAATTTATAAAACGATCCAAATTTACGTTTATCTTAATCTCCATCATTTTCTGATTCCAAAAACATATAAATATGTTATATTCGGATTCAAAACAAGCTCTGAAAATTAAATATATAAAAATTATTATCAAAATTAAATTGTCCAAATCAATTTAAAAACACTTTCATCTTATTCCTTGTCGGTTCCTGATTCCAAAAACATATAGATATGATATGTTTGGATTAAAAACACGCTCAGAAAGTTAAAACAAAGAGAGGTACAGAAAAGCGTGCTATCCTTCTTAGCGCAACTACTACCCCGCTCTTCTTGTCAATTTCACTGCCTTTGCCATGAGCGGTGGACTGACGATGCTACGAGTATACGGTCTTGCTGAAAAATGGCAGCTACTTGACTAAATATTGTATTTTCGCCTTACGCGACTTGTTTCTCTTTGAGTCGCAGCCCTCTTGTTAAAGTCCTAGCACGTCTGAAGTGTTTTTTTAGTCATGCGATAGTTCACTGAGTACACTAAATCTGAAACTGCATGTTTCTTTACACACACACACACACACACACACACACACACACACACACACACACACACACACACACACACACACACACACACACACACACATCCTCCCATGCACTCATACACTCAAGCATGCATGCAAATGCACATAATGCACAACAAATCCATTAAAAAAAAAAGCAACCAATCAAACAACAAAAGCAAAATAGAACAAACCCATTCCCACAGCAAAATACAGAATCAGAGAAGGGAGGAATGTAAGGCTTATTATGTGTAGCAGTGTGGACATACTGTCCTCAATGTTAGATTAGCTATTGTCATTGTCCAGTTTAGTCTTTGTTGCCGATCAGTTTGTGTTTGGTGTCTATTCATTATCTGTTAACAACAAGAAGAGCAAACGCTCGATCGAGTCACTTTCGCAGTTCTGAATATTATATGAGGCATCAGATGGACAGGAAGAAATGGCTATTCACAACACAATGAGTCACGTTCACATAAAATTTGAGCCCGGTCACTTTTATAGTTTCCGAGAAAAGCCCAACGTTAAGTTGTGTGTTGCCGAACAGAAAAGGCTAGTTATCTCCCTTGTTTTTCTGATAACGTTCGTAAAAGGCTACAGATGTAAATACTTTGATGTAAAGAATAATCCTACAAAGTTTCAATCACATCTGATGAACTTTGTCAAAGATATAAAATGTCTAATTTTTCCTTTGACGCTGACCTGTGACCTTGAAAAAGGTCAAAGGTCAACGAAACCATCGTTAAAGTGTAGAGGTCATTGGAGGTCACGACTAAACAAAATATGAGCCCGATCGCTTTGATAGTTTCCGAGAAAAGTCCAACGTTAAGGTGGTGTCTACGGCCGGCCGGCCGGACAGACTAACACTGACCGATTACATAGAGTCACTTTTTCTCAAGTGACTCAAAAAGTACTGGTGTGCACCAGCCGTGTCCAGCCAGCGGGTGCAGACAATTAAATCTCCTGCTGGGTAAAGGAAGTTCCTTATCTCTTTTTGAAGTGGGCGGTGCACTTGTCAGATGCTTGCCCTAGACAAGACCTTGGGCCCCCAGGTGGTCGTTATGTAACGTGCCGCCAGCCAGACTGGGTATCTCCGGCCAGTCGGGGTTTGTCGTGGGTGTCATTCCTTTTGATCGGGTAGATCATAGGAGATGCCAGGTGGCTTGGAAGGTTTTGGTCCCTTACCCCCCCCCCCCCCCCCCCCCCTTCTTTGTTTACTTGTTTGACCAATGGGATGCGATGTCAGTTTTGTTAGCTAACTGTTGATTGGATGTTTGTGACTCTAGCTAAAGTTGATTTAACATTGGATTTCCCTTTATATCTTTGAGCCATAACTCATATGACTCTCATAGTAAGTCGGCAGGCCCAGACTATAAAAAAAGGTTGGCGGAGTTGATCGTTCTCTGAGTTCCAATATATATGTCGTGCCTAGATCCTGAAAGTGCCTAAGTTCTTGAATTAGGTAGTTTCTTGCCTAATTCGTGAAATAGGCAACGGCTGTGCCTAACCTGTGAAATCAATGTTGAATTTTGCCTAATTTGTGAAATTTTATGATTTAGGCTGCCTATTGCGTAAATTAGGCAGCCTAAGTCGTGAAATTAGGCAAAGTTTTGATTTAGGCACGACTGCTATACAATTTAGGCAAACATGTCTACAGAATAGGCAATATCCTTGCCTAATGTGTCAAATTAATTCTAAGGTCTAACTGTGCATGCGCGCCTCTCACTGCGTTGCGGGTGACAACATATCAAGTTTGTGAACACTACTAACTACTTGTGAACAGTACTAACTGTGATACAAGTGAGATTATAATCACACTGGAGCATTTCAGATAAACTTTCTCAGTCACTACTTCACACCAGCACCTGACTGTCAGTGTTAGCCAGTGTTTACAAAAGCAAAACAAAAATACCCCTCTACCTCATTTACAAACATTTAAAGTTTACAAAAGGTAAACATTATCCCAGTTTGGACTGGTGTTCAACTCGATTTTCGGAGCTTACTTGCTCTTGTTCTTGCAAGATGAATTGTTTGGGTGGCAGTGACTACGGCAGTGATTTTTTGCTTTCTTGCAAGTGCATCTGGCTGTATCGCACTTCCCATTGCAAGAACATTTTTTGAACCCGTGTCCTCCATGCCTTGAATGAAGCTGAGCGATGCTTCTCATTGGTAGGACAGTGTCCTTCACTTGGTCAGCAGTGACAATTTGGAAATCGGCCTCGATAAATTAAATTGCGGGAGAGCATAGTGTTTATGATGCTATGCTTGGTGCCAACGTGGTACAGGTCGTTGTGAACCTTTAGGACCACCCCTGGCACGTTTCTGCAATCAAGGCGCCCACGATCAAACTCGCTGACTGGAACCAGCACGCCGTCGTTTTGCAGCAGTGGAACCAGCTTGGCTCTTGTTGTTCGCAGCATTTCAGCACGGCTTTTTTCTTGTCCTTCACGTGCATCTTGTCTGCACTGCGCCAAAATGCTTGCATGATCTTCTAGAGCTGTACTTGAAGTGGCGGCCCCTCCAACTGCACCTTCCACCTCTGCATCATTTTCAGTTGGACCGAGTTCTTCTAGAGCTACACTTGAAGTTATTGATCGTCACCTCCCCCCAACCCCCCAATCCCCCGAAGTGCCACGAGCATGACCCAGAAAATAAATGCACATTTCTGAGATTTAAAAAAAAAAGTTTTGCATAAATTAGAACTAATTTGCATACTTTGTGAAATATAATATTGATAACGTTTTTGATTTATTTTTTTCATGGATTACAAACGGCAATTGATGAAACTAATTATGTATAATTTCTATGCATCTTTTCCTACTACTACTCACATAAGAATCATGAGGTCGAACAAAATGTTGTGTCAAAAGTGACCTCAAACAGTTCAGTGACACAGAGACAGAGAGAGACAGAGAGAGAGAGAGAAAAAAAGAGAGAGAGAGAGAGAGAGAGCGAGCGAGCGAGAAAGAGAGGAGAGAGCGAGAGAGAATGAGAGGAGAGAGAGAGAGAGAGAGATAGAGAGAGAGAGAGAAAGAGGAGAGAGAGAGAGAGAGAAAGAGAGGAGAGAGAGAGAAAGAGAGGAGAGAGAGAGAGAGAAAGAGAAGAGAGAGAGAGAGAGAGAGAGAGAGCGTTTGTGAAATAGTATTTAAGGCTTACCTTGATGACTTTCTGTAATTCTCCCACTTCCAGAATCTCGAACTTTTTTCGCAGGTAATACAGACTTCTGTGTTTTTCAGAAACTGTACCACTTAACAGGTTAATGATGGTTTGGTATGTTTCCTTGTCCGGTAAACAGAATTTTGTGTAGCCTCCATTTCCAAGATGCTCCTCAAAACGAATACGAAATTGTGACCTTTTAGTTTCCATGGCTGGATTTGGCTAACACTGACAGTCAGGTGCTGGTGTGAAGTAGTGACTGAGAAAGTTTATCTGAAATGCTCCAGTGTGATTATAATTTCACTTGTATCACAGTTAGTACTGTTCACAAGTAGTTAGTAGTGTTCACAAATTTGATATGTTGTCACCCGCAACGCAGTGAGAGGCGCGCACGCACGCGGATGATTTTGGGTTCAAACAGACTGACTAATTTGTAAAACAGTTAGACCTCAGAATTGATTTGACACATTAGGCAAGGATTTTGCCTATTCTGTAGACATTTTTGCCTAAATTGTACAGCAGTCGTGCCTAAATCAAAACTTTGCCTAATTTCACGACTTAGGCTGCCTAATTTACGCAATAGGCAGCCTAAATCATAAAATTTCACAAATTAGGCAAAATTCAACATTGATTTCACAGGTTAGGCACAGCCGTTGCCTATTTCACGAATTAGGCAAGAAACTACCTAATTCAAGAACTTAGGCACTTTCAGGATTTAGGCACGACATATACAACTGGTTAATACACCTGCACACTGACCACGAATCGAATCCAGTGACGTCATTAACTCACTCACAAACGATGTCTGTTACTTAGAAAATGCCAATAGTCAAGGGACATAACTCAGAAAAAAATACAATTCCAACAACAGACAACAATTGACGGACAAGCCAAACTTCATCTATTACACGCAAGCACAAGACCAAGTGCGCACGAAAAAGATCCTGTAATCCATGTCAGAGTTCGGTGGGTTATAGAAACACGAAAATACCCAGTATGCTTCCTCCGAAAACGGCGTATGGCTGCCTAAATGGCGGGGTAAAAAACGATCATACACGTAAAATTCCACTTGTGCAAAAAGCACGAGTGTACGTGGGAGTTTCAGCCCACAAACGCAGAAGAAGAAGAAGATCTATTGTTTTTTATGTAGCCAGGACAGTCTGACATTCACATATTTTCTGTCCAAGTCTAACTCACAGATCTATTGTCTTTTAATCTTGTCACACTGCAATAATTAACTCTCTGTGGGAATTGCTGCTATAAATAATGTTACTGTACAATCAATCTGCCCTTTATAGTCAACCAGCCATAACCTCAAAGCTGACGGGATGGCCTACCAATCACTTTAATATAATGTGCATGGCCCAGAAGGGTCAATCTCTTGGCTCTGTGCCAAAAAGAAAAACAAAAATATCATATTCTCTGTGCCAGGAATCACAGTAACCTCCAAAACCTACATTTTCTTCTGCTTCAAAGGCCGAGACCTGGAAAAAGCTTATGCTTGATACGCCTGCATGCACTGTCAAAATCACTATAATTTGTGAATAATGTTTTACACCTCAGACTTTAGTCATTTTACCAAAAATGAAGCAAATTAAGTTTCATGCATACCACAAACTAGGTACAATTCAGCGGGTTTTGTTTTTTAAAATAAGTCTACATTTATGCAACAATACACCACTGATTTTGATAAGCTTATTTCAGATTCAATTAGTTTAGGTTTATAATTCCTATTTTGATTGTCCTGTGCGATTTAGCATAGAATATATTTCCTTTAATGATCTATTGTTCAAACCTCCAAATGAAGCAAAACCAAACAGAACATAAAGAAATCAGATAACTGAGTAGTTAAGTGCGTACAAAGATGAATTACGCTTGTTGAAGATTGAGCGATATTGTAAAACAAGTCATATATATATATATGTGCAACATACCTTTCCAAAATGTCTTCTTCAGTTTGACTGATTCTCTGGTCATGAATTTAATCAGGCCTCTCAGTGAAAATTAACGTACCTTAATTTCCATAGATTTTTCTGCTAACCACCTCTACAAATGCACAAGCAGAATCAGGAGACCAGACTTCACTGGCTGACACCTCTAATCCGATTTAATCCAAATGTCTGTGTGTGAACTGTGACATTAAAATCTCGAGTCTTAGGAGTATTGTATACAATACCAGTCAACAGAACAAGACAGACCATCGAAGCAATAAAGTCATGCAGCAACAATACTTCAGTGTTTGAAGGGTAAAAATCACGAACAATACCCCACTGTCCAACACACAGAACTAAAAGGAACTCCAGGCCATTTGTCTGCATACAATTTGCACACAAAAAAGGCCAAAATTAGATTTGAGGTTCATGCCATTTAGAGTAAACGTGAAAGCTGAACCAAATAGAAAAAAAAAATACACCCCAGACTGCAAATCTTTTTTTTATTTTTTTTTAATTGTTTTATCTTTTTTATTTTTACAAATGTTCTGTCTGCTGCTTACAATTCTTTCGTATCAGTTGTGTTATTTGAATGGCCATAGTATTTACTGCTTTGATGTTGGATTATTAAATACCTCATTATAATGGTGTAACTGTGTTTCGCTGACATGATATAGAACACATGTATTACAAACCTTCTTCTCAAGAATAACAAGATTCTCCTTGTCCGCAGTATTTTCAATGCTGTCCTACGAATCATATAATTCAATCACATTTCTTCGGTACCCTAGCTATCTCAGGACCAATCAGTGCAACTCAGCATGAATAAATAAAAACTGTTGAATTCTGATTTGAATAGTTATGCTCTTTAACATTTTGTGTCCGTATGATTAATACTGCGAGGTCTTTAAATCCCTGCAGTAATTCAGACATTACACATTCCGAAAAAACGGGGTGTATACGTACCAAAAGTTTCTATAAATGCTCCACTGCTAGCACATGATTTCAGTCATTTCAAAAACTTTTGCATACATTCTGAATGACCCTCATTCAAAGCTTACCCCGGCCTTCCCCCTTATGCTGGAAACAGAAAACCACTCAGCAGAAGTATTTCTCTACTTTCAAAAACAACTATTTAATTCAGTTATAAGCTCACAGGCGAACACAACATTTCACTTTACTGGTTTAAGCTAGCTAGCTCTTGCAGCTCTATAAAGTTGACACAAATATAGTGTGTCAAGAATAAGCACTGTGACAGCTTAGACTCCCCCCACCCCCCCCCCCCCCCCCCCCTCTTTTTTCTCGGCAGGGAAGATCAATCATCTGCTGGTACATTTGTAGCATTCACAATGACTGGATTTTTGTTCAGATGACAAATTAATTATGGGTCACACAACTGTAGGAGCACAAGTACTGCTTAACAAGATCCATTTCCATATCGGAGAATCAGCATTACTAACAAATCTTGTAACAGGGAGAGAAAAAAAAGGTTTACAACTTACAAGAGATTACAGTTTAAAGTGACAGGAACACGTACAGAATCACTTTCAAGGATCAATGCAGAAATGCCACTTGCACTGCCTGAACATGCAGACTCAATTTGAGATTAGGCCTAAAAAAAAAATAGGTGTGGTTACGGTAACCCGACCTACCCTATTTTTAGGGGCCGACCCTATAACTTTTAATTACATTTGTCAAAACAAAACAAAAACCACAAGAAAACGAGTGCAGAAAACGCAATGAAAGCGAAAGCGCCCGAGTCGCACCCTTATTTCCCTGTCAAGTAGGTTTAATTTGTACACATTAGAAAAAAATGTTAAAAAAAAAAAAAAAGTGATTGCCTACCTTCCTACCCTATTTTTTTTGGCTATGTTACCGTAACCACACCTATTTTTATTTTTTTGTGCCTTATGGTAAACCAGCATCTCAATCTCAATACGAGAGTGTCAATGGCAACAAAGAAAGGAATAAATGACATAACAGATTAGGGCAAAAGTATGCCCAACAGCGCCTTCCCATACACGCTTTCACTCACATACAGGCACACTGTGACACACCCACACAGGCACGCACACACACACTGTGACACACACACACATACAGGCACACACACACACATACAGGCACGCACACACACACTGTGACACACACACACACACACACAAACACTGCGACGCGACACACACAACTCACCCATAATGAGTGCAGCGGGAGAAGGTGCAATGAAGGAGACAAATTCTTTGGGTGCATCAGCAGGTACATGGACGCTGCGACGTAAACTGCGTAGAAATTCCTGCAAAAATGCACATTAACGGTATAAATTACATTACAAAAATATTCACTTGAGAAAATTCCTGCTAAAAGGCATGAAAACTATATAAATTTCAGACAAATGAATTGGAAATTAACCTTAACTTGGTGCTATTGAGAACAAAGGTCAGACTGCCATGCTAAATAACTGTTAAACTTAATTTTGTACAACTTAATTTGACACAAGCTCTCTCTCTCTCTCTCTCTCTCTCTCTCTCTCTCTCTCTCTCTCTCTCTCTCTCTCCCGTCCCTCTCTATCTCTCTCTCTCTCTCTATCTCTCTCTCTCTCTCTCTCTCTCTCTCTCTCTCTCTCTCTCTCTCTCTCTCTCTCTCTCTCTCTCTCTCTCTCTCTCTCTCTCTCTCTCTCTCTCTCTCTCTCTCTCTCTCTCTCTCTCTCTCTCTCTCTCTCTCTCTCTCTCTCTCTCTCTCTCTCTCTCTCTCTCTCTCTCTCTCTCTCTCTCTCTCTCTCTCTCTCTCTCTCTCTCTCTCTCTCTCTCTCTCTCTCTCTCTCTCTCTCTCTCTCTCTCAAACCTTTGTACAGCCCTTCGAAAAACAATATCAACTTACCTCATCAAGACTGTAGAGAGAGGCCAAAGAATCTGCCCTGTTCAAAAGAAAACAAAAAAGTTATGGCACACATTTACTGCCTTTTCTGTTTTATCACTCACATCAATTCTGAGACTACATATAACTGAATTTTGTAGACAGATCAAAAGCGTATCACATCACAGGTCTAATCCAAAAACTGCAAAGTACTTGGTCACATTAAAAGAAGTGAATCTACAAAAGCATTCCACCTCTTTACGTAAATGCATTATTCAAATAAGAAGACAGACAGACAGGCACAAGCACACATGCCCCTTCTCTAAAACTCATTCCCCTGTCTACTCTGTCCGTCTCTCACACACACACACACACACACACACACACACACACACACACACACACACACACACACACACACACACACACACACACACACACACACTGCATTTTAAGGAGCTTAGCTTTACTGAACTGAGTTGTGTAGACAAACATTTTGAGTGGACGCATCAAAATGAAAGCTACATTTGTTCTACACAAACACTAGCAACTATATCCACACTTAACATCAAGGTGTACCCCATAACACACTTCAGCACATACAGAACAATGCTAATCTCATTCATTCTTCCTGGTATCACTGCACATACAAGAAATGACAAAAGTGATAGTTAATAACAGTTAATGTAATTAATTAATAGACGTTGAAAGTCGCTTGTTCATTTCCATGCTTGTTATTGTCTCAGGTGCCAGGAGACTGGTTCCGTGTTATTCTCACTAATACTCTATTACACATGTCGTAGGCATTTAGAGTGCTTACTTCCCTCTGTTTCTCAGATACTTATAATAGCATTTTAATAATCAAATCGAACAACGCAAAAACAAATTCCATGCAAGCACATTAGTTCATATCGTTCAGGACAACTTTTTATACAAACACTGCATGATCTCCTTATTCTTCAGCTCACTTTGAGTTCCCACTGTTTTATCAGAGCAATCTATTCATGTGAAAGTCACTGCTCCATGCCAAATGCTTCCTAAATATTAAGTTAGCACAATAACACTAGTTAAACTTCAAATTACAAGTTTTTTTTATTGACATGTTAAATTTCAAATTACAGCACTTGTATTCCCATGTGTAGACTTTTTATTTCAGACTTGAACTAATTCTTTTCTACTGAGTTCACTGACTTCACGACAAAAGCCCCTAGTCACAGATTATAAGAAACATACACTGCAAAAGTACATTCTTCTGGCTCCATCATTAATAAGTTGTACAACTATGAGCCACACAAACTACACACAGTCAACTGGACGTGGTTTCATTTGGGGTCCAAAAGCTCTCCCTCAACTGTCTTATACTTTTGCTTCAGATCTACCTATCTTTCTTTCTTTATTTGGTGTTTAACGTCGTTTTCAACCGTTCAAGGTTATATCGCAACAGGGAAAGGGGGGGGGGGGGTGGGGGGGGGGGGATGGGATAGAGCCACTTGTTAATTGTTTCCTGTTCACAAAAGCACTATAATCACAAATTTGCTCCAGGGGCTTGCAACGTAGTACAATACTGGGAGAATGCAAGTTTCCAGTACAAAGGACTTAACATTTCTTACATACTGCTTGACTAAAATCTTTACAAACATTGACTATATTCTATACAAGAAACACTTAACAAGGGTAAAGAGAGAAACAGAATCTGTAAGTCGCCTCTTACGACATGCTGGGGAGCATCAGGTAAATTCTTCCTCCTAACCCGCGGGGGGTTCTGGAACACCTATGAAAAAGCAGGAATTCCGGCTTCTGGCAGAGTCAAATGCATCCCTGGCTGTATATCTGTCCTCAGATCAACAACATGTTTCACTACCAGATATATAGCGCTAATCTGTTGATCTAACACTATCCCAGACCTGGAAACCCCTGTTTTGCACTTGAAGTATTCTCAAGTAAACTTGGTGTATTTTCAGAAAAATGAGTGTACTCCATACAGCATTCGAACATCCATGATTCAAACGTTTCACATGCGTCCGTCGCACCGTTAATTTAAGTTTACCAATACATTTAAAACAAATGCTTCTTTCAATGTTTACTGACAAAAACTGTAATCATGTGTCAAAATACTTGATCAACTACTACGGACCATGCCCTGAGGCATTGAGTTTTGTTTAGTTTGGTTACCTCCCCCTTTTTCCAGGGTCATGCAGTACTTCAGTGTCTAAGCATCAAACTGAAGTTAATTGCTATATATGTGAGTTGATGTAAGAATATGAAATTTAATACTGGATCAACTTCCGGATGAGCTCGTGAAGAAAGCAGTCTAGGAATGTTTCTTGTCGTATTTGTTTCCCTCCCACTGACTGTAATGTTCGTATTCTAGACAATCATGCGTACAAAATATGGCGAAATCGTATGAGTTCCCAAGTCTGCTATTCACTCAGCACACACACACATCACTCACCCAGGACCACGCACAGTGATGGGCCATTCAGGCACACTGAGGGTTAGTTCAAATCAAACAGTGAATGAGTGAAGTCAAAAAGTGACCGTGGGGAAAGTCAGTATGAGACAAAGAGTTAATTGGTGAGGCAAGTGAAAGGTTTGATTTCAGTGCGGATGGGGTGTAAACAGGACCAAGAAGAAATAATACAGTGAAAAAAAAAGGTGGTCTAACGCTCCGGTGATTGATGTACAGTTAACAAACAGATGACAACAAATAAAAGTGTGACAGAATTAAGAGACAATAATCTCAGTTTGAAGAGAAACTTTACGGTGGATTTGAATTGATTAGAGCTGTGAGACTGAACATGCTATCACATCTGCATGGTGGAAAAAGTGCAGTCTTCATAAGCTAAAGCATTCAATCATCAAATAAGAATGAACCAAAATTTGTCCTGATGCCCACATAATACCCCCAAAGTATTGCAAATTAGCCTCATGAACAGTGCATTTCCAATACAGGACTGCAAAATGAATCATGCCAGAAAGCTTGAACTGCTGTGAAGTGCTCAGAAAGAAATTTAGACGTGTTGTAATAAATACATTGTGCATTCACTTATGCTGCCTTTTCTCTTCTACAAGTGTAATCCTTTTTCCAAAAAGAAAAGAATGAAGAAATGAACTGCTTTAAAAATTCAACCTGTCCTCTTCTGGTGCCAAGCCCATCTCAAATATGTAGTCAGTATCAGCGGTGGAGCTAGTCATAAAACAACATCTAGGTTAAACTATTTTTCATGAACCACTCAACATAAACTTCAAACAAGACCATCAAAGGGCAGATAATAAGCCTAAAGTATTCTGTCATGTAAGAAGGGACAAGAGAAAGAGACAATGTTAAATCACACACAGACACATGCGGAACTATCAGTACAGTAAAAAGTATTCATCTTTCCCATGAAGTACCTGTACCCTCTTCACGCTTAATACAGCATGCAAAGTGAGTTTTTAAGTAATTAAGAAATTAAGACAGATTTACAACACACAAAAATCCCTAACTTAACTTTTTCGCGACGCGCCGCCCGAATACAAGCGTTCACTGATCATGCCGTTGTCAGCACGCCGCCAGAATCCGTGCGTAAGGTGCGTGAGTCGCTTCGCCACACACCGCCTTAATAGTAGCGTTGGAAGTGGAAAATACCACGCTGGGGATTTTCCATACGAAAACCCACGTCATAGGTTCAGAGGTCGGCTGCATTACCATACGCGACAAATAACTCCCAGAACAGTTGATTTCATTGGTTAGTTTGGATACTACAGGTCATTGACGGGACCAACCCATGCCTTAGTTTCATATTTAGGATTCCAAAATGTCGCGAGTTGTCAGTGTTGTTGCGAAGCGAAGCGGCGTGCAGAAGGAAGGTAGTGACTGTGTGTGCATGAAACAGTGTTGTTGTGATAGATGGATAAGTGAGTGATGAGGGTGAATGAGTTAGCCAAATCAAGAGCTCGAGGTGTCAATGCTACTTTGGCCAAAACCCAATGCAAGCGGACGGACGCGATTCTGGTGCCGGGAATGTTCTGTGGCCACATGGCTGTGGCGCTTTGTGTTGAGCCGTGCTTCGAAGTGTGGCACACAAAGAAGGATGTTCTCCGTGCATAAACCGAGTTCTAAACAAGTCATTTATACAAAAACTGTAAATACTGTGACAGCAAGTGTTTCTTTTCTTCTATGGATAAAACCCAACGCAATGGGACTCGATTCTGGTGCCTGGAATGTGGTGTGGCGTTTTGCGTTGAGCTGTGCTTCCAAGTGTGGCACTGTAAATACTGTGACAGCAAGTGTTTCTTTTCTTCTACATGGATATATTCATCATAGTCATCACCCAGTCATCTCATTGTCTCATTCAGGTTAGTAAATTCTTTTTTGAGTATTCACTAACAACATTTTGTGCATATTTTCAAACATGTCTGTAGTATTTATGTGGTGCCTCTGGACTTTTTTTAATTTAAATTGTTGACATTTTCAATAGCATACCACACAAACACAACAAGCCTTTTGACAAATACAAAGTACATTTCTGAAACAATGAAAGATCTTTCTTTAATTGTGTGCAAAAAGTAAGTCTCCACATGTACTAGTTTTTTTACAATATTTTTTTCAAAATACAATATTTTTTTCAAAATTTTCCAATTTTGGTTGTCAGCAGGCTATTTATTGACATTTTCAATAGCATACCACACAAACACAACAAGCCTTTTGACAAATACAAAGTACATTTCTGAAACAATGAAAGATCTTTCTTTAATTGTGTGCAAAAAGTAAATCTCCACATGTACTAGTTTTTTTACAATATTTTTTTCAAAATACAATATTTTTTTCAAAATGTCCCAATTTTGGTTGTCAGCAGGCTATTTATATGCTTTGGCTCAGGCGTTCTGAGTGTATAGTCATGTCATAGGGTGGACGTGTTGAATGAGTTAAGCAGAAAGCAGCTTCTCCGCCTTTAAATCAGGCTCCAATGCAGTCAGACTATGTAAGTAGCCCAGGCATTTTAATAATCTGCAGTATTTTTGCTAAAGATACCAGTTCAAATTAGTTTCTAACAAGTAGTCTGATGGGCTTGAAAGGGGGGTCCGTTATAAGCACACAGGCAGGTGTTAAAAGGCTGCAAGCTGAGCCCTACCTGGAATTGCTGGTGCCCAGCAGGTACTGAATGGTGACCATGGTGTCTACGTCCTCCTGCTTGATTTGCGTCATGCTGTTGCTGGCTGCCTGCGCCTCCACGCGCCGATTGTCATCACTGGGCTGTAATCAAGACACCATTGTGGGTTGTACAACTTGTGGCTTCTGTTTTATAATCTTACAAACAAAGGGACCTAAGTTATCTTATTTTCTTAAAATCTCTCAGATCTTCATTTTTTTCGTTCATGGGCTGAAACTCAAGGCTTTTATCTGAATGACCATTTTTACCCCACAATACGCCGCTTTCGGGGTATGCATGCTTGGTATTTTCTTGTTTCTTTAAGCCACCAAACATGGATTACAGGATCTTTTCCATGCGCACATGGTCTTGTGCTTGCGTATACACACGAAGGGGGACAAGGCACTTAAAATAGTAATCGGCCTCATTTGATTCAGATTCTCAAGTTTTATAAAGCTGTAGTAAAGGGTCAGTTTTAGATTAAAATCTCCTCACAAGATCTTTAAGGCAGTCCTTTCCACGTTATCAATTCAGCTCACCCTCTGAGATGAAGCTCCGTGTTAACATGGGATAAGACCACCCTTCCACATGGACACATACAAAAAGTCAGCAACCTGACTGCTTTCTGCGCAGAGTGAGGGCCCCAAAGGGTTTAAAATCGTGATCGTGATTGGCGTTTTTTGACCTTTCTGTGACCGTGATTGCCGAAATTTCCATTTCTGTGATCGTGATGGGACGTTGCCCGTGATCCGTGATGACAAAAAAATCAAGTCTCGTGATCGTGATCGTCATTTGTGTTCGTGATCGTGATGGGCATTATTGCAAAGCATTTTATTTTCAACGTACATTTTTCACAGCTGTATCACTCTATGATCCTCTATTCGTCAAGGTGTTTGTGATCGTGAAAACAAAAATCAAGGTAACTGTGATCGTGAAAGCTAAAATTTTCCTTCCCGTGATCGTGATGATACCCCCCCTTTGGGGCCCTCCAGAGTGGGTCTGTGCCTTTAAAAGTGGAAAAAGAAGGTCCCCACTTTTTTTCCCCCCTTATTTTCATGGCCCCACAGAATGCTCCCACCTTTTCTGTATTCCACCTGTTCCTGGCAGAGGTAGGAGCTGTCTTGGGACGTTTGCCAGCTGACGTGGAGCCAGCACTGCGTAGGCTGAGGGGTCTCTGCATGTGTTTCTTCACAAAGGTGTAGCCGCCAAACTTAGTCTTTCCCCACCTAAGAGATCAGGGGTTTCATACACACGTTAACAAGAAGAAGCATTAGAGGAGAGTGTGTGTGTGTGTGTGTGTGTGTGTGTGTGTGTGTGTGTGTGTGTGTGTGTGTGTGTGTGTGTGTGTGTGTGTGTGTGTGTGTGTGTGTACTTGTGCGTGTGTGTGTGAGTGCGTGTGTGTGTGTGTGTGAGTGCATGTGTGTGTGTGTGGGGTGCATTGTGGGTGCGCATGTGCAGCGTGTGTGTACATGTACACAGTGTGTGTGTTTGCCATTATTGCTGTTATGCTCCACGTACTTCTCTATGCCTCAAAGCAGTGAAAGGGAAAATCAAAACTTCAGCTTTTGTTTGTATGCACAAATATGTATATGCCGATGTTTATTCCTGTGTGTACGTTTTGACATACACCTACAGGCAGCTGGGTAGGAATAAGATAACAAGATTAGATGATCACCAGGGGGCGGATCGTACACACATTTTTATTAACATCACTACAGCATGGTGCACAATATGCACTGAACTTAACACTCCACTCAAATCAACAACACTAACACTTCCCAAACATATCAAAATCAACAACACTAACACTTCCCAAACATATCAAAATCAACGGTCTCACTTGTATCTCATGGAGTCCGGTTGAATGCGACCTCGCCAGTCCACCACACCAGCAGACTTGCAGCGATCTTTGCGTGAACGTGGGCTGGCCAGGGGACTTTCCACCCCCTCCCCTAAGTTGATGCATCTTAGGGGAGAAGAATATGGCCGGGGAGGCTTGGTCTGCATGGATACTTGACTATGGCTGTAGGGAGAGAGAGAGAGAGAGAGAGAGAGAGAGAGAGAGAGAGAGAGAGAGAGAGATTGTTTATTTTCTTGTACAGAAATGCCAGCTCAATGCCCGGGAAAAAAATGTGACGTTCAGCCTGCCTAACCCTTAACTGGATTTCTAATACATTTTCATTCTCAAAACCGCAAAAGAAAATGCGGAAGAAGTCTGTTCTAGGTAGAGATTCTCATGTGCCAAATTGTTTGTTCACTCTTTTTTATTGTTTTGTTTGAAAATCACACACCCTTAATCTCACAAAAGGAACAGTAAGTCTGAAAGCTGCGTGTCTGGTTGGTGTTGAAAGAGAGGATTATACTTCTATAGTGTTACTAAGTAACAGTACTTACACAGGGCTGTTAGTCCTCGCCTCAGGGCTGGGGAAGCGCGTAGGAGAATGGGAGGTGGTGGTGGTGGGGATGCCTGTGGCCACTGGCTGTCTGAACCCTTGCTGGGCCTTAGGGGCAAGCTGTAATAAATGTAAATGCATTACAATACTCCACAATACAAATTTACAGTCGGAAACTAAAATGTATATATGCAAAATTAACTGAATATCCACTAATCAAAATGAATCAAACACAATTAACACATTAACACACACAGTACATACATAAATAAAATAACAAATAAATGTAATAAACAAATAAATGTAATAAACAAATAAATGTAATAAACAAATAAATGTAATAAACAAATAATCAAATAAATAAATAATTTTCAAATAAATGAATGCACAAATCAATCAATCAATTAATAGAATGAATACTCAGAATCCGCCATGTCGGAAAAACGTTTGCACTGCGAACTGTTACTTCAACAACCCAAGCCCAACACAGATCACTTCTGCCACAATCCCCATCCAGAGCTATTACCCTTAACACAGTCAGAATGACTGAGAAGACTGAAACCTTACTCTTTCTTTGAAGAGGGTCATCTCCTCAGACACAGAATCAATGACCTTGACCACAGCATCCAGCTTGACATTAGTTGTCTGCTCTTCCATCACCTCCTTCTCTTCCCTGCAAACAGCAGCCATAAGTTCAAATATTAATTCATTACATTTTTCCTGAATATTTATTGGGAGAAATAAAAAAAACATTTGCTAAAAAACACACACAAAAAGACACTGAAACCTTGCCTCGAGCAAATAATAAGTACCCTACGGAGATGTAAATAATTACACACAAAACCTGATTTTTTGGCTATTTTGCTTTATTCTGGAAAATCACAGAGCCTAACGAATTACACCTATCACCTAAATCTCACTGCTTGACTAACAAATGTTGCAGCTATAGTGTCACTTACTACGAAACCTGTCATCAAAATCAACCGATCCACTGATTAACCAAAATTGTAATTCAATCAAGTTGGCGTTTTAATGAAACAGATCCTGTGATTGGTCAGAATGCCCCAACTCATTAAAAATTACCGGTCATTAATTGTCGATAACCACTCGCTAAAAAAAGCCATTAACCACCTGCTGGCGAGGCGCATTGATACAACCTCAACTAGTCTCGGTTAGCTTTGAGGGTCATTTTACAAGTAGGAAATATGAAGGCCAACGAAATACCGAGACTATAAGGTATGCGAAGTGATGACACCGAATACGTGACGTAAGTTGATGCATGAATTCTTCCGGACTACGTCAGTCAATTCCAAAGATCGCTTTTGTGATGAAAAGAATTTGTTTTAGAGTTTGCTGTCCAGAAACCCGTCAAAAAAGAAAGGAAAATGTATGTGAAAGAAAACAAAACAGGAGCAGAGTGATAAGATAGGAATACAGAGACATATTTCTTGGGACTTGACCCTTGCAGGTAGGTGGACTGAAAGTAGTATAGTGTGTGAACAGAACAGAACCAATTCTGTCTGTTTACCATCGCATGAAAGCAGGAAAGAGATCGTCGTCAGATTCAATTACAATAACATTAACATTCTTCCATTTGAAACTTCTCGGTCTTCATCGTGGATTGATGCCCTCCCAAAGTCTAATTGAAGCCCTCCGTCGCTTCACTCCGTCGGGCTTCAATTAGCTTTGATCGGGCGTCAATCCACGATGACGACCTCAAAGTTTCAAATGGAAGCATGTTAATGTGTAAGTGGCGTATGACTGCCTAAATGGCGGGGTAAAAACAGTCATACATGTAAAAACCCACTCAAGCAAAAAACACGAGTGTACATGGGATTTTAGCCTGTGAACGCAGAAGAAGAAGAGTCTACAAACAAGCCAACCAAAATCACCTAACTCTAGTTGCACTCACTCTCTGACAGGCTGGTCTTGCAGCAAGTGACCCAGTGGCTGTGGTGCCAGCTTTCTGCTGGGCGACTCCGCTCCAGGCATGACACTAGGTGTTGCCGCCTTGGATGACTGCTGGGAAACTTTTCGCCCTACAGCTGGCGCTGACTTGACTCTAGCCCTGGTTGTGGGTCGGGTTTGACCAGGGTAGAGAGCGTCCGCTGTCTCGTAGAACTCCTCCAGCGTTTGATTGACAAACACGTTTTCCTTCTGCTCACAGTTCTTGCTTTCTGCTGAAATAATAATGAAATAATAATAATTAGAGGATTAAAAGTCGCTTGTTCATTTCAATGCTTGTTATTCTCTCAGGTGCCAGGAGAATGGTTCTGAATAACTCTCACTTACTCTGTTACACATGTCGTATGTGCGCGCCTTCGTGTGCGAGGCTGGTACTACAAACTGTTCATACGAAATGACAAACACAGGTTACAAGCGATAACGCGCAAAAATACTGTTTATTACTCTACATCTGATTACTAGATATATCAGTAATGCATCTTATGATACAGTATTGTATATTGCGGTAAAATACCTATGCGCTGTGCGGGTTGACCAGAGTACCAAAAACGTGTAGCCTCTCAAACGAAGGGCACAACACAATTCACACTTGAGATAAAACTGTCTCCAAAAACGTTACATTGACGTTAAAAACATCACAAGAAACACTCCATTGGTTCACTTGTTAACTTTCACACGTTTACAGAATGAAAATCCAAACACTTCCATAAAACCCCTCAGATCGACTGATGAGAGGAAGTCAAACAGTAATATTTATAGAAAACAAAAACCTAACATGGAATAGTTTATTTTAAAGGTAAACGGTCACCATATTGACCAACCAACAACATTCCTAAAACAGGGTTGGGTTGAGACTACTATTTACAACCAATCAGTAACTGATCACGCACTTCGTGCATGCTCACAACTTGGAACGGTCTATTTCACAAAAAGAAGAACAAGGAACTAGCTGACATTAAAAACTAAAAACACGTGAGTCACACGTATTCTAAAGCTTACGACACAGTTTTGCAGCGCTCACACCAAAACAGGTCACAACAAGGTGCCATGATAAAAACACGGTTTACTTGCTTTACACCGTAAAAGGGCTAGAGCAAACGTATTCACAACAAAAATAGGTGAATGCATGCCACATCGGCATGCACAGTGTACGCATTTAGAGCGCTTACCTCCCATTGTTTATCAGATTTCTGCTGAAATAATAAGGCAGAGTTACATAACACTGAGGACTTCTTTTAACTTTGCTGATGAAATAGATTTTTTCTGTCTTGTTGCAACCACCAACTTGTTAACTTTAGTAATCTCTTTGGTAAACTTTAAAACAATCAGTAACCAAGACTTTCCCAAAGTCAATAATCATTCACTGAGCAATAAGAAAATTAAATTGCTTGCAAAACATGACATACAATAATTCTTCAGCAATATTTGCCGAACTGCTCCTATCCCTGCAATCTTTAAGCTAAATCTGCATACATAAATCACATTTGTGTACAGGAAGCTTTATGATTACATGTGGTTATGCTAAAACCTTGAAGTCACAAGGAAAGCTTTTTGTGTCCTGAGCAGTAGTAAATTTCACAAATTTTGTGAGAGGAGTGAATGAGCATTTTCATCGTATTTGCAGCTGTCTTTCTGTGTTTCCAGCAATTATGAATCTATTGAATGCCAAACATACTCAATAGCCCATGTTATTTTAAAACTTACCATCCTTTGTGGCATCACTCTCCTCGGCCAAAACCTGGGCATAGCCAGTGATGATGTTCTGTGTGTACACCTCTGGCATTTCTGCGTGGTCATGGGAGAAGTAGCGCACATCGTTCGCGGTCCCACTCCGTCCCACAAAGTTCAAACGATCTGGAAGCAATTAAAATGCCATAATGTCAAAAAGTGTAAAGTCTCTATAGGAAAGTGTGTGTATGTATGGCAGAGCTCCCCAAGGCCGAAAACATCAGGTCTCATAACGGAAAAAGAGGATTTCATAAAATGGGGGTAAATTTACTTAGGTTATGAACAAAAAGTCTGAAACATCCATGCAGGTCTGAAACAGAGGGAAGTCTTAAAAGGGAGGGGGGAGGGGGGTCCACTTTATCAATAATGTAAGGCTTCTTTTTAAGCCTACTGTCTATATGATACTTACCGAGACAGTACTATTCTTGCACATTATCTATTATAGGCCGAAAAAATTGGACAAAACGCTGAGTGGGTACAATTATCTCCCATAACCATGCGCCACCGTGGATCCCAAGCACTGTCCGAGTGCTTCCCCCTTACAGGATGTAGGTGGCGCGTCCTCTTTCTTTATGAGCTGCAGACCCTCAAAAAGCCCATAACATATCAAGAGGGGAGGCGGGAGGGAAACTCTAATAGTACTGTCTCGGTAAGTATCATATAGACAGTAGGCTTAAAAAGAAGCCTTACAGTCAATATAACACTTACCTCGACAGTACTATTCTTGCACAGAATACCAGAGTGGTGTGAGGGTGATATGTAGAGTATTAAACTCCTTAATCAAAATCACTTAAATCCAAGGATTAAGATACCCAGGCAATTTTCGAACAGTACTACCGTAAAAGAAAATATACCCAAGAAACATACCTTAGACTGACGTGACCATGCTTGCAACCACTGCTGTGTGGTGAACTCAATGTCAAAGTCCAGGCCACTCAAAGCTTGAATACCACTGAGTCTACGGCAAGTGGCTAAAGCGATGAGGAACAATTAGTCTTAAAAATCAGCAACTTGATACTGATGCCTGCCAGGGGTTCAAACTCATTGCTACGCAGGAGTTTGAGGACCAGAAAGACATCCCCCTTGGGAAATGAAACCAGAGGTTTAGACACCGCTGCATTGCTAATACCCGAAAGGACATTAGCGATGAGGGAGGACCTGATCAAGTGTTCAGTTCTGCGACCAGTAGCGGCCGCAATCGTGGAAGCGATGGCAGATCTGTATCCAAGAAGAGTCTTAGAAGAAAGACTCTTCTTTTGATACACTTCCACCAGGAAGTTGGCCAAGTCCTGTGTTGAGGGATAAAGCGGCTTTATCCCCTTGGACAAGGCGAAGGTGGCCCAAGCTCTCCAGCGTAAGTCGTAGAGCTGATTAGTTGATCGCCTCTTAGCGTTCAAGGAAAACTCTACTGAACTCTTGTGCAATCCTAGTGCAAGCAGTTTGGAGCGCACAAGAGCCATGCGGTCAAGCACAGACTCTCTGGACGTGGATGAGGGAGGCATGATCGAGGCTGGAGCAGACCTCCCCCGTCCAGATCCAGAGGTAGAGGGTCTACGTGGGTGAGACCGCGAAGATCTGGAAACCACGGAGCTGTTGGCCAGTAAGGCGCGACCAAAATCAGTCTTGGTCGTTCCTGCAGATATTTTGCCAGCACCCTCGGAATCAGAGATGTCGGGGGATAGGCGTAAGCATCGAGGAGCCTCCACAAGAGAGTGAATGCGTCCAAGTGGAACGCATTCATGTCTCGAAAGGGGCTGACGTACCTGGGAAGCCGAGCGCTGAATCGAGTTACGAACAGATCGATCAGAGGACGGTCCCACCTTGCCCACAGACGCTGTAGAACGTTGTGAGCGATGGTCCATTCTGTGGAGAGAACCTGATCGCCCCGACTGAGAATGTCGGCCAGGGCGTTCAGTTTCCCCGGAACGAACTGGACTGACATCCGGACCTGATTGGTCTGGCACCAGAGCAGAATCTCCTCCGCCAACAGGGAGAGGGACCGAGAATTGGTGCCCCCCTGGTGGCGAAGGTAAGCTAAGCATGTGGTGTTGTTGTCCCCGTTGAAAATCAGAGGGGCCAAGGACAGGCCGAATGGGAGGGCCCGAAACTCGAACACCGTGCCCTCCCAAACGAACCGGAGCAGATGTCGGTACCCCGGGGCCACCAGGATGTGGAAGTAAGCATCCTGGAGGTCCCAGACATGGCCCAATCGTTTGGCCGGATGGCCAACCGGACCGACGAAGGGGTTTCCATCTTGAACTTGCACCTGTGAAGGTACAAGTTCAAGGTGGAGAGGTCCAACACCGGCCTGAACCGGCCGTCCTTTTTGGGGACGGTGAACAGGCGGGAGCAGAAACCCCAGAGAAGGCTGAGAAAGGGGGTAGACCGCCTTCTTCTCGACCAACGAGTTCACCTCGTCCTGAAGAGCCTGCCATCTGGCAGGCTCTCGAGGAGGGGGGAACGTCCAAGGTAGAGCGGACAATGGAGGTTGTGACGACAGCGGTAGAGAAAACCCCGACCACACCACCCTCAAGAAAAACTGGTTGGAGACCAGTCTGCCCCACATGCCGCGGGCCCGAAAAAAGGGAACCGCCGGACGAAAGAGGGGCAACTTGAGGGGGCGTCAACGTAGGGCCGGGACTCACTGAAAATTCTGCTGGCGGGCAGGCGCAGGCTTGCGACCACCCCCCCTGGTGGTGCTGCTTCCCCTTACCTGTCTGAGCACCCTTCGTCTTGCTTGGGAACGCAACAGGCGCCTAAGAGGAGGAAGAAGGAGGCAGTGAAACTGGCTTCTTCTTCTTCTTCTGAGGCTGGGAGCTGGAGGTGACTGTAGCACTTCTCTTACTCCCCGCCGCCGTCGCCGAAGCAGCGAGGCCAACCATCAGAGAATCAGTGTTCCTCTGGCGTGTGGACTCCACCACAGAACGAACAGTGTCCGGATGAAAGAGGGAAGAAGGCTGAGGAAACGTGTTCCTCAGACTCTTCCTCATATCCGGAGGCACTATAGAAGTAGGCAGAAAATGATCACGGAACAGGGCCAATAAAGTGGACCCGTGTTCCAATGGCCAATTCTGCCGCAGACGTCACGCACGATCGCACGGCATGCAAAGCCCGATCCACTCGAACCGTGTCAAGGACCCGAGTGGAATCGGACTCTGCCCGATTGGGAGGGTCCAACAGTGTGGACAGCGTGCTCATCCATGTCAAGGCCTGTGATTGGGCCTCGACTGTGGACGAAACGGTGGCCTCAAGATTGTGGAACGAAGCAGAGCTCAGTTCCACCTTCTTGACCGAAGGCACCTCCCCAACGAACACATCACCGTCAGCCCCACCCTAAACACTCGAAGTCTGGAAAGGGAGAGTTCGAGAGTCAAAGGGAAAAGGGAGGGACGAAACAGATTGGACACGAGGAAACAGTGGAGGTGCGCCTCCCAAAGGAAAGCATGGCACTGAACCCGCGTCCTCCCGAGGAACATAGGTCGCGTTTGCACGTGAATCTGTACTCCTCAGGCGATGTGCTGCCGCTTCCACCGTGGCACTTAGACTAGGGTGGAACGCGAATTGCCGGCGGCCGGATCGTTCATAAAACGAGCCGCCGGCAGACGCGGCGTGAGCCTCCCGCGCCCGGGCCGAAGCGGACTCAAAGGACGAGAGGGCGTCTCAGGGAAGGACGTCCTGAAACTGTTCAAACGTCCTTCTAGCTGTGCGAGGACGAGCCTCCTGCCTCTCGTCCTCAGACCCCGGGTCCACGTCCTGTGTGTCAACACTAGACGACAGACGCTTAAGAGAGGCATCCGTGACGTCAAGACGCCGCGTGATGTCTGTCATGTACTGTTGGAAAGTACGAAGCATAGCTTCGGAAGTTCCATCAGAAACCGGCAAGGGTAGAGGTTCAGTGTTAACCTCAGGGCGACCCTGATCCTCCTCCCTATCGTCCTCCGACTCACTCTCCTCTTCACTTCCCGACAACTCCTCAAAAGCAGGAGTGTAGGGAGCTTGAGGGGGAAGAGCCGAAAGCGATGAAGCAGGCTGTGAAGAAACGCCCACAGAAGCAAGAGGCCGCGAAGACCCCTGCCCCAAAGACGAAACGTCTCCAGCAGCCGAAGGGGGAGAAAAACAACAACCCTGCGACTGTTGGGTCAGCCCAGCCAACGAACCCCCGCCATTTATAGACTGAACAGGAACCCATGGGGTCTGATCAGAAAAGAAATGGTCCGGTCCGGTCGGGGGTGCCGATCCGGTCCGGTAGGGTGGTCCGGTCCGGTGCCGTACCATCCGGAGGTCCCGTTCAGCACCGAACCATCGTACCCAACGAAGTGTTCGGGTGGTTAGGTCCGGACGTGGACATACCGTACCATCCGGACCCGTAGGTCCGGTGGTCCGGTATGGTCCGGTTCGGTGCCAGACCATCCAGACCAACAGAGGTGGTCGGGTGGTCCCGCACCGGACCATCCGGACCCGTAGGTCCGGACCCGTAGGTCCGGTACCATCCGGAGGTCCTGTTCGGCACCGAACCATCCGTACGCACAGAAGTGTTCGGGTGGTTCGGTCCGGGCGTGGACGTACGTACCGTACCATCCGGACCCGTAGGTCCGGTTCGGTGCCAGACCATCCGGACCAACAGAGGTGGTCGGGTGGTCCGGACCGGTCCGGTAGGGTGGTCCGGTGTTCCGGTCCGGTGTTCCGGTCCGGTCCCGTACCATCCGGAGGTCCCGTTCGGTACCGAACCATCCGTACCCACAGAAGTGTTCGGGTGGCTCGGTCCGGACGTGGACACACCGTACCATCCGGACCCGTAAGTCCGGTATGGTCCGGTTCGGTGCCAGACCATCCGGACCAACAGAGGTGGTCGGGTGGTCCGGTCCGGACCGGACCACCGGTCCAGCACCGGACCATCCGGACCCGTAGGTCCGGTCCGGTCCCGCACCATCCGGAGGTCCCGTTCGGCACCGAACCACCCGTACCCACAGAAGTGTTCGGGTGGCTCGGTCCGGACGTGGACATACCGTACCATCCGGACCCGTAGGTCCGGTTCGGTGCCAGACCATCCGGACCAACAGAGGTGGTCGGGTGGTCCGGACCGATCCGGTAGGGTGGTCCGGTGTTCCGGTCCTGTCCCATACCATCCGGAGGTCCCGTACGGCACCGAACCATCCGTACCCACTGAAGTGTTCGGTCCGGACGTGGACCTACCGTACCATCCGGACCCGTAGGTCCGGTGGTCCGGTATGGTCCGGTTCGGTGACAGACCATCCGGACCAACAGAGGTGGTCGGGTGGTCCGGTACCGGACCATCCGAACCCGTAGATTCGGTCCGGTCCCGTACCATCCGGAGGTCCCGTTCGGTACCGAACCATCCGTACCCACAGAAGTGTTCGGGTGGCTCGGTCCGGACGTGGACATACCGTACCATCCGGACCCGTAGGTCCGGCATGGTCCGGTTCGGTGCCAGACCACCCGGACCAACAGAGGTGGTCGAGTGGTCCGGTCCCGACCGAAACACTGGTCCCGTACCGTACCATCCGGACCCGTAGGTCCGGGGGGTCCGGCAAGGGCCAGAGGTACTGTCCCGCACCGGACCCTAAGGTCCGGTACGGTCCCGTACCATGGGTCCCGTCCGGACCAAACCCGGAGGTCAAGTCCAGTCGGGACCCGTGGGTCCGGTTCGATCCCGACCCGTAAGCCTGGAACGTTCCGGACCCTTGGTCCGGACCATCCGTCACCCGAACACCAGACGCTAAGGAATGGCGTGGGGTCAAGACGGTCCGGTCGGAGGTGTCGGTCTGAGCAACAGAAACAATGTTCCCGTCGCCCTGACCATTCGACAGAAGTACCACGTTCTGTCGAACACCTCCACGTCCAGTAACTAGTCGGCCGGAGCGTTTCAAGAGGGACAGCCACCAGTCACACGGACGTCAGAGGGAACCGTAGTAGCAGTGGTCGTAGGCACGAAGCCTGAAACCCCTGCCCCCACAGGACCGCCCTGAACGGGGTCAATTCGCATCCCAACCCCAGCGGGGAGGGAATTCAGAGACCCCGTCATCTCCTCCGATCTCCCCCCCCAGGAGGCCGAAACTACTGTCAAAACAGCAGCAGACGACCCAGCGAGGGAGTTCAGAGGAGGACCCGTGTCCCTCCTGGCTTCCACAGCGGTGGAAACCGAGGAGGGCACAGGAGAGGCACCGGAAAAAGAAAGATTTTAATGCCAACTGCACCCGGTGTTCCCAGGCGGTCACCCATCCAAGTACTAACCGGGCCCGACGTTGCTTAACTTCGGTGGTCGGACGAGAACCGGTGTTTTCAACGTGGTATGGCCGTTGGCTGTCAAAACCTGAGTCTCTCCAGTAGCCCCTAGATCGGATTCACCAACCCCCAAAGAGGGTTGGGAATCGACCTGCCCCCGGATTCGAGCCAGGGGGGAGAAGGAAACCTTCCCCCCAGGCTCGAAACCGGGAGGAGCTGAAGCCTGAGACTGAGGGCCGGACAACGGCGTCGAAGGGGGGGAAGCCTGTTCCACTGAAGGAGAAGGAGAAAGAAGCTTTTTCTTTCCCCTCGAACTTCCCCGAACCTTCGACGGCGCAGCCCCGCCCGAAGTCCCAGGCTCAAGCCCAGCCTGTTTGAGCAAGCTCGCATTGAGCTTGCTCAAACAGGCTTTCTCCGCCCTCCCTCGCCGCAAACGCAAAGCGTTTGGGGAGGGAGAGTCGGAGCGCCGAAAGATCCCCTTCTCCGTGCGTAAAACATGACGCTGGGCGCCCGGAGAAGGGTTGCCCCCGGCAGACTCTGGTTCCGTAGAACCAGAGCCCAAAACAGGACGAGACATCCTACCTCGCCCTGTACGTACCCTTAAAGACCGAGAATTAACAAAATTCAAAGAAAATTTAGGTCAATACTCAAGTGAATGCGGCGAAACGAGAAGCAGACGACCGGTCACCACGAAGTAGGACGGGAGGCACGCCGAGTCCGCCACACAAAAACGGAGGCACAAGTTGAAGGAAACACAACGTAGCCTCAAGCCAGAAGTGGAATAACACACAATAATCCAACAGGTGATAGTCCACACAGAAAAGGAGCCTCTTAGTCCAAAATAATCCGGGAGCGTAGCAGAAACACAGCCGGTCTGACACGCGCGAAAAAAGAAAGAGGACGCGCCACCTACATCCTGTAAGGGGGAAGCACTCGGACAGTGCTTGGGATCCACGGTGGCGCATGGTTATGGGAGATAATTGTACCCACTCAGCGTTTTGTCCAATTTTTTCGGCCTATAATAGATAATGTGCAAGAATAGTACTGTCGAGGTAAGTGTTATATTGACAGATCTCTCACAGCCTTTTATCATCAAGATTCCAAAGCTTTTCCCAAAGAGTATGTCCATTTTCGCCAATAGAAGGGGCCCGGCACAACAAATAAACATTTGCACCGGCTGTAAGACTGATGTACAATCAGGCAAATCTCATCAACTAGGACATGATAACCTCAATCCCAACAGAGTCTTAGACTACCTTTCAAGTGTATGACCCCCTTGTGTTTATTCCAAACTTGAAACATTCTGAGACATTCAGTCTCCAAGATAACAAGTCAGCACACAATGTTATTTTGCTCCAGCTTAGATGAATGTTCTTCTTACCAATGACATCTTGACCACATGAGAAGTCTTTGTTAAAGTCCTGCCATGCTTTCAGGCTTTTTGCTCGGGACTTCTCTTCTCCCACCTTCTTCTGTGCAAGTAGTTTATCTGTGTTCATAGAAACACAGCAGTATCATATATTTGTACAAAGGAAATTGCATTCTGCCTTAATTGTTCACATACTGTATTTGACGGACTACAAGCCGCGACTTTTTTTAAAAAAAAATTCGCATTGCGGCTTATAAAAAGATGCGGCTAAAACGTTACCTAAACTTGAATAGCATTCACCTAATGGAAGTCGCCGCGGATTTTCATTTCGCTCGATTAGCGATTACCGGTACTTTATTAGCTCTCTACTCAAGACTCGGCGCTTTTCTCTTTCTTTCGCGAATCTTCGTTTGTCAACAAGTCGTCGTGACAAGATAGCGAACAGAGAAACACCGGATGTATCAGGATCTCGCGCGCGTGAGATTTCGTTTTTGTGTGTCTCGCGATAGTTGGAGGAGCGAGAGCCGCCATGTTGTGTTTTCGTCTGCTCGAAATGTGCGTAAAAGTCGTAAATCATCCCAAAAAAGCTTATTCCGGGCGGGACTACATGTGTGTGCTGGTTACAAATTGTGTGTGAGATATTTTTCTTCAAACTTTTTCACTTTTCTTCTTTGTTTCACTTATTCTCAGAGCCGATTTTGCCAAGTACCGTACTTTCGTTTGCCTGGTTGTTTTGATTGATTGACACGATCTGATTATATTTTTTTCGACGGCGGCTAATACAGTGACGCGGCCTATACGTGGCTCGTCCCAATTTTTTTGTTAAAAGTCGGGGGTGTGGCTTATAAAACGGTGCGTCTTGTAATCCGTCAAATACGGTACTTACTTAATTTAATAACACATTTGTGTGTCTTAATCAATGGTTTTCATAGACTTTCAAGCCCAGGTAGCTAGTGTGCCTGTTCAAAAGTTAACTGGTCAAGCTTAAAGCAATGTATCATAACTGAGCCTGAGCAGTTCACAGGTTTACAAAACCACAGATTAATACATCCACAAAAAGTCGTCCAGTATAATAGGATCTTCCAATTATAGCAAATTCAGAACAGAAAACTTATCCGTCACCACGTAAGTCAGTGACTTGTCTATTCAACTCATCCCAATTTAAGCTCTTCTAATCTTCCCTCCCAATAAATGTATACAGTAATGCATCCATAAAAATACAACAAGAAAAGAAAATTTAAACTTGTTTTTAGAGTTCATGTATCCATACATTTAGTAACACTACTTTTCCATCCATTTGACCATCTCCCTCCACGAGTCACACACAACAATCAAACTTATAGACACGCAAGCACAAATTTTCATATCACACAAGAAATTGTACACATCACACCTTGCTTCTCCCTGGCCAGCTGAGCTGCTATGGTAGCGTGAGGGTTCACCAGGCTTGATATTGGGTGCACAATTTTTTGCGGGGTGACAGAGCATGCCTCTATGTTGGTAGACTATGCAGAACAAAAAGTCAAAGCAATAATGTGCAACGTAAATCAAAAGTAAATTGAAACAACAACAAAAATGTACTCAAAGGGTGAAAGAGGATTATATTGCAAGGTAAACTTCTTCTCACGGCTAACTCAGGTGCAAAGTGGGAATACATGTATCAGGTATCCTTGTACAGTGTTCATCAAATATTGTCATTGCGGTTATGCAACAAGCAAAACAACAACAAAATAAGCAATTACAAAAAAATCAGACCAGGAGACACAAGGGTATATCTTAGAATGGAATCAAAGTGTCAGATGAATATGCACAGGCACACCAAACAGATTAACACTTTCGCGACGGGACACTGATAAATCAGTACCAGCGCTGACACGCCCATGGACGGGAAGCGCATTTTTCAGTACCAGCCATAGAGGGTACACGACTCGTGATTGCTTCCCGGTTTTTGAAGCTTGCAAATAAATTGAGTTGTTTCCCTTGATACACTTGGCGTCCCCTTCTGCCATTTGCAAATCCGCCTGATTTGTGTGCGTTTTTGAGGAAAAAAAATGAATCAAAGGCGAGCCTTGTCTCGGGAGGAGATTCTCCGGATGTTGGACCTAGAGGATCCCGTAGAGCATGATTCGGACGTATCGTTTTCGCCTCACGAAAGCGATACAAGCAGTGAAAGTGAGGAAGAAACAGTCCCGTTGTTGCTAGTACGAGTCGGCAAACTACACGTGGTTGGCGGTGATACTGCTAGACGAACATGTATCTCGGAATCGTGCAGGAGCTATGGGGGCGTGGCAGCACTGATAACAATGGATGGCTGGAGCCTTCAAATCCTTTTGGAATTGTTCATAGGTGTACAGTTGGTACTTTGTTGTGAAAATGTGACTTATATTCAATATGGATTACCTAGACATCATTTGGTGAGTGTTAGATCTACAGTTTTGTTTCATTTGAGTCAGGATGCTGTGAGTGAATGCGTGATTTGCTTGTTTTTTTCTTTGTACTGTCTCCTTATTTCTGTGTACAATGTTAACAATATTTCAGCTAATTCATAGGTTTTACACCTTGTTTGGTTATAACATTATTTATAATACTTTCTGTTAAAAAATAACTTTTAAAAAAAGCAGTAGAAAATAAAACACACACAAAAAAACGTTAAAAAACACAAATTATCCCCCTTTCACCCCCCTTTGCTAAAACAAATCGCGTGACAAACTTATAAATAGCACGACTGAACTGGGCATCCATTTTTGAATTAGTACACAAAATTTGGTGGTGATTGGACTTAATTCAAGCTTGCTAGACAGATTTCTTTACAGTTACTGATTTTTGGGAAGTTTCTTGGTGGCAAGCTTGGGCAGGCAGGACGTAAACGCCGTGGCAGTGCTAGTCACAATAGTGTTAACAAGGATACATTTAAAATTAAAATAAAAACACATATCTTCTCTCTACCATAGCAGTCTAATACCACAGTCAGAAATATTAATTACTAACACTACTATAAATTTTAAAAAAAATTAAAAATTAAAAAATAAGAACTCACTTGTTCCCCAAGTGGGGTCATGGTCGGCGAGCCAGTGTGAGCACGGGACAACATGCGAGCTTCTCTCAGCAACTCAGAATTGGCTGTGGTTGCTGTATCGGCAGTGTTGAGCGGTGAGTTGTGAACGTTCTCTGTCTCCACGCCAAGTCTCTTCAGCTCTATCTCATAATCATTGTCATCCATATGTCCCAGTTGTAAACGTTCCACTACAGGCGGGTCCTTCTTCAGTATACCCTGAGAAACAAGCATATGTTGATAGATCTGAAAAAGTGCTGCAGAAAAGATGAATTTCTGTGCGTACAAAGAACACAAGTAAAGACACTGTCATGTCAAGAAAACAGTTTTTATTTAGGAAGTTGCTTAAAGGCACAGTAAGCCTCCCGTAAACCATCACAGATACTATTATGGTTTTACACACAGTACAAACACCCTTTCATTTAAACACTCACCGCTTGAGAACATCCTAGGTGCCCTCCGTAAGGAGCAAGCAATTTTCAAAGAATTTATTTTTGCGTGGTTTATCTTATCCCTGAGCCATCGTGAACCCGTGTGATCCAGTTTCCCTTTTTCACAATGTTGTCGTCAGTTTGTAATTCGCTGTGAGCTTATCTGCAATAGCACGTTATTATGTACCTGACAGACTACGCACGAAACAAACGGCTGTGGTTCACAAGAACTCTAGCGATGGCTTTTGACTGTTCAGAGGAACTGGCGATAGGCATAAACCGTCGTCTGCTACGAGAACCACGACCTTGCGTGACCCTGCTTCCGGGCTTTTCTTTTTTCAAACTTTCAAAACTTCGAATTGTACTGATCTTGTCTTGATGAAAAAAGAATTCTTTTATGATTTAAGAATGGTTGTGTAACAAGCTGTCAATTTATTATTTAGATTTTAAAAGTTAGGTCTAGCACCAAATCGCACCACGGTCCGATTGTGTGAGGAGACAATCCGCAAAATTAATTCTTTGAAAATTGCTCGCTGACGTAGGGCACCTAGGATGTTCCCGTTCGGTAAGCGTTCAAATGGAAGGGTGTCTGTACTGTGTGTAAAAGCCTGACAGTATCTGTGATGGTTTACGGGAGGCTTACTGTGCCAATTTAAAGCTCAGAGCTAGAATAGTAAATACTCAGGTCTTCCGTGGGTTGTTTCTGCACGTACGACATAGTTAGAGGCATTAACACAGAAAAGGTGCAACAAAACACACAAGCTTTGCAAAGCACAAGACATTGCATTGTAAATGTACGCTATGGTTTGAGGCATTAACACAGAAAAGGGGCAACAAAACACACAAGCTTTGCAAAGCACAAGACATTGCATTGTAAATGTACGCTATGGTTTGAGAAAGTTTAACAGGCATAACGTTTTCTATTTCAAGGCATCGGTAAAGCAGAAATGAAGATCAAAGAATCTGGTGACAAAGAATGAGCATGGGTGGGACTGAAAAATGTCATGAATCCTGAAGAATTTTAAGGGGGGGGGGGGGGGGGGGGTCTGGGGTCCCCAGATGCTGAAGGATTTGTATAATTAACAACCAAAAAAACGTCACCGCAGACATTATGAATCCAGATTTCCGGCATATACCGGATGAATCCCACCCATGAATGAGGTGATGGAGAAGTAGCACAGAAGAAGAAACAGATTAAGCATGCTTTATTAGTTAGTCTGTTCAAGTCACAAAATCAAATTTGAAAGTGCTCACTTTGTTCAAGTCATTGCGCCAGTCAAAAGAGGAGTCTCTCCATGTTGAAGTGTGCTCCCTGATGCGAACAGATGGCGCAGACCTTGTGCGGTTCCTCTGCTGAGAGGAAGCAGACAGGGGTTTTGTGGAACTTGCCCATCGGGTCTGGCGTTGAGGCTTTGGTTTGCGTGGGGTCGAAGCCTTCACTAGGATTTCCTTTGCTTCCTGCTTCATAAACTCCTTTCCAAAACGCTGAAACAATTTACAATAGGTATTAACATCAGAAATACCAATAAAAATAAAATACAGTGCAATTTAAGCAAACACACACCTGAAAGAAGAATTACATTCTTTGGTCTTCATAACATATACACAATATAGTATATGAAACACAGCCTTCGTTTCAATGTCACTTTGACAGATCAAACTTTTTCCAATTAATTCTACAAGTCCAAGATTGCAACAACTTTTTAAAGTAAATTTACTCTTTCTAAACATAGTCTTCACATATCATATACACACAAACGCGTACACTCTCTCTCTCCTCTCTCTCTCATGCACATATGATTTCAAACACACACACACACACACACAGGCACATTTCTACAACAAGATCAGTCAACATACTGGGCCGGAGTAAAGGGCGTGTTTGTTTGCCATGTACCAAGTGTACACTCTGCGAAGGCCCTCTCTTTGTTCCCCTGTCCGTTTTCTGTAACCATCAAAGACAAAATATTCAGTACACCACTTCTCTGGTTCATGCAGGTCTTAGAAAAAGATTTACTAATAGCAGCTCAGCTGCCGTTTACTTCATGCATATTTGATAAACTCATAAATTATGTATGTGACTGAGCAGCTGAGTGAGTTAAAGAATCATATGAATAAGTTCATGAAAGTTACATACTTACAACATACAGACTTCTTTCATTAAACATTACCCAGACATAGACAATGACTATACTCCTCAAATGGGGCATTCTATCTAAGTGATGGTGGATATAGTACGTGGCTTAACTAATCTTCCACGCATGAATGGACTAGCTGCTTTCACTCCGACTTCATAGTGCTTTCCATGCATGGCTGACCTCTATGACAAAAAGCTAGCACAACAAACTATACTGGACAAAATGGTCTCCTCTACTACTCAGTGAAAGACCTGTCTCTCTCTCTGTATACATGTGCATACAAATTACAACAGTATTTTTTCTGTTCCTGATAGTCTTCTTTTTATATTTAGTCAAGTTTTGACTAAATATTTTAACATCGAGGGGGAATCGAAACGAGGGTCGTGGTGTATGTGCGTGTGTGTGTCTGTGTGTCTGTGTGTAGAGCGATTCAGACTAAACTACTGGACCGATCTTTATGAAATTTGACATGAGAGTTCCTGGGTATGAAATCCCCGAACGTTTTTTTCATTTTTTTGATAAATGTCTTTGATGACGTCATATCCGGCTTTTCGTGAAAGTTGAGGCGGCACTGTCACGCCCTCATTTTTCAACCAAATTGGTTGAAATTTTGGTCAAGTAATCTTCGACGAAGCCCGGACTTCGGTATTGCATTTCAGCTTGGTGGCTTAAAAATTAATTAATGACTTTGGTCATTAAAAATCTGAAAATTGTAAAAAAAAATAAAAATTTATAAAACGATCCAAATTTACGTTTATCTTATTCTCCATCATTTGCTGATTCCAAAAACATATAAATATGTTATATTCGGATTAAAAACAAGCTCTGAAAATTAAATATATAAAAATGATTATCAAAATTAAATTGTCGAAATCAATTTAAAAACACTTTCATCTTATTCCTTGTCGGTTCCTGATTCCAAAAACATATAGATATGATATGTTTGGATTAAAAACACGCTCAGAAAGTTAAAACAAAGAGAGGTACAGAAAAGCGTGCTATCCTTCTTAGCGCAACTACTACCCCGCTCTTCTAATGTCAATTTCACTGCCTTTGCCATGAGCGGTGGACTGACGATGCTACGAGTATACGGTCTTGCTGAAAAATGGCATTGCGTTCAGTTTCATTCTGTGAGTTCGACAGCTACTTGACTAAATATTGTATTTTCGCCTTACGCGACTTGTTTCTTTCTTTTTTTAAAGTACATGTACTGTAGTTGCCCTAAGTGTGGTCTCTAGCTCTGCTAATATTAGAGTTTTTGTTTGTTTGCTAATAAATTGTATGACCATAATTATAATTTAGTGTCTCTTTCTCAGTCCCTTTTCTACAGCCTTAAACTACCATCAGTCATGCACATGTATGCAGCATTCAGTAAGGATACAGTATGCCAATATGACATAATTGACAAAATATTGTTCCCCGCACAGGACTTCTCAAACTTACTCCTTAATTTCACAGAGCATCTTGACCAAGATGTTGTAGAACTTAGTGTCCCGCTGAGCTTGGTCCCTGGAGAAAAAAGTCAAAGGCAGAAATGATAACATTAACTAGTAGATGTCTCATGTCTTAGTAAACTACAGACTGACAGCTGTCAAAATTTAAAAGGTTTCATCCATCAGTTTGCATAATCTCTTTTTTCTCTGTTTCCTTCTCTCCATTTTGCCCGAGAACTGCAAAATGCACTGTGACCTACTTGAAATTGTGTGTTTTTGAAGAGACTGTGTGAGTACGCGTGTCTGTGTTTGTATCTGTCTGTTTTCCTGTGCACATGTCAATGTGTGTATGCATATATATGTGAATGTTTTGAAAGTGTCTGAACAAATTCTAAAAAATATGGGACAGCTGCAGATCACTAATAATACTCAAACAGCGACAACCCAGAGTGCTAAAACAAACAAATCTTTCCATTAACAATGCCCTTGGATAAGTTAGTCAGAGCTATAGATATTAATCATGGAGACTGAGGACAGATTCTGTCCAATACAGTGAAACCCCCCTTTTAAGACTTCACCCCTACCCACCCCCTTATTTCAGAAGTCTCCCCCTTTAAGACCATGCATGGCGGGGATGTAGCTCAGTCGGTAGCGTGCTGGATTTGTATCCAGTTGGCCGCTGTCAGCATGAGTTCGTCCCCACGTAAAAGCCGTGGGAGTTTCAGCCCATGAACGAACAAACAAACAGACCATGCATGTTCACATGTTCTGGTCATAAAACCTTATGTTTGTCTTCAACTTCAAATTCCTTCCTTTTTAAGACCTGATTTTCTCAAACTTTTAGGGGTGTCAAAAGGGGGGTTCCACTTCCACTGTACCATGTGTTCCAGAACACTTACACAAGGTCCTTAGCTTTGCCAGTGAGATGAGCCAGTTTGAGGTCATTGTGATGTCGTTCTACAGCAAACAGCATGTCCTTGAACTCTGGGGTCACCAACAACTTCACAACACAACAGTCATTAATTACTAAGTTATAGTGAGCAAGAACTTACATCAAGTAATAAACCAAGTTAGGACACATAACTTCATGCTAAAATTCACACACACAAAAACAAAGAAAAACACAATTAAGCCAACAACTGAAAAGGCAACATCCACCACAACATTAACAATTGCCCACAATAACAATTTCTAATTTTATAAATTATAGACCCCTGTTTGGTCTTAATTATTCTCAACATAAATGTGTAACACTAACACATGTTATATTATCCTTTCCTTCTAAGTCTGTTCATCGAGCCATTTCCTGTCTTAATTTCTCTACCTGTAAATGTATTTTCCATATAAAGTGACTCCAGATTGTCAAAACAAGTAATTCTATGACATAGTCTACAATTGTGTATACATACTTTCTATTCTGTATTATGGTCAATTTGCAAAATATCAAGACCTGTGGATATTTGATCATATGAGTGATCCCAGTCTTCACAGAATATTTGAATGTAACATGCAACATTTAGCTTACCTTGGACCGTTTCAATGTCCGAAGGCCCATCTCCAAATCGTCCAATCCCGCGATCTTGGGTTGCACTGACACAGCCATCTTTCTCGTTCTAATCTTTTCAACTTGAATCAATCAATACAGCGAGAACCTGTTGCACGTCACTGCATGTGCGTGGCGAATTATCACAGCTGTCCCTGTCATGCTAAGTTCCCGACAGCATGTTTGCAATTTGTTCCAAACAGCAACAGACAGAGGCCATTCAATAACTTGGAGCCGAGCCATCTTATCGATGCTTTTATCTGATCTGCACTTGTGTGTGTGTCAACACGGGTTTTGTTCCCTGTGCCAAGTCAAAAACAGAGTTCCATGTTTCTCTGATGCATGACCGTTGTCTTGAAACACGAGCCAAACACACACGCGTACATCAAAAACACCATCTACTGAAGAAAACCAAAGCTAGGAAGATTCAAAAACTTTCTATTCGGGCTGGAACAAGTTTTCAGCACGCGTCGACACCATTTTGATTTTTTGTAGGACTGCACTGCCGTATTTTCCCCACTTTCATTTGGATTAACCACCTTGTCCAGGGATTAACGGGCAATTAGTTATTGTTGGAACACATTGGCCGCCACGGTCCGACGCACTGAAGCGTGATGGGACTTTTCCGACGGCTAATGAAGTTGCCTGCGGCTCGCCACCACATTCAACTTGACGACCGAACTGCTTGATCACGTGACCATCACAAGCTCGCACTCCGGGGGTTGTGTCAAAATGACGGCTTGGAACTTCTTTTGCTTGTGAAAAAGAGGTCTTTTCAAAGCAATCACAAAATCAGGGATGCTGGTAGGATCGTGTTCTTCGGAAAATGTACCAGATTGGTCTCGTCTCAATAAACAAGTCGCGTAAGGCGAAAATACAACATTTAGTCGGTCAACCGGTCAAAGTCACGGAATGAACTGAACTGAACGCACTGCTTTTTTTTTCACCAAGAGCGTATACTCGTAGCATCGTCAGTCCACCGCTCGTGGAAAAGGCAGTGACATTGACAAGCCAGAATAGCGCGGTAGTGGTTGCGCTGAGCAGGTTAGCACGCTTTTCTGTATCTCTATTCTTTTTAACTTTCTGAGCTTGGTTTTAATCCAAACATATCATATCTATATATTTTTGGAATCAGCTAGAAGCGACAAGGCATAAGATGCAGGTGCAAACGGGGCAATTAGGCTCCACGGGGCAATAGGCCCCAGTGCATGGAAATTGTGTTTATTTCAGTCAGACCTCATCAGTCATGTTAGAAGAAGCTTAAAAACCAATCAGAATTCACTTTACTTATTTATGCAAAGAATATCTGAGCCAAACAGGTAACAGTACACAGTTTACCAACCCTTTACAAACAGGAACCATTTTATGACCGCCAAAACCCATTTGGCAACTTTGTGAGTGGTTGTGACATCTATTCTTAAATCCACTCATTTGATTACTTCAAGGCCAGCCTGAACCTTTTCCCAGTTTGAAGTAAGTTGCATAAGTAATTCATGAGTTATCATCATTTTAATGGGTGGCATGTTTTTTTTTAATTTTGTTTTGTTTGGGGGGGGGGGGGGGGTACTTTGTACATGTTTGTGTGTGTGTGCTTTATGCATTCAGATTTATACATATGTAAGAGTGTATAATAAGTTGGTATATAATTAAAATTCTGTTGTTAATAAATTGTGTCTCGACTGATTGATGGGATTGTCGATTTTGTAAGTATCCTTTTAAACAGCAAACGGAAGTATAGTGTGTCACCACCGCCCCCCCCCCCCCCCTTCTCTCTCTCTCTCTCTCTCTCTCTCTCTCTCTCTCTCTCTCTCTCTCTCTCTCTCTCTCTCTCTCTCTCTCTCTCTCTCTCTCATATGCACACACACGCATTTACAATATACAGCCCATACTTGAATAACTGAGATTAACATAAGCACTCAAGCAATAACAGAGAGAAGAAATCTTCAAACCATTACATTTGTAACTACCCAAACTCACTGTAAGACTAAGAGACTGTATCTTTCTTCCCGATAACTCTTGGCGGCAGCCTCTTGAGTTGCTGTCCGCATGCGGACTCTCTGTGTCCTTGATTCCCTTAAACGTCCCCGATTGCGCTGACAAACAATGTTACGTAACACTGCCGCACCTGCTGGCCCTGCCCTGCCTCTTCTGACCGGTGGAGACGATGTTTAGCTCAGAGTTGAGACATGAGATAAGCGTACTTTGTTCGACCTGAGTATCGAAATGGACAGCTTTTGCAGAAAAAAAAGAAACAAAAAAACAAAACTGTTAAAAGACATGGACAAACGGTTATACTTGACGGACATGAATCATAAGTGAATAAAATACGTGGCTTATACCTACCATGCAATACAGTACAGTGTTAGTTTATTTATGGCATAAGGGGCAAATGTATAATGAGTTACACGTTTGGCATTTTTAAGAACTATAAATGCATACATGAATCGTCTAAAACATGATCAGGTATAAGAAAACATGATCAGGTATAAGAAAACAAACACGTACAGATACTCCGATTCACTCAATCACTCGTACTACCACGTGAATGTCACACACACACACACACTGACACACGCACGCACGCGCGTACGCACGCATGTACGTATGCACACACACACACACGCACAAACACACACATCTACAGACATACGCACGCACATTTTACACACATACGGCACACACATAGACCTAAGAAATACAAAAATAAAAACCAGCTGCATTCTAAGATTCGACCGGAGAATCTAGATCTCTGATTCAACTGATTCAGTTAGATCTGTAGTTGTTAGTCTTGCAGGAAAATCAATGGCGATTCTGACATCGATGTTGCGGGTAGTAGTCTACGTAAACTCATTATAAATGAAAGCACACAAATCAAGGACTCTTGTTGGAAAATACCATTGTTTTTGATTCCGATCCTTATTTTGTAGTCGAAATGTTTTGTGTGTGCAGAAATACAAATTTAGATCGATTGCAAGCGTTTTAGATTTCATTGTCAGTGTACGTGTGTCACTGTGTCGGAACTGTGCCTCTCGAAACATTCAGTTAGCGTTAGACCTATGCTTTTGCTTTATTTTTATGATGACTCCTTAATTCCTGAACCGAATCATTAAGCAGAGCCTCTTTGTAAACCGCCATAAAACAAAGTACCGTAATGTGCAATGCTGAAAGCGTAAATCTGACTTTTGAGAGGTTCCCTGAAATGCGTCAACTCGGCTAAGATTTAAAATCTACGAATGACGAACACAGTACGTGAACAGAGCAAACACATTGCTTGAAACTGTTTTGTTGCATAATGAAGCCTTGTTTGCAGCCACTTAAAAGTCTTATACGACAAGAATGTATTGCATAATTGATAAAAAGAACTTACCAGAGAACTTTCGTCAAGCCAGCGGCTGCTCACCGCTAGGAATTCTGGGTGGTTGAGCACTTTGAAACTTCCGGTTTACATTATGTTCCAAATAAGGATATCCTACTACGATTATGTTCCAAATAAGGATATCCTACTACGATGGAATACATCAATGAATTTTCAAACGGCTACACTTGCTCCGTCCTTTCTGATCGGAGGGGGGTGTTTTTTTGAAAGTGTTAGTGAATGGATTAAACATTTTAGCGGTCGAATCTCAATTTCTGTGAGAAAATGTAGACGAGGACCTTTAAGGAAATTAGGCTCCGTTGCTTTTTTGAACATATTCTGCGAAAATTGATAGACATAATATTCCACACAATTTTATGTAGGTTTACTTTATACACTGAGTCTAATTGCCCCATGATATTAAAGTTGGGCCGTTCCCATTTGAAGTCCCAAATTTTGAAAGTTTCAAAAAAAGGGGGGGGGGCTTAATGCCCCGTTTGCTCCCAATTGTTTTTAAATCGATTTCGGAAATTTAATTTTAATCATAATGTTCATATTTTGTAATTTTCAGAGCTTGTTTTTAATCCGAATATAACATATTTATATGTTTTTGGAATCAGAAAATGATGAAAAATAAGATGAAATTGTTTTTGGATCGTTTTATATAAAAAAAAGAAATTACAATTTTCAGATTTTTAATGATCAAACTCATTAATTAATTTGTGATCCTCCAAGCTGAAATGCAATACCAAAGTCCGGCCTTCGTCGAAGATTGCTTGGCCAAAATTTCAATCAATTTGATTCAAAAATGAGGGTGTGACAGTGCCGCCTCAACTTTTACAAAAAGCCGGATATGACGCCATCAAAGACATTTATTGAAAAAATGAAAAAAACACCTCTGGGGATATCATACCTAGGAACTCTCATGTAAAGTTTCATGAAGATCGGTCCAGTAGTTTTCTCTGAATCGCTCTACCCACACACACGCACACGCACACACGGCGCACACACACACAGACACTGACACACTGATACACCACGACCCTCGTCTCGATTCCCCCTCTATGTTAAAACATTTAGTCAAAACTTGACTAAATGTAAAAAAGATCGAATTGTCTCTAGCTCTCTCCGGCTTTGTCTCTCTCTAGCTCAGCCTCTCTCTTCGACTGATGTAACTCAGATAATTATGGGCCTCTTTTCTCTGTGTGTGTGTGTGTGTGTGGAGTGTGTGTGTGTGTGTGTCAGTGTGTGAGTGTGCGTGTGTGTGTGTGTGTGTGTGTGTGTGTGTCAGTGTGTGTGGTGTGTGTGTGTGTGTGGTCTCAGTTTGTGTCTGTCTGCGTGTCACAGTCTCATTTTGTACTGATGTGTGTGTGCGGCCAGTGTCATATGTCAGTGTTTTGTCACAGTTATGTGTGTCACGTTCGGCTGTCCGGCTTTCTTTTTGAGTGTCTGTCTATTAAGTATGTTTGCGGCTGCAAAAGTTCAGATTGTCGATCTTCAGTCAAAAAACTGCTACAGAATTCACTGGTTACGACATGTTGCAGGATCATATTAGGGCCCTGAGAATTTTTGGACTAGTAGTATACAAATTCCTTCTTATCTTACAGCCTTATTATCATGATAAAGCTTTGATTCAGTTGGGGATGTTTGGCCCTTGTCAGTGGTGCTAACCATGCATAGGGCACACACACACACACACACACACACACACAGACGCACGCGCGCGCACACACACACACACACACACACTGAGACGGAGTCTCGCCCTTTCAGTCCGTCGATCTTTAATCTCTGCCGGTAGGGGTCAGTGAAGCCGGTGACGTGCCTGTGTGTCCAGTGTGTGTGTGTGTGGGAGAAAAGGCATCGCACTTCGTCTTCTGCGTATTTATTTTTGATAATTATTAGCTTTTTATTAATTTCCCCATTTTTTCTGATTATTTAGAAGTTCCCTATACTCTCAAAATATTAATAAAGTAGATGTGTACTGCCGGGCAGTACATACCCCAAGCGAAGTCGTCCATCTGTGTGTACATGATTCTCTCTCTCTCTCTCTCTCTCTCTCTCTCTCTCTCTGTCTTAAAATGTGTCATCGATGACGTGTTTTCATACTTGCTAATGCGGCAGGCTAATCATGACGTCAAATTGAAACTTCTTGAAGTCTCTCAGAAAGGGACATGAAAACCATGTGGGGGTTACTGGTTTGGGCTGAAAAAAAACCCAACTCCACCTAAAATTCAAGCGCCTATGGGGCTGAATTATGCAGCATAAATTGTGAAACATCAGGATATCTCACACTTTCAATTCTGCCATCATGTCAAATCTGACAACAAACCTACCCACAAAATGTCATAAATATCGGTGTAGAATTGAGACTTAACGGTTTTTAACTGCCAAAAATAAGTTTTTTTGACTGGAATAGTTTGTCTTGAAATTCAGTTTGGGACAACGGACCCACCCACTAAATTTCATAAAGATAGGTGAAAATTTAAATGTAACGGTTTTTAACAGCCAAAATTATGTTTTTCTTCTGGAAAAGTATGGAGTGAAAATCAGTTGGGGACAACGAACCTACCCACAAAATTTCATAAATATCGATGAAGAATTGAGATTTAACGGTTTTTAACTGCCAAAAATAAGGTTTTTTGTCTGGAAAAGTATGTCTTAAAATTCAGTTTGGGACAACGGACCCACCCACTAAATTTCATAAAGATAGGTGAAGAATTGAAATTTAACGTTTTTTAACTGCCAAAATTATGTCTTTCTTCTGGAAAAGTATAGAGTGAAAATCAGTTGGGGACAACGAACCTACCCACAAAATTTCATAAATATCGGTGAAGAATTGAAATTTAACGGTTTTTAACTGCCAAAATTATGTTTTTCTTCTGGAAAAGTATGGAGTGAAAATAAGTTGGGGACAACAAACCTACCTTTAAAATTTCATAAGAATCAGTGAAGAAATAGGATTTAACGATTTTTTAACGGCCTTTAAATCATTGGTGATGTCATCATAACCCAGTCGTTGTAGTTGTCGTCGTAGTTGTTGGTGTTGTTGTTGTCATGTTCGTTGTCGTGATTGTTGTTGTTCTCGTGTTGTTGTTTTTGTTGTTGTTGTTGTTGTTGTTGTTGTTGTCGTCGTCGTCGTCGATGTCATTTGTTGTTGTTGTTGTTATCGTCGTCGTCGTCGTCATCGTCGTCGTTGTCAGAGGTTATTTCTAAAGATTTCATTGATAGTCTTTGTTCTCGTCACCAAGACTTGCTAAGAACAAGCTTGGAACAGCAAGAGTTCCAAGAACAAGATTAGAACAACTCATTACATCATTACCAGTACGTCATTTGTATTTAGAACACACTTTAGAAAAAAACTCTTCAGCTACAAACCAGTCACCCTCACATGTCGGAGGTGTTTGTCTAAACCACTTACTGAAATGTTTTGAGGTTTAATGACCATACACATGTTGAACCGGTGAGTGTCTTCCGCTGCTTAATTCGCAAATAACTATTTTATTAAAGTCCGCTTGAAACGCTCAAAGATGAAATTCCATGTTAAAAAGTGACAAAAGTTTCACATTTTCCCGTTGTAACAGCTTCCGATGATATTATATGAAAATTCTGATCCTCTGAGAGGATTCCCCGAAACAAAATCAGTTTGTACGCCTAATTTTAATAGAATTGTCCAAACAGTGTCGCTAATATTGTGCTAAAAGATGAATTCTAGAACAATGTTCACAGACAGACACCACTTGGCAAAAAAATTTTCAGTGCTGGGAGATGAAAAAAAACTACCTCGCTACGCGCGGGCTCCGCCCGCGCTCCGCTTGGATTAATCCCATTGTACCAGAGTCACTTCCCATACCGGAAGTAAGCTTACTTGCTTCTCAGTACCCATAGCAACATGCCTTTCTCATTCATCAAAGTTTTATGGTTTGATTGTATTTGAGTGGCCAGCTGAGTTATTGAGTCCATTTTTTAGACTTTGGCGAATATCCCCGTGTTCCTGATTGCATTAGTAGACTGTCGTTTTGTACAATACATGTTGGCGACCTACTCGAATGCACAATATGGCGTCCGCTAGTCTATGAAGATTAGCGGGCAGTACTTTCGTAGCTTGGATGTGGATATTTAAAGGTAGAGGTCTACACCACTAAGCAGTCATGGCTGTAGCCGAACATAAGTACAATTTGGCGCTTGTGGAAACACAAACAGAGAAGAAAATTCGACCACAGCCATGGTGAGTAGAATTATTGTTTGTCTTCTCATTCTTTGCTACTGTCATCCGCTGGGTCTTGACTGAAATACAAGCCATATAAAAAACCACTCGTGTTGTAACCTATACATATACCACAATTGCACACACATACAGCATCAGCTAAATAATTATATTCCTGGCTTTATTTGTTTTTGTTTCTTATTTTTGTTTTTTGGTTTGGTTGGGTTGACAGTATTACTCCAAACTCAAGTTGGATAATCAGATTGATCAATCCGAATGTGCAATCAGTAAAAAAAAACCACCACAGTGATAAAGAAAGCACAAGATGAAATAAAGAATATTGTATTGTAACCTAAGAAGGAAGGGCACATTGGCCTAGCGAATAAGATGTTGGCCTTGTGTGTGCAAGATTCAGGGTTCGAATCCTGGCTGCGCCCGATGGGTTAAGAGTGGAGATTTTTCTGATCTCCACGGCCACAGTCAACTTATGTGAAGAACATGCTATATAGTGCCTTATCCCCCTACATGTGTGCACGCAAGCGCAAGACTAAGTACGCACAGAAAAGATCTTTCAATCCATGTTAAAGTTTGGTGGGGTCATTTTAGAAAAACAAAAATACCACGCACACACACCCCAAAAGCAGAGTATGGCTGCCTAAATGGCATGGGAAACCCCCAGTCATGCACTTAAAAGCCCATTTGTGCAAAACACGAGTGTACGTAGAGGTTACATGCCGAGTCTCAGTGATTATCAAAAATAATGGTCGAAGTTAGCGGATCATGAAAAATGCGAGCTTCCCTCTTTATTCCTCCTTTCTTCAGTTATTCAAAGAAAAGAGGAGTTTTTGTGCGAAAGTTTGATCGAATCATATTCACCCAACCAGTCTACCTGCGCAGGCGATCGATTAATGCGCGGTTGTATAGTGCCGTGCAAATCATTCAATTCTGTTAACACTTCTTGTCAGTTTCCATGTTTTGAACTAAAATCAAGTACACAGTTATCTTGTCATTCTGCTGTGGCGTTAAAGGCAGATAGTGTGTGTTCTGTTCATGTTTTGGTATCGCTCAGGAAATGTTCTTTCCTCGAATGTGACTAGCAGACGAAGTTTTACACCCGTGTTCTAACGTTAAAAACTGTATGAAGTTCAGTTTTCTGGGGCAAAATAGTGTATGAAACCGCTGCATGTTCTTTAAGTTGATTAAATGTTTGCAATTGATTGCGTGTGATCTGTTTATAAAATGAAATATTGTTGGAAAACTGACCGTCGGATTGCAGTCTTGTCGATGCAGCCGAAATCTGGAAGGGGAACTACTCGTGTCGCTAGACAAAGTATGAGAGTTACTTTTCCTTGGAATCTTGCTAGCGATAAACGATTGTGCACGGCAGATCTGAATTCAGAAAACAACCAAACTCGTGGATTTTATATTGAGATTCATGTACCGTACTTTCCGGGTGACAAGGCGCTTCGTTATACAAGACGCACCCCCTTCTTTAAAAAAAAAATTGTAATCCAGTCACCCATTGGACGCAGGGGGCCGATAGGGCGCACCAAAATGACCCAGTTTTTGCCATGAGAGGTGGTTCCCCTGTCATATCTGAGAGAGGAAACACTCCCTGCACCGGGGTCAGTGACCGGTCAGTGACCGAGTTTAACAGAGTGGAAATCTGTGTGTGCGGCCAGATCAAATTTAAAGGCAGGGCAGTACCTAGTAGCTGAAACATGCATTATCACAAGTTGTTTGACTGGCACTCAAGCGGTCTCTTTGATTTTTTTTCGTATTTCATACACGGATTAGGCGCTTCGTTATACAAGACGCAGGGGTCGAACTCGAGGAAAAAAGTCGCGCCTTATGACCCGGAAAGTACGGTATTCAAGCCTGTAGTTGCTGGTTTAAATGCGGTATGGTTGTATTGTTTGCTCCAGAAATGTATATTTTGTACATTAGAGTGTTCTGAACTTTTGAGTCGCAAAAAGTAGATCCACAATGTGTACAGTCTCTACCCATGAGCTATCGAGGATTCAGGCCCGTTGTTGGGTAAGTGATTTTGGTTGTTGGGTAAGTTACCGAAAAATAACTAGCCCTACAAGTTTACAGAGAGAAAGAAGCAGAGGGGGGAATAAATAGGTGTTATTTGCAGCCCAAGAACGTCTATCTGTTTTGGATTTGGGGTTTTAAAAGGGGGGTGGGAGGGGGGGGGGGGAAAGGGGGGTTAGAGTGGGGGTTATACTGTAATAGACATAACACACTGGTACATGCACCAAAATAGCATTATTTCATCTTAGGTTTGTGTGTTAAAGTTGAACTTGTGACTATTGCTATGTGACAGGTACAAGAATTGGTTGTCTTAAAAGGGGGATGGGGGATGGGGGGGGGGGGGGTCGGGGTTACACTGCGTTAGACATAACACACTGGTGCGTGTACCAAAATAGCATTATTTCATCTTAGATCCGTGTGTTAAAGTTGAACTTGTGGCTGTTGCTGGGATGTCATAGGTACAAGGAGAGGCTGCACACGAAGTATGTGAAGGCCCTGAAGCCGACAGACATCCGCCAGCATCTGACTGGCAATAATTGGATGTTTGTCAAGGATGGTCTTGATGACTTCCGTGATGGCCTCCCACCTGCTGTTGAAGGCAGTGACTTTATCAAGGTAATCAGTAAAATAGTGTTTTAAATACAGTAACCTTTTCCTCGTCTTCTTGTTCTTTTTCTGTGTTTGTGGGCTGGCCGGTGTCACAAACTGAAAACTCTGCCTGAACAATCCTTCTCATTGCGGTCAATGCAAGCGCATGCGCTAACATGGGGAGATTAATCAGGTCGTGAACACCTTTACCCTAACCCTAATCCTAACCCTGATCCTAACCCTAACCCTAACCCTAACCCATGGTTCGTTTGGTCAAAGGGTCGCATTTTTAAGTCCAAGATTGGCGCATGAGCATTGACCGCAATGAGAAGGATTGTTCAGCAGAGGTTTCAGTTCGTGACACCGGCAAGCTGCAACTTCCACAAGCAATCTTCTGTTTTTGTGTGTGTGTGTGCCTGACTGTTCTTTGCTGTTGCTTTTTTTTAAACGCTGCAGCTATTTAGGCATTTCAGCCTAGACCGGATTGTTATACAGTCACATTCTTATGACGACAATCGATGTTGTCAGAGTATATGATATGATGCACATATCCATGATGCTTTTATTAATTTTGACATGGCCTAGGGTTGTGCTTCCCCACCAGCCTTCCTCCCACTGACAATGACCTGATAAACACCAACACTCATAGAATCTTTGTCAGTCAAGCATGTGTGAATATCTACATACGTGTTTGTTCATCTTACTAGTACTGATGTAGCAAGAATTTATTTTCTTCAGCAAATTTGCCAAAGTAGCCATGAAATATTAGCAATTTTTCAAAGGTTAAGGTAGTCTCCTTTACCCCTCCACGAAAAAAAACCCCAACGTTTGTCACATTGCCAAAGTGACTAAAAAAGGTTTGTTGATTGCACAGGAGTTTTACAGACTGCCAACGCTAAAGCCTGTCCTTAACTTGGTTAAGTCGACCAGGCCAAGTATATTTTGTGAAGCTGGCCGCACGAAGCTTTAGCACTGAGTTTTGGGTAAAAAGACTTTGCGGAGTTGCCCCAAAGTTGACTTCGGGCTCAATTAAGGATCACCTTAAACAACAACCCTGTTCTAATCAACAGAATTTTATGGCTTTCTTATTTCTTAACTTTTCTTAATTCTCTTTCAGACCGAGAAGGGTCCGGGACCAACAATCAGGGGGAGTACGGGCAGCCCATCATCGGTGAATCAGCCGGCTCAGCCTAATCGGTTTAGCAAACATCAGATCTGTTTTTCCCGTATCACCGCCTTGCAGCAGCAGCGACGTGAGCACATAGACGAGATTGAGTATGGCTTGCTGCAGCACCCACTGGCTCTCTATCCTCATCTGGAGGAGAGTGTGCCCCCTGAGGTAAGGCTTTTAAAAACATGGGCTTTTCTGGGGAAAAAAGGAAAAGAGAGCTGATATAATGTCTGTCTCTCTATCCTCATCTGGGGGAGAGTGTGCTCCCTGAGGTAAGCGCTTTTAAAAACATGGGCTTTTCTGGGGAAAAAAGGAAAAGAGAGCGGATAATGTCTGTCTCTCTATCCTCATCTGGGGGAGATCGAGTGTGCCCCCTGAGGTAAGGCTTTTAAAAACATCGGCTTTTCTGGGGAAAATAGGACAAGAGAGCTGATAATGTCTGTCTCTCTATCCTCATCTGGGGGAGAGTGTGCCCCCTGAGGTAAGGCTTTTAAAAACATGGGCTTTTCTGGGGAAAAAAGGAAAAGAGAGCTGATAATGTCTGTCTCTCTATCCTCATCTGCGGGAGAGTGTGCCCCCTGAGGTAAGGCTTTTAAAAACATGGGCTTTTCTGGGGAAAAAAGGAAAAGAGAGCTGATAATGTCTGTCTCTCTATCCTCATCTGGGGGAGAGTGTGCCCCCTGAGCTAAGGCTTCCAAAAACACGGGCTTTTCTGGGGGAAAACAGAGAACAGCTAGAGCTATATGTCTGACTTTCTCCGTGTCTACCCATGCAAGCCTGAATGTCTGTCTCCCTGTTTCTGTTTGTCCAGTTTTTCTCTCTGTCTCTGCTTGCCTGCCTGGCTGGCTGGCAGGCTGGCTGCATGGTTGTCTGTCTGGAGAGCTGTATGTCTGTATTAATTCTTCGTGTCTGTCCAAGTCTGTCTGTCTGTCTCCGTTTATCTGACTGCCCAGTTTGTCTCTCTGTGTCTCTGCCTGTATATCTGGTTGACTGGCTGGCTGGCTGGCTGGCTATAGCTGTCTCTCTCTGGTTGTCTGACTGGAGATAAAGGATGGGGAATGGTGGGGGAATGGTGGTGGTCCTGATAGAGACACAGAGGTAAGTTGGGAAAACATTTTGATGGGATTTTTCTTCAATGTTTGCATTTAAGTCAGTAGTCGAGCATGAGTCATACACATTTGCATCATGTTTGCACTTGAGCAAAAAATAAAATGTGCCTCTGTTTGTTTGTGGGTATGTGTGTGTGTGTGAGAGAGATTTCATGTGTGTGTGTGTGTGTGTGTGTGTGTGTGTGTGTGTGTGTATGTAATTGTGGATGGCTTTACATAGATGCGAAAGCACTTGATGGAGAAACTAGAAAAAGGAAGAATCACAAGAGATGCTCAAGGCCACCTTGTAAGTTTGTTCATGTTATGATGAATATGCACTCAGTACCTTAAAGTTCATTTTTTTTGTTTTTGCTCGTAAGAGCCTTAATCTCTGAATTAATTTGAATTTGTTTGAGATCTTCATGTATTTTTCTCAAGGTTGATGGGAAATCTGTGTGCATGCATGATTCCTGGGTGTGTGTTTATCTATAGATCTGTTCGCACAATTACCTTTCAATATTGTTCCATTCTTTTATTTTAATCTGTGTTAAGTATGTGTTTTTATGGTGTTGAATTTTAGCATGAGTTTATATAGGTGTTCAAGCATGTTCTGACATTCTGCTGAATAGTTATTAAACAGGTCTACAAATAAAGCTACTGTACGTATCTTGCAAAGAGCAGCTCTCATCTCCGCAGATAATATTTACAAAAACAAATCGGTTAGCTGCAAGCAACTATAGTAGGTCACTTGATGTTTCAAAGCTGCATATTCATGAGTTACTTTCTCTTGTTTCAAAAAGAGCAGTTTGGTCTGTCTTGAGACATAATGTTTTGCCAATATAATCATGAATTTCCAACAGTTGAAAACAACATGTACAAAATATGCTTGGTGCATTATGTATTTATTTTTGTATAAGATTTACATACGCAGCTAACTATATTTTGTGTGGCCAAGACTGGAGGAATAGTTTTAATCAACAGCCTTTAATTGTTTATCCATGGCTTGTTTCAAGATCTGATTATAGTACAATAGAAACCCTCCTGTGAGACCCCCTGATTTATACCTTCTACTCTTTTAAAACCACGCTTTTTAAGACTTTCTGTTCATTTTCAATTTTCATTTTCAATGTCTGTCATTTTAATGACCTCTATTTTTAGACTCCCTTTGTTTGAGACTCTCTTCCTTTTAAGACGTATGTGATTTTCTCAGAATTTTTGGGTTTTTAAGGTCATATATATAGTATATTTCTGTGGTGGTTCTACGTTTGCACAAGCTTGACATGTGTGCATGTGTGTGTATGTCAGATGTTTGAAGACATTGTGGACATCCTGGATCCGGATATGAACATGGTGGAGGATGAAGACGAAATCCCGGAGGAGAATGAGCAGGACGTCAGAGAGGAGCCCTCGAATACAGCAGCTGACGAACAACAGCACCCTCCTGCCTCTGCCCGCAGCCTTACTGAAAGCTTCAAGTCTGAGTGAGTTTGAGTTTGCTCTTTTTGTGAATACAATTAATGCAGGGTTTGGTTTTCTAACGCCCCATTTGAATTTGGCTTGGACCATCTGAAAATGACGTATGAGAATTTCCTTTGCATCAACATTACTTCCCTAAATTTTCACATTGCCCACCCATAACACAAAAATAATGCACGCAAGCACGCACGCACGCGCACCATTTCGCTTTTTTTGACAATTATATTTCCCTCTTTCTTTTCTTTCTTTATTTGGTGTTTAACGTCGTTTTCAACCACGAAGGTTATATCGCGACGGATATTTCCCTCTGAATGCATGGTTCCTATTTGATTTTACCATGAATTATTTTCAGGAAAGGGGATGAGAGTACACGTGTACGAAACCCGTATCGCTGGCTGCCACGCAAGGAGGAGAAGGACAAGGAAAAGAAAGACCGACGCAGCGTGCGTGAGAGAGCCAACGCTTCTTCCCCTTCGGAGGAAGAACACATCCAGAAGGTATGGTTGTGGCTCTAATTAAACTGCAGACAGCCAAGGCATGAAAGGCACAGTCCCTAGTTTACCCTGTGCAAGGTACGTCACACACTGAAAGAAGAGCGACCCTTGAGATTCACTCCATGGGACCAGGAACACAAACTGAATCAGGTTATTGCCACATGAAAGTAGATACAAATAATGAGATGGGAGGGGGGGGGGGGGGGGTTTGGTTGGTCCTTTGGGTGCAGGTCGCCTTGTGGTGAGATAAGTGCGCGTTATAAATTCTTGTATTATTATTATTATTATTATTATAGACAGCTGCACTTAACATTTCTTTTCCACAATTGCTGTCAGGTGACACGCGAGTTCTGCCAGTGGGTGGCCGACCTGGGAGGGGAGAGCAACAACATTGAAGAGTCAACCATCACCAGTCTGTTCGCCAGCGGCTACGAGACCAAGCCCGCCCTGTCTGTTCCCATCCATGTTGTGGAACTGACCAACGTCCCCCAAGAGCTCCGCATGTCCGCCTCCGTCCCCCAGCAGCAACAATCCCAAAGTATCAATTATAAGGCCATTCCGCTGACCGATGAAACGCAGAAAGAATGGGTAAGGGCAGAACTTTCTGGCTGTACATTTTACATCCAAAAGCCTAGCTGTAATTCAAGCTAATTAGAAAACCCAGACAAAATAAGTAAGGATCAGAAGATTGAGCTGAGTTTACAGCTACTGTCAAAATCTCTAGTAAATGCAGAAGGCATAGATGATGATTCTTACAGTTTAAACAATTATTTACAAAGCTATACATATCAGATGAATTGTCTGAAACCAAATTTATCAAATTAAATGCTTAAAATATTTGTACACTTCCCTGTTGCCCTTTGTGAACACTTTCACTTTGAATAGACTGAAATAGTGCTATGCCGCTTTGAGCTTTACGTACTTCACTTTCACAGCAGGAGTTAAAATTTGAACAGCTAAAAGCACAGCAATACTGCGGCATGCTGGTTGAGGGGTCATATCATCCTGGGGTACGTAAGGCCTTGCGCTATGTTGACAGCAAGGCTGTCGCATCAGTGTCGTTATATATTAGGGTTCATTACTGCATGGTGACTAAAGTGAACATACTATCTTTTTTGCACTTTGGGATGAATGTTTGTGTCAAAACGTTTCTGGATCAACAAACTCTGGGTAAAAGTTTTATTTTGAGAAAACCTTCAGGCAATACACCCGGGTGCATATACCCGTATACAGAAAGTGCACCTACAGGCAAACACCCCCTTTTGGTGGAATAAGACCCCTTCTGCCCAAGTACTGTTAAAAGAGAAGGTAGAGTAATTAGTCTCACACAAATGACGATACTGTAATAACTGTGAGAGCTAACCATTTATTTGAGCAGTGATTAATTTGAAAACTTAACTTTACATGTATTTCTTTTTTTCATTTTTTTTTTCATCTTAACCTAAATTCCTCACAATTAAGGATCTACCAGCAACTGATATGTGGAGTTTTGTTTACTCTTTGAATGAGATTTTCTCTCCTGTGACTCAATTTCAGAAGGTGACAGGTGAGTACGAACCCTCGTGGATAAGGTTCAAGTACGGAGCATGGTACTTGCAACCCAAGACCTGGCAGAAGCGACAATGGGATGCCCCACTTGCTGACCCTAAAGAGATCAAGGACCAAGAGATGTCTGAGGCCAAGAAGAAAAGTCAAACACTGGTCAGTGTTCTGCTCATGCTTTGTGTGTGTGTGTGTGTGTGTGTGTGTGTGTGTGTGTGTGTGTGTGTGTGTGTGTGTGCGCGCGCATGTGTGCGTGTGTGTGTGCATGCCTGTGTGTGTGGTTGTGTGTGCGTGTGTATGTGTGTGTGCATGCGTTTGTGACTGTGTGTGTGTGTGTGTGTGTGTGTGTGTGCGCTTGCATGTGGGTGTGTGTGTGTTTGTGTTTGTGTGTATATCACCAATTTACATAAATATTTATAACTGACCAGTAGAAATAGTCATGAAAATGGTAAGTAAAGTGATTGTAAATTACGGAGTTTTTGTCTTAATTTTTTTTTCTTCGTTCATCATAAACTGAAGACTTTAGTTACGGTATCATTGGCATACAACTGATTTGATGCTTCCATTTTTTTTAAAGTTTTGTTTGTTTTTTGTTTTGTCAAAACAGAACGAGGAGCTGTCGACTATGCATGCTTCTAAAGCTTTCATGGACTTCATCGGCAAGAAGTCAGTCAGAAAACCAGAGGTAGGTAAATCCTGCAGCAGCTAACTGAATTACATGTACGCTTGACTCATTGTGCTGAGAGTGATGGAGAAAAACCTGTTTGTACCTGTCATACAACAGTGATGCTGAAGTGCTGTTGTGCTCCTCTCCTCTTTTCATTCTTGACAGGATTTAGCTGACACATTCACACAAAACAAACACACACACACACACACACACACACACACACACACACACACACACACACACACACACACACACACACACACACCTGGGTAGGTGCAATCAACACGTGTTGCTGTTAACTTTCCAACGGGAGGAAGCAACCAACTTTCCTAGCTTTGGGACAATGAAATAACAAAAATGACCACACACAAAAAAAAACCCATGAAATTCAGTATTTTACTATGACGTATGTGTGCTTTCAGTTTCTGGAGGAGGTGAGCGAGATTCAGAGGAAGGCAGCGGAGGACGAGCAGAAGAGACTGGAGGCTGAACTGCTGGCCAAGCAGATCAAGAAATCAGGAGCGGCCAAGGGATCGGCAAAACCATGATGCCCATAACGTGTCTCGGAGAACAATTTGACTCTTAACTGTTGTAATTAAGCACATGAAACAAAAAACCTCGAAAACTCTGAGAAAATTTGGCCTTAAAAAGGAGGGACTCTTAAACTGGGGGTACATTTTCAGAGGTTATAAACAAAGTCTCAGAATATTGGGTCCTAGAAGGAAAGAAGTATTAAAGGTCCTTGTCTACATTTTTATACCAAAATCGCCATTTGACCATTAAAATGCAGAGTCTATTATCTACAAATATCAACAATACACCCCCTTTCGATCAGGAAAGACGAAGCCAGTGTAGCCGTTTGAAAATTCATTGTAGTATTCCAGCGTAGTACTCATAGTAGGATATCCTTATTTGGAAAATGCCAAGCGCAAAACTCCTCTCAAATCCCGTGCATTTCGTGCGTTTAAAAAAAAGCGTGGACAGCGCTCCAGTGTCAAACTGTTGCTGCACTTGTTTGGGCATGGCTATAAGCATAGTTTGTTTGTTTGTTTGCTTAACGCCCAGCCGACCACGAAGGGCCATATCAGGGCGGTGCTGCTTTGACATATAACGTGCGCCACACACAAGACAGAAGTCGCAGCACAGGCTTCATGTCTCACCCAGTCACATTATTCTGACACCGGACCAACCAGTCCTAGCACTAACCCCATAATGCCAGACGCCAGGCGGAGCAGCCACTAGATTGCCAATTTTAAAGTCTTAGGTATGACCCGGCCGGGGTTCGAACCCACCACCTCCCGATCACGGGGCGGACGCCTTACCACTAGGCAAACCGTGCCGGTTATAAGCATAGTGACATGAATTTGATTGGTCAGTATTTTTAGGCAAATCACATGTTCTCAGCAAACATAAAACAAAGTATTGGAAGCGTGAGTCACGCAACCCAAAAATAAAATCTTTTTTTACATATATTTTTTTTCTATAACTTTTTTCCCCATGGTTCATTCATCATCTGACATAACTTTTCAGCGAAATCTAACCATAAAATTATTGAAAAAAAGCAAAAATGTAGACGACCACCTTTAAATTGGGGGGTCTTAAAAGAGGGGTTCCACTGTATTTGAAATGTTCCAGGAATGTTGCGAGTCCATTGTAAGCATCTTTTCTATAATGAGTTATATGCCCTTTGATAATATACTGTGTTGGGCAATTAGATAAATCAGCAACGAGTTAAATCACCACTACATCACTTAAAAAATTGAAATTGAGATTTCTTCCTTTGTGTGCTTGATATCGACTTCAATGAAAACTATTTTAAACATATATTTTAATTGCATAGAAGAAACCTTGAATTGGTATGGTTACATACTATTAATGAGTTGTGTTTGTTCATGTTGTGTTTGCGTGTGTGTGTGTGTGTATAAGTGTGAGTGTGTTTCCATCTGTGTGACTGTGTGTCCATCTGTGGGATTGTCTGTGCGAGTAAGAGTGTGGCGTACATGTGTGTGTGTGTGTGATGAATTGGAGTGTTGTTGTCCACTTTTATAGCACATACAATATTACTGTGTGATAATTTAATTATATTGATTGATTTGGTTTGTGGGTTTGCTGAATGTACAATCTGACTGCACCCTTAAGTTAATTCCTCTGTTGAAAAGTCAGCTATTATTTTATTATATTTCCTCAGGAAGAAGATCTGTGATATGAATCAAGACTGTACTTTATATTTAATCACGTGTCTAAAGTTAGTATAACAGAAAATATTCAGAGGAGATTTTTTGTTATTTTGAGATGCTGAAAATGGGAACAAGGAAGTTTTAAGGTGGAAAATAGAATTATGTTTTTACATAGAATTAAACTGACTCAACATTTTCATTCAGGTTTTTTGTTCCTGTTTTGACTGTTTGTTTTCTTTGTTATCCACACATACACCAAAACTTGACATTCCTGTAATGTTTATGTTCAAGTTGGAATCTCAAAGGCACAGTAAGCCTCCCGTAAACCATCACAGAGCTCCCCGAGCGTCTACATACAGTACAAGCATACTTCCATTTGAACGCTCACCGAACGGGAACATCCTGGCTGCTTTCTGTCGAGCGTGAGAAATTTTCAAAGAATTTATTTTCGTGGACTTGGGCTGCTACAACAATGGCGCCTCGTTTTGGTGCTGGACGGCTGTTATGATACCGGAAATCACGCCCGGACAGTAAGCCTCCCGTAAACCATCACAGATACTGTCAGGCTTTTACACACAGTACAAACACGCTTCCATTTAAACACTCACCGAACGTGAACATCCTAGGTGCCCTACGTAAAGAGCGAGCAATTTTCAAAGAAATAATTTTTCGGATTGTCTCCATCTCAATCGGACCCATCCTGAACTCAGGTCAAAAATGAGTTACTTCCCTTCAACTGGCGATGATTATCAGAATGATTCGGACCGTGGTGCGTTTTGGCGCTGGACCTAACTTTTAAAATCTAAATAATAAATTCTCAGCTTGTTACACAAACATTATTAAATCATAAAAGAATTCTTTTTTTATCAAGACAAGATCAGTACAATTCGAAGTTTTGAAAGTTTGAAAAGCCCGAAAGCAGGGTCACGCAAGGTCGTGATTTTCGTAGCAGACGACGGTTTATAGGCAGTCAAAAGCCATCGCTAGAGTTCTTATGAATCACATTCGTTTTTTTCGTGCAAAGTCAGAGGTACACAACGTGCTATTGCAGATAAGCTCACAGCGAGCCCCATTCAAATTACAAACTGACGACTGCATTGTGAAAAAGGGAAACTGGATCACACGGGTTCACGATGGCTCAGGGGTAAGATAAACCACGCAAAAATAAATTCTTTGAAAATTGCTCGCTCTTTATGTAGGGCACCTAGGATGTTCCCGTTTGGTGAGCGTTCAAATGGAAGGGTGTTTGTACTGTGTGTAAAAGCCTGACAGTATCTGTGATGGTTTACGGGAGGCTTACTGTGCCTTTAATGTGTTTGAAATTTACCAGTGCCAATTAATTAAAATATATTTTTTATGGCATATCAGTCTTCTTGAATTTTTATTGGATTTATCATGAGCGTTTGATTATGATAATGGATGATACAATTTATACATCGCCTATTCTGCTCAAATGGTCATTGAGCAAACAAAACCCCCAAAACTAGACCAGGAGAATAATGTGCAAGATACAGACAGACAGACAGTGACAGCCAGATAATCTATCTATATATATATACGACTTGTGTCTGTCTGTGTGTGTGTGTGTGTGTGTGTGTGTGTGTGTGTGTGTCCGCGATGCACGCCCAAGGTTCTCGATGGATCTGTTTCAAATTTGGTGGGCATATTCAGGTAGACCCCGGACACAACCTGCTCGATGAGATATTTCAACACGTGCTCTCAGCGCGCAGCGCTGAACCGATTTTGGTTTTTCTCTGGATCCATTCCCAGTAACTCTTCCTTATCTTCTCCAGTGTTTTCAGCGTTTATCTCCCTTCCTTCGTGTGGCGTCAATCCATATTCCCGTTACTACGTTACTATTTTTAGAATGTCACAGCACTGTCCAGAACGCTTTCATTGCACCCGTAAGTTGTCCTTACTGTAAAAGTGAAAAGGTCGAATCAATTTATAGCCACGCGAAAAATACACTGTCATCTATCTCTATATATTTATAGATATAGATATACATATATATATACGGCTTCTCTGTGTGTGTGTGTTTGTGTGTGTGTGTGGGCAAGACCTGTGGATTGTAGAGTTCTGTTTGTGATGTGGTCTGGCGGCTTTGGTGTGTCTGTATGTTCAGGCCTTTCTTCGACAAGTCATAACAGTTATTCTCAATCCCGTTTGAGTGGACTTCGCCTTCAAAGGTGATTGTGGTGTTTCGGCACTCGGTTACATTTGGCGTCGTCGACAGCGATGGGACTCGACATGAAATGTTCAGGCCACTGAATCATTTTCGTGCTGTTCCCATTCCACCTGGGAGGGACCTAAGCTTGGCGGGTCCATGGTTCGGAACTTTGGGGACAAAGTTCATTCAAAGGGGGTCGAGTGTGACAGGGAGACTACTGTCGCCCTTCACAGCAGACTCTGCAGAGTTGTTCGCCTTAGAAGTTGTGGGCTTTCCTTGCATGTTCCCGTAAGTTGTCCTCACTGTAAAAGTGCAAAGGTCGAATCTATTTATCGAAAAATCCACTGTCATCTATCTCTATATATTTATATATATAGATAGATATATATACGGCTTCTGTGTCTGTGTGTGTGTGTGTGTGTGTGTGGAGGCAATACCTGTGGATTGTAGAGTTCTGTTTGTGATGGGGTCTGGCGGCTTTTGTCTGTCTGTATGTTCTGGCATTTGAGAAGCCATAACAGATAATATAGGGCTTAGAAATAAGCTCTAAAATTCTCAATCCCGTTTGAGAGGACTTCGCCTTCAAAGGTGATTGTGGTGAGCTGTCTGTCTCTGTCTCGCGTTTCACCCCGGCGAAGCCAGGTATTCCTCTAGTCTATATATATATACGACTTGTGTCTGTGTGTGTGTGTGTGTGTGTGTGTCTGTGTGTTCGCGATGCACGGCCAAGGTTCTCGATGGATCGATCTGTTTCAAATTTGGTGGCCATATTCAGGTACACCCCGGACACAACCTGGTCGATGAGATATTTCAACACGTGCTCTCAGCGCGCAGCGCTGAACCGATTTTGGTTTTTCTGTTCATCTTCCCAGATCCATTCCCAGTAACTCTTCCTTATCTTCTCCAGTGTTTTTGCGTTTATCTCCCTTCCTTCGTGTGGCGTCAATGCATATTCCCGTTTCTATTTTTAGAAGGTCACTGTCGACAACGCTCAATCCATATTCCCGTTGTACTATTTTTAGAAGGTCACTGTCCCGGCGAAGCCGGGTATTACTCTTCCTTATCTTCTCCAATGTTTTGTGCGTTTATCTCCCTTCCTTCGTGCGGTGCGCCGGCGAAGCCGGGTATTCGGCTCGACTTCTTCCCGGCGAAGCGGGTATTCATCTAGTATATATATATGGCTTGTGTCTCTGTGTGTGTGTGTTCGCGATGCACGGCCAAAGTTCTCGATGGATCTGCTTCAAATTTGGTGGGCATATTCAGGTAGACCCCGGACACAACCTGGTCGATGAGAATTTTCAACACGTGCTCTCAGCGCGCAGCACTGAACCGACTTTGGTTTTTTTGTTCATCTTCCCAGATCCATTCCCAGTAACTCTTCCTTAACTTCTCCAGTGTTTTGCGTTTATCTCCCTTCCTTCGTGTGGCGTCAATCCATATTCCCGTTACTATTTTTAGAAGGTCACTGTCCACAACGCTTTCATCCCGGCGAAGCCGGATATTCCCGTTACTATTTTTAGAAGGTCACTGTCCACAACGCTTTCATCCCGGCGAAGCCGGGTATGCCTGTTCTTCTTCCCGGCGAAGCTGGGTATTTTTCGCCGGGTATTTGGGTCTACTTCTTCCCGGCAAAGCCGGGTATTTTTCGCCGGGTATTCGGCTCTACTTCTTCCCGGCGAAGCCGGGTATCATTCGGCTCTACTTCTTTCCGGTGAAGCCGGGTACCCGGCGAAGCGGGTATTCATTCTAGTATATATATATATATATATAAATAACGAAAAAGTTGGGCTTGTGGCACACACACACACACACACACACACACTTTCTTTCTGATGGCAATATGTGTGTGAGAGTGTGTGTTTGTGTGTGTGTTTTACCAAACAATAAAACACCACTTACAATCTTGTTCTACTTAAAGCAACAAAACAAAACATTATTGAAATACTTGTATTTATGTCATAACGTCATACGAATATTCCAAGCAAATATACCCAATCAAAGACACTCAGATGGAAAGATTTTGTCTAAAAAATGGTGACTATCAAGTCCCAGCCAGCAAGACATTAGCGGCCGATAATCGGCCGAACACCCTTCAAAAAGTCGGGCCGGTAACGTCAAAACATACGACGCGGGTGTTGGCCAGACTAACTTTTGCAAAGAGGCAACGATGCGGCCGATAGGCGGCCGAACACCTGCACTATGGCGGCACGCATCCGGTCCGATGTTAATCGGCCCGATGACTTGTTTGACCTGCGGTCCGACACCTTATGCCGAGATCGGGAAGATATCGATTTCAGCGGGAAGACATCGGGACGATGTCGGCATAAGGTGTCGGGCCGCAGGTCCAACAAGCCATCGGGCCGATTAACATCGGACCGGATGCGTGCCGCCATAGTACAGGTGTTCGGCCGCCTGTCGGCCGCCTCGTTGCCTCTTTGCAAAAGTTAGTCGGGCCAACACCCGCGTCGTATCTTTTGACGTCACCTGCCCGACTTTTTGAAGGGTGTTCGGCCGACTATCGGCCGCTAATGTCTTGCTGGCTGGGTGCAGCTACAGATACAGCAGTATGTACCACCACCACCCCCCCCCCCCAAGTGTAACAGTGCAAAATTCACTTACAGCTACAGCTACAGCAGTATAACCCCCCCCCTCCCCCCAGTGTTACAGTGGAAAACAAACCTACAGATACAGCAGTGTGTACAACCCCCCCCCCCCCCCCCCCCAGTGTAACAGTGCAAAACAAATCACCAGCTAGAGATACAGCAGTATGTAGAACCCCCCGCCCCTACCGCCCTCACTGTAACAGTACAAAACACACCTACAGCTACAGATACAGCCGTATACACCCCCCCCCCCTCAGTATTACAGTATAAAACACACCTACAGCAACAGATTCAGCAGTATATACAACCCCCCAAGTGTAACAGTGCAAAAATTACTTACAGCTACAGCTACAGCAGTATGTACACCTCCCCTCCCCCTTAGTAACAGTGCAAAACATACCTACAGCTACAGCAGTATGTACAACCCCCAACCCCCCCCCCCCACCACTGTAACAGTACAAAACTCATTTACAGCTACAGATTCAGAATTATGTACATCCCCCTCCCCCCGCTGCCACCACTGTAACAGTACCAAACATACCTACAGCTTCAGATACAGCAGTATGTACAACACTCAACCGCCTTCCCCCGTGTAGAGTGCAAAACACACCTAGACCTACAGATACAGCAGTATGTACAACCCCCCCCCCCCCCCCCCCCCCCCCCCACCCCTGTGTGCAAAACACACCTACAGTTACATATACAGCAGTATGTTCAACCCCCCCCCCCCTCCCCGCCTACTGTAACAGTACATAACACACCTACAGCTACATCAGTATGTACAAACCGCCCCCCCCCCCCCCCAGTGTAACAGTACAAAACACGCCTACAGCTACAGATAGATCAGTATGTACACCCCCCCCCCCCCCCAAGTGTTACAATGCAATACCTACAGCTACAGATACATCAGTATGTACACCACACCCCCCAAGTGTAACAGTGCAAACCACACTTAATTATTACAGCTACAGATTCAGCAGTATGTACTCCACCCCCACCCCCCCCCCCCCCCCCCCCCCGTGTAACAGTGCAAAAATCACTAACAGCTACAGCAGTATACCCCCCTCCCCGTACAGCTACAGCAGTATAAACAAGAAGGGCAAAGCCCATACGACTCACATGCTTGACCTTGACCTTTACATGACCTTGGCCTTCAGGGTCAAGGTCAAATAACTAAACCTAGCAATGACATACACTAAGAACTGCTTTACACATTTTTCCTACCAAAATACATGTGACCTTGACCCAAGGTCAAGGTCATCCAAGGTCATGCAACACAAAGCTGTTAATTCAAGACATAGGAAGTACAATGGTGCTTATTAGCGAGCTTTAGATTGACCAACGAAACTTAGTTCGTAGCGATCCCTTTCGTTTCCGGTTATGCAATCGGGAAATCCCTGCGAACTTTTCTTCGCGCCTGCGGTTCTGAGGCGGTAGCACCTTTAGAAGCAGACAAAATGTTTGTCGTGCTCATCCAAACCAATGGCTAAAACATTGGATAGTGTTCGTGTGTTGCACCACACTTTGAATTGTTGGGTGTGACGAAAACTCGTGGTGACGATTTTAAACCATGTTGGGTCACGCATGGTCCAATCTTACATGGTCCAATCTTACATGGTCCAACCTTACATGGTCCAACCTTACATGGTCCAATCTTACATGGTCCAATATTACATGGTCCAATAATATATATATGGACCATGTACGATTGGACCATGTAAGGTTGGACCATGTAATGTTGGACCATGTAAGATTGGACCATGTAAGGTTGGACCATGCAAGATTGGACCATGTAAGATTGGACCATGTATGGTTGGACCATGTAAGGTTGGACCATGTAAGATTGGACCAATCTTACATGGTCCAATATTACATGGTCCAACCTTACATGGTCCAATCTTACATGGTCCAATATTACATGGTCCAACCTTACATGGTCCAATCTTACATGGTCCAATATTACATGGTCCAATATTACATGGTCCAATAATATATATATGGACCATGTAAGATTGGACCATGCAAGGTTGGACCATGTAAGATTGGACCATGTAAGGTTGGACCATGTATGGTTGGACCATGTAAGATTGGACCATGTAAGGTTGGACCATGTAAGGTTGGACCATGTAAGGTTGGACCATGCAAGATTGGACCATGCAAGATTGGACCATGCAAGATTGGACCATGTAAGGTTGGACCATGTAAGGTTGGACCATGTAAGATTGGACCATGTAAGGTTGGACCATGTAAGGTTGGACCATGTAAGATTGGACCATGCAAGATTGGACCATGTAAGATTGGACCATGTAAGATTGGACCATGTAGGTTTGGACCATGTAAGGTTGGACCATGTAAGATTGGACCATGTAAGATTGGTGTGCATCAGTGCAAAACACACCACCAGCTACAGATAGATCAGTATGTACCCCCCCCCCCCCCAAGTGTCACAATGCAATACACACACCTACAGCTACAGATACATCAGTATACATACACCCCACCCCCCAAGTGTAACAGTGCAAACCACACTTAAAGCTACAGATTCAGCAGTATCATGAGTATGTACTCCACCCCCCCCCCCCCCCACTGTACAGGACAAAACACCTACATCTACATCTACAGATACAGCAGTATGTACTCCCCCCACTGTATAACAGCAAAACTAACATTAAAGAAAAAAAAACCAAAATCACTTACTCGCTGGATCCGTCGGTTGTCCTCGAGTTGACGTTAACAGCTTGAACACACCTGTAGGTTTCCATCCGTCCTTGGCTACACAATTTTAACTTGTCAACTATCACCGCCACCACGTGGCACTGGGACCAGCACTCAGATTGAGATCCCGAGGCGACATTCGTCTCGGATAACATATCATCAATGTGCTGTCCAACATTCGCAAGAATGTCTCTTCTTTCGATATTAACTTGAACTAAGAAAACAAATAAACTTCGCTCACGCGGGAAAGTAGCAGCTAGCCGGCCATGTTCACACTCAATCTTGTTTGTACCGTAAGGAAAGCTATTAGAGTATTTCAAGTATATATGATGGCGTATTTTTAAAATGTAAAACTCATGGTTTGAGCTCATGCTGTATTTGATTGCAAATATACAAACAAAACTTACAATTAATTATCCTACTCCTATGTGAAAAAGTCAACAAATATGAATAATTTAGTTTCGCATTTGCAGAGTCATGTCACGCCGTTCCCGACGCTTGAACAGGGGACGTAACAAATGCTAAAATAATGATAATAAATTCAAGTCGTTATCTCCCGTAACTCTGCATATTTTTATCGACAGCAACATTGCGTCGGGCCGATGTCGGGGTTTATTACGTACATTTGCCGAGTTTTACACACAGTCAAAACGATATCGGCGCGACAACGGACGTCGACACACGACATTTGACGACGTCACCCGACTGAAATCGTCAGTCGGCCGACGAAAGCTTGCTAGCTGGGGTCGTCACACTACCAACAACCGTCCTGTTTGGTTGGCTGGAAAGGGAGATTATCGGTGTTCAACCCGAGCTGTCCCTCAGCAAAAGTCAGTAACTGCTGCACACGTGTCTGGTTTGCCGTTGGGTGGCGCGCCATGATGTGGATACAGTAGTTGGTCAGAAGACCCAGGAAGGTGCTGCAGTCGTATTCTATGGCAAACTCGTCGTCCAGGTAAATGACTGTGTAGTCCACCTGAACGACAGAGCAAAGAACAAGGTTATTAATATATGAAGTCTTATATCGCGCGCGTATCTCCAGACTCGGACTCAAGGCGCAGGGATCTATTTATGCCGTGTGAGATGGAATTTTTTACACAATACATCACGCATTCACATCGACCAGCAGATCGCAGCCATTTCGGCGCATATCCTACTTTTCACGGCCTATTATTCCAAGTCACACGGGTATTTTGGTGGACATTTTTTATCTACGCCTATACAATTTTGCCAGGAAAGACCCTTTTGTCAATCGTGGGATCTTTAACGTGCACACCCGGCCCAATGTAGTGTACACGAAGGGACCTCGGTTTTTCGTCTCATCCGAAAGACTAGGTTATACACTGGTATCTGTAAGGGAAGTTGACTAGTTCCCTCCAATGAGAGGATACATACTAGTACACTGGTGGAAACCATTACCAGAGAACAACAGCCTGCTACTCTCGCTTTTTTCCGTAAAGGCGGTCTTTAATTGGGCCCAAAGTCGACTTCGCGAAGATTATGCGAAGTCCTTTTACCGAAAACTCAGCGCTAAAGCTTCGTGCGACCTGCTTCGCGAAGTATACTTCGCGTTGTCGACTTCGCCCTGTTAAAGGTCCTTGTCTACATTTTTATACCAAAATCGCCATTTGACCATTAAAATGCAGAGTCTATTATCTACAAATATCAACAATACACCCCCTTTCGATCAGGAAAGACGAAGCCAGTGTAGCCGTTTGAAAATTCATTGTAGTATTCCAGCGTAGTACTCATAGTAGGATATCCTTATTTGGAAAATGCCAAGCGCAAAACTCCTCTCAAATCCCGTGCATTTCGTGCGTTTAAAAAAAAAGCGTGGACAACGCTCCAGTGTCAAACTGTTGCTGCACTTGTTTGGGCGTGGCTATAAACATAGTCACATGAATTTGATTGGTCAGTATTTTTAGGCAAAGCACATGTTCTCAGCAAACAGAAAACAAAATATTGGAAGCGTGAGTCACGCTACCCAAAAATAAAATGTTTTTTTACATATATATTTTTTTTCTATAACTTTTTTCCCCATGGTTCATTCATCATTTGACATAATTTTGTATTGAAATCTAACCATAAGATTATTGAAAAAAAAGCAAAAATGTAGACGACCACCTTTAAGGACAGTCTTTATACGTGCTTAAATCGTCTGTGTCGGATGCAGCCTATAGGTGTCAGGGACTGCTTAATTACCTTGGGAACAAAGACAAAGAGGCCTTCTTTCCATTTGCCAGGAGTGACCTGCTCTGTCAGGGAGCCTGCAAAGAAAAGAACGATCAATGATAGTAGCTATACTATTTGCGAAACTTACTTTTGGCGCAAAAGCAAAGAACCCTTCCTTCCACTTCCCTGGGGTGACCTCGTCTGTCAGATTCCCTGGAACAAGATGGACATGCCCTTAGCCTTATCATAGCCCCGGCGAAGATGTGAAAGAGTTTCGAAATCATGAACATCTCATATTGCTCAAGAGTAATTTTGTGACAACTTTAAACGATTGAGCTCAAATTGCTCTATAGAAATATTTAGATCAAGTTATACATATACTCTTCTTCTTCTTTTTTTTTTAGCTAGTAAATGTTTCCTTTAATCTCATTGCTTATCCTGTCCCGAAACCTAATCGAGAGAGCTCTGATCGTTAAATACCACTCGGTTGATTGTAACATTCAGAAACCAGTGGTGTCCAAGATTTGTCCAGTAGGACTGAGCTTTTTGCAAGAACTGACGTCCATGGCATCACCAGTGGTGCTGCCGTTCATAACCTCTGTAAATCTACCTCTATTTTATCACCGAATTTCTGAGATTGTTTGTTAGGTCTTGAAAAGGGTGAGGGGTACCGCTGTAGTTTCTTACCATGTGACATTCAAGAACTGTCCAGAAGGAGTGGCACTGCCGTTCATAACACCTGTAAATTTACCTCCATTTTAAGACCGAACTTCTCATATTTTCTAGGTGAGGTCTTGGAAGCGGGAGGGAGGAGGGGGGGCTGTAGTTTCTTACCTGTGGCGTTCAAGAACTGTCCAGTAGGACTGAGCTTTCTGCAAGAGTTGACGGCGGTGGCATCACCAGTGGTGCTAGCGGCTATGGGCTGGACGTCAATGGTGGTGCACACACAATCCTTCTCGAAGTAGGCGCCGCCAGCAGTCTGGACCTTCCCTACCTCGTACCACATGCCTGAGTAGCCCTTCATCGTGAAGTTGGCCGAAGGGGGCGGGGCTTTGCAGGCGCCTTGTGCCGTGTGCAAAACGGAGATGCAGACGACAGTCTAGAATTCAAAGATTTCGGAGACATTTTGTTTGAGTTTTTTTTTATGTGCGTTATATTGTTGTTGTTGTTGTTGTTACTGTTGTTGTTGTTGTTGTTGTTGTTGTTGTTGTTGTTGTTGTTGTTGTTGTTGGTGGTGGTGGTGGGGGTGGTGTGTGTGTGTGTGTGTGTTGTTGTGGTGGTTTTGTGTATGTGTGTGTGTGTGTGTGTGTGTGTGTGTGTGTTCAATAGTTTTTCTTATACTTTTTAGAAGAAATCTATGGCCTATACAAAGACTCAATACGAGGGCTGGAAAGAGGGAATGGAGGTCACGACATACAGTAGCCTACACACCTGCACACTAAAGTTTTCAATAAACAAGCATATCTGTATTGTAATCTTACAATAAAGCAAGAGATGCGTAAATGCTGAAAATCTGTTACACTCTACGCGCACCCATGTAAGTAGGTAAAGCTCAAATGTCCCTTCTTTGCTTCACTCGCGCTAAAAGAAGCTTAAGACGTAGAGCGAAGGATACGCTAGTTTTAAACGTGAAAGGATGTAGTTATTGCTCGCAGTGTAAAAAAAAAAAAGATAAGGCTATGTATAATGCTGGTGTTTTACAGAGTGAAAAAATGTATTGCGCAGCTTTTGTAACATAATGCTGGCGGACTTTTTTTCTCTGAACGGTATTGACTTCTATTGTTTTTTTTACAATTGGCCATTATATTTCGGTATATATAACATCGATGAGTCATTCCGTTCAATTGTGGCCGGTGTCAGAAAAATAACATGGGGCATTTGACAAACTTCAAGTCATAACAGTCGGTCATTAATAAACAAACAAGTCGCGTAAGGCGAAAATACAACATTTAGTCAAGTAGCTGTCGAACTCACAGAATGAAACTGAACGCAACGCAACGCAGCAAGACCGTATACTCGTAGCATCGTCACTCCACCGCCCGTGGCAAAGGCAGTGCCAGTGGAATTGACAAGAAGAGCGGGGTATTCGTTGCGCTGAGAAGGATAGCACGCTTTTCTGTACCTCTCTTCGTTTTAACTTTCTGAGCGTGTTTTTAATCCAAACATATCATATCTATATGTTTTTGGAATCAGGAACCGACAAGGAATAAGATGAAAGTGTTTTTAAATTGATTTCGAAAAAAAAAATTTGATCATAATTTTTATATATTTAATTTTCAGAGCTTGTTGTTAATCCAAATATAACATATTTATATGTTTTTGGAATCAGCAAATGATGGAGAATAAGATGAACGTAAATTTGAATCGTTTTATAAAAAAAATATTTTTTTTACAATTTTCAGATTTTTAATGACCAAAGTCATTAATTAATTTTTAAGCCACCAAGCTGAAATGCAATACCGAAGTCCGGGCTTCGTCGAAGATTACTTGACCAAAATTTCAACCAATTTGGTTGAAAAATGAGGGCGTGACAGTGCCGCCTCAACTTTCACGAAAAGCCGGATATGACGTCATCAAAGACATTTATCAAAAAAATGAAAAAAACGTATGAGGATATCATACCCAGGAACTCTCATGTCAAATTTCATAAAGATCGGTCCAGTAGTTTAGTCTGAATCGCTCTACACACACACACAGACACACAGACACACATACACCACGACCCTCGTCTCGATTCCCCCTCTACGTTAAAACATTTAGTCAAAACTTGACTAAATGTAAAAACACGCACAAAACGTTCGTAGACTATGATCGATACTTGGTGTACTAAACCCTTAGCCGACACAGTATTGGAATATAACTTCGTTTGAAACTAGAAAAACCCACACAATATTCAAATAGTACGTCTAGTTAATGGTCTTTATAGTGGACAGACATACACGTTATTTTGAGACAAACAATTGAAAAAGAACTTGGCTCAATAAAGCGTTGACTTCTTGGTTAGTATGAAGATTGCGAGAGTCGAAGACAGAAGCGTCACGACTTAATTTCAAATACAATACAATATACAAAGATACACCCACAAGTATAGTTACACGGCGTTTTCCAGTAAATGTTTATTTCAGTTTTCAATTGAAAAGTTTACACACACAACTGTAAGCATCCAGATTCATTATATACATCAAGATTTTCCAAACATGTTTTACCTGAAGTATGAAGGAATACATGTTTTTGTTCTGTCGGTAATAGTCTTTCTGGTCCAAGAGGTTGCTGTGCTTGAAGTGTAGCCTACACTCAAAAGTCACCAAGTCACTTTTATCAGATATAAACATGTGCCGAAACACGTGAGTTAAATAGTGTCCCGAAATCTAGGTCTGCTATTTCTGTTATATAAACTCCTTATCTTTGTTGTATAAAGACATTTGAAGCAATTTGATAGGCACTCGGAATAATTGTAAAAGTCCTTAATACCTTCAGATAACATATTGTATAGTTGTATGGTTTGCTTTTATGAATAATATATAAATTCATTGATGAGGTCAAATTTAAGCGCAATGCGCTGGACATATTAACAAGATTGTATGATATGTTCTACATGTTAAAAAAGTACAATCTCAGGCGCCAGTTTGGTAACGTTTTCTGGCGAATTGGACCTGAAAAAGTCTAAGGTATATTTTTTGTACTGTAATCAAGACACACCTGTAACGATTTAGATGACGGCTTACTAGTGCCAAAACCTTGGGTTACCCATTATCACGTGATAATTACTAATTAACGCTGTCAGTTACTGTTTTCACTCGTTAGTTACTCATTTTCACGGGATAATTAGTAATTTTCACGGGAAAATGACTAATGTTTAGTTTTGGCACTAGCAATCCGTCAGGAAGTGAGCCAAAACTAAAAATTAGTAATTAACAGGTGAAAGTTAGTAATTTTCCCGGGAAAATGAGTAATTAACACGTGAAAATGGTAATTATCAAGGGAAAATTACTAATTTTCCCTTGATAATTACAATTATGAGGTTTTGGCACTAGTAAGCCCTATGACGGCTTACTAGTGCCAAAACCTGGGGTTACCCATTATCACGTGATAATTACTAATTAACGCTGTCAGTTACTGTTTTCACCTGTTAGTTTCTCATTTTCACGGGAAAATGACTAATTTTTAGTTTTGGCACTAGCAATCCGTCAGGAAGTGAGCCAAAACTAAAAATTAGTAATAAACACGTGAAAATGGTAATTATCAAGGGAAAATTACTAATTCTCCCTTGATAATTACAATTCTGAGGTTTTGGCACTAGTAAGCCGTCTTTGTCTCAGAAAGACAACGTCACTATGCCAATGAATTAAATACACGTGAATAAAAGAACGGCCTGATCCTTTGCGTCGGAGTCTGGACTCTGTTCATCGTCTTATATCATTAATTGCTCGCGGTTAAGCCTCAAATTAACAGGGCGAAGTCGACTACGCAAAGTATACTTCGCGAAGCTGGCGGCACGGAGCTTTAGCACTGAGGTTTCGGTAAAAAGACTTCGCGAAGCTGGCGGCACGGAGCTTTAGCACTGAGGTTTCGGTAAAAAGACTTCGCGAAGCTGGCGGCACGGAGCTTTAGCACTGAGGTTTCGGTAAAAAAGACTTCGCGAAGCTGGCGGCACGGAGCTTTAGCACTGAGGTTTCGATAAAAAGACTTCGCGAAGTCTTTGCGAAGGTGACTTCGGTCTCAATATAGCGGTTGGGCTTCACTACCACTATTATAAAATAAAAGTGTTATTGTTATTGAATATGTATTATTGTTGAGTGTTTATGTGCGTGTTTGCTCAATCTGTGTGTATATGAATTAGTCGGTGTATGTATACTTGTTGAGTGTGTATTTGAGAAAAAGTCAAAGAGTGAAAAATAAATGAATAGAAAGAGATGAAAGTGTTTTAAGATTAAACTAACCTACAAAAACTTACAACCAAAACGTTAACCTTTACAAAATTTATTGACACTAAACAACTGACAACAACTGTCAACAAGTCTCACATAGTTTCTCTGATCTATTTCAAAGGAGACAACTATTCTATCATTAAACTCTTGCTGCTTACACTCCTCAAAGAAAACTAACACTATAACCAATACAAGGACTCTAAAGATTCACAGACTAAAAAAAACCCCACTAGATTACATAAACAACTCACAAACTGACAATACTAATGACTTCACAAAAGACTTTTCACGACTGACCCAAACCGACCCACCACATGCCCATAGAGTTGGACTTCTCAGCCCCAAAACAACTTTACTTCAGCAGCTGGTCTTCTCCCAAAAACAACAAGTCGCGTAAGGCGAAAATACAACATTTAGTCAAGTAGCTGTCGAACTCACAGAATGAAACTGAACGCAATGCAATGTTTCAGCAAGACCGTAGCATCGTCAGTCCACCGCTCATGGCGAAGGCAGTGAAATTGACAAGAAGAGCGGGGTAGTAGTTGCGCTGAGAAGGATAGCACACTTTTCTGTACCTCTCTTCGTTTTAACTTTCTGAGCGTGTTTTGAATCCAAACATATCATATCTATCTGTTTTTGGAATCAGGAACCGACAAGGAATAAGATGAAAGTGTTTTTAAATTGATTTCGAAAAAAAAAATTTGATAATAATTTTTATATATTTAATTTTCAGAGCTTGTTTTTAATCTAAAAATAACATATGTATATGTTTTTGGAATCAGCAAATGATGGAGAATAAGATGAACGTAAATTTGGATAGTTTTATTAAAAAAATTTTTTTTTACAATTTTCAGATTTTTAATGACCAAAGTCATCAATTAAATTTTAAGCCACCAAGCTGAAATGCAATACCGAAGTCCGGGCTTCGTCGAAGATTACTTGACCAAAATTTCAACCAATTTGGTTGAAAAATGAGGGCGTGACAGTGCCGCCTCAACTTTCACGAAAAGCCAGATATGACGTCATCAAAGACATTTATCAAAAAAATGAAAAAAACGTTCGGGGATTTCATACCCAGGAACTCTCATGTCAAATTTCATAAAGATCGGTCCAGTAGTTTAGTCTGAATCGCTCTACACACACACACACACGCACGCACACACGCACATACACCACGACCCTCGTTTCGATTCCCCCTCGATGTTAAAATATTTAGTCAAAACTTGACTAAATATAAAAAACAAACAAAAACACACACAAACACACACACACATACATTCTCCACACAAATCCTAACCCCTCCTACCACAAACAACAAACCAAACCCTCAAGCTTCTCTTACCGGTTCTGTTCAAGGTTCTGTTACGGCCGACCTTGTCGAGGTAGTCGGCGAAGGTGGAGAGCGGGTACTCCGCGTTCCTGGACACGGCGTAGATGGTTTCTTCAGGCACGTCCAGGACCTCGTCGATCAGATGGATTACGGCGTTGTTGGCCTTCACCACACGCGCGCTGTTCGCGTAGGTGTTCTGAAAACCAGGCATACGTGATTGTCTTTGGAAGTACTAGGTTAGCTTGGTTATTGCTGTGAGTGGAGTGTTTGTGATTCGTGCACTGAACGTTGTTGTCGCCATCGTCGTAATGCGTTGTTGTTGTTGTTGGTGTTGTCGTTGTCGTCGTCATCATCATCATCATCATCATCATCATCATCATCATCATCATCATCATCATCATCATCATCATCATCATCATTGTCATCATCAACATTCATCATCATCACCTTCGTTAGCCGTCCAGGCTTTAATGCGTATATGCACAGTTGTTCCAGTTATGTTCTTTTGTCTTCCTGAGTTACACGCATACTGATAAATGTAAAATTACACACACCTGCACCCACCAAGTCCCACCCCCTTGTCACCACAGTGGCACGTGAAAGACCTCGGTCATTCTACTGTAAGTGCAGATTGCTGATAGCACCTCAACACGCATTCACTTGTGTATCTCATCTAGAGTCGGGGTAAAACCCAAAACATGCCCCTAATGGCATTGCCGTGAGGGCGTAACACTTGAATTTCTTTTTCTTTCCGATAATCGTTTATAATACATCGATTGTTAGTGTACTCATGTTTCCGTGATCATGCAGATCAGAGCCCTATCACCGTGTTCGCCCCGACGAACGACGCCTTCAAGGCCTTGGGGGACAAGGTTCAAACCCTAATGGCAAACCCTACTCTCTTGGCCGGTAAGTATTCAAACACATAGTACGGCACATAGTAAAGATTCAGAACACCATGTTTCATGCGCATACACGTCTACCCCAATTTACGTCCATGCATGTAACCTGAGGGCGAACAGCTAAACGTCTTGATGGGTAATGCAGTACAGGAAAGCTTATACCGACATTCGACATCGCACACAGAAACATGTTTTCTCTAAAGAAATGTCTAGAACAAAAAATGTGTTTGTTTGATTAAGAATTATATAACAAAAATGATAAGCAAGTGCGTTTGCGCGCGCGCGAGTGTGTAAGTGTGTGTGTGTGTGTGTGTATGTGTGTGTATGTGTGTGTGTGTGTAGGTATGTACGTGTGTGTGTCACTGTGTGTGGGGAGGGGGAGGGGGATGGCAGTTTCAGTCAGTGTGTGTGTGTGTGTCAGTGTGTGTGTGTGCACTGTGTGTGTGTGTGTGCCTGTGTGTGTGTGTGTGTGTCAGTGTGTGTGTGCGGGTACGTATGTACGTGTGTGTGTGTCTGTGTGTGTGGTGGGGGAAGGGGGAGGGGAATGGCAGTTTCAGTCAGTGTGTGTGTGTGTGTGTGTGTGTGTGTGTGTGCGTGTGTGTGTGTGTGTGCGTGTGTGTGTGTGTGTGCGTGCGTGTGTGTGTGTGTGTCAGTGTGTGTGTGCGGGTACGTATGTACGTGTGTGTGTGTCTGTGTGTGTGGTAGGGAGAGGGGGGATGGGGATGGCAGTTTCAGTCAGTGTCCACTAGGCGTGCGTTGTAGCGATAGTTTATAGGGCGTTTAAGCCCGTGTTCGTCTTTAACTCAACGCTTAGATCTTCGTACACGTAATGTCTGGTATCACTGACGTGTTGCAGAGATCACGTGGTACCCGGAACACTCTACACAGCCGGTATTCGTCAGGATGACCTACACACGTTTGAAGAGGCTGTCAAGATTCACCTCGGTTCTCGTTTCGGTAAGTATATAGACTGTTAGCGTACTATAGGGTGACCCCCCAAGAAAATGCCACCCACAAAAATGCTAATAAATTCTATATCTGTTAACCAGGGCTGCATGAGTTCCACGACCACTTGCTTAGAGACCCACTGACTCCTAGCCATCACTTTGTGTTTCAGGCCAGACACGGGGGTAACATTTCACTCAAATCGATATTTTCGTGTTTTGGACTTTCGATGAATCTGAAATAAGCCTATGCTATGTAAACAATCACGTTATGTGAAATCCCGGACAGATCTGTAGTTCTTCACACGAGGCAGAAGAAATCTTTAAGTGTTGTTTATTTGCCGGATGTCTTTAAACTTTAACATATATGTGGGTAGGTGGAGGTGGGGGGAAGTCTTCAAAAACAAGAAATTCCTCCGAGGTAGGAAAAACACCCCCGTTGGTCAAAGGGAAATAACCATTCTCACTGCCACCAACTGAGAAGGTTATTTCCCTTTGACCATTAATATGTCCCGCTATAAGTCCTTGTAGAATCTTAATCCACCAATAACTCCCTAACCGTGTGTTTGACTGGTCCCAATTTTTGTAAGGACCGTCTCAGGAATGTATAGAACCTGTTCACCAAGTTTGGTGACGATCGGTCCGTTCATTCTTGAGATCTATATGCGAACACAAACACACACCCAAACAAACAAACAAACACATCGAGCGAAACCTATACACACCCCTATACCGGGGGTGTAAAGATAGCCAGTCCCCGTTTACTTGTGAAAGAAGGTATCTTGCACCTGGCTTGAAGAAGACAAAAATGTTGACCTTGCAGGTTCGACCTTCACCGTGGACAGTGGTCACTTGATGCGTAACGGGGACGACTTGAGCGCCGCCAACGGCGTGGTTCACAAGATCGACAAAGTTCTGATCCCTGAATCTCTGAAAAACCAGATCTAGACTCACAACTAGTCTTTTGGGGGCCTGTCAACGTGTAGTCGTCGCGTTCGTATCGAGTTACTGTCAAAACAATTATGTTGGCTTTATAAACTGCATGTCGAGAACTTGAAGTTGTTCGTGGGTTTATTTTTGCTCTGTCAAAGTCGGAATGAAGTGTTTTATTATGTGAAGAAAAGAGGTGAGACACATATTTGAAGACGCAATTGCGGTACTGGGTGTGTGGCAGGGTTGGAGTGGTTTCTATTTCTCTCCTTCCCCTTTTTCCTCACCCCGTTTCTTTTTGTACAGGTATCACACACACACACACACACACACACACACACACACACACACACACACACACACACACACACACTCACACAAACACACACAAACACACACACACACAAACACACACACACACACACTTATCGCACAATACATTTTATTTACATTATGCACAGCAAGCAAAACAAAGCATCATCCAGTAGGGCAAAACCGTACATACAACCTGTCGTTAAACGGTGCGTAGGTTAAAAAAACCACATGAAATACACAGATTTGTTACAGCTCATAATCCTTCGGTTTTTTAATGCACAATCAGGCACCTCACCATTCGAGTATTCAATTAAAGGGTGCAGTTTGGTCCAGCTGTCAAGTTCATTTCAGTGAATAGCCAGTGAGATGTGTATGTCTCTCTCTGTTTCTCTGTGTCTCTCACTCTCTTTCTCTCTCGCTCACTTTCTCGCCGCTAGCTTCCCTCTTATTTTTTCTTATCTCCGATTTAAAATGTTTTATCACTCGCGATTTATAAAGTCCTCCACATTCACACATCTACAGGAACGTCATAGGAAGTGTAGCCGTCGCTTTCTTCGTCCGCCATCCTCTTTGGGTTGGTCTGTTCAGGGTCCACATAATGTTCATTCACAGGATGCAGATAGTCGGACGGCAGAGGCGAGGCAACATTTAGGGGTGGGGATTGCTGGGGAGGGGGTTCAGTGTGGTTACCGTCGGGTGGAGGGCGGGGAGGGAGAGGCTGCTGAAATCGGTTGGGATTGTGCGTTTCGGCGTTTCGGTGTGCTGGATCTGCTGAGTCGTTCTGATGGCGAAACAGCTCCGGTAAAGCCACGTCGTTGACTGTGGGCTTGGTCGCCTCGTTTCTTCCTGTCGGAAAGAAGCATCCATGCACATTATACAATCATAAAAAACACAGGTAGATTATCTAAAAGTATGATCGTGTGCTTGTGTAAAAACGGAATACCCTTGTATACTCCTTGGCTACCTGATAAGTCAGGCACTACAATACTGAAACACTGGCTCCCATGTATAGAAAAAGAGAGGACTAGCAGAGATAGATGGGCGCTCGAAAATACGGACAGAATGGTATCGCAGTGGTGTTATCAAAGACATGAGGCCATGTATTTATATGTAATCGAAAGAACTTGTGCTCTCTCTCTCTCTCTCTCTCTCTCTCTCTCTCTCTCTCTCTCTCTCTCTCTCTCTCTCTCTCTCTCTCTCTCTCTCTCTCTCTCTCTCTCTCTCTACCGCCCCCTCCCCCCTCTCTCTCTCTGTGATTCACTCACTGAGTTGCTTACACCCACGTACAAAAAGTGATTCTTGAAAAAATGTACAAATCTAACTGCATGATCAAAATCTGTGAAATATGTGTCATTTGATCATATTAAAACTATGGAAATAAGTCCTGCATTTTATCATCTCTTCACCAACACAAACCTGCTTTGTTCCTCTGTCGTCGTCTGAAGAACAGGAAGAACACAGCGAGGACAACCGCGATAATGACGACCAAGACGACGATGACACTCACAAAGGCTGCAACAGGAACGTCCTCCTTCTCTTGGGCCCTGAAAACGGCAATAAATGAGGATGAAAAGTCGCTTGGTCTATTCAGTGATTGCGATTCTCCCAGGTGCGATACGATTGGTTCTGGATAATTCTCACTTATTCTGGTTGCACATGTCGCATTTATTTGGATCGCTTACGTACCTTTGTTTATGAGATCAGGCAACAAATGTAATCAAACTCGACATACACGCCACAGGGCCGGACCAAATGAGTTGTAAGGGGGGGGTTCCTCCTTTTTTGGGGGGGGAAATCAGCGAAGTGGCGAAGCCACAAGCGCGCGCCTGCGCGAACTAGGGGGGTCCGGGGGCATGCTCCCCCGGAAAAATTTTGAAAAACGGTTAAAATCTGTGCAATCTGGTGCATTCTGGGCCTTGTTTTGAGGGTTAAGAGCAGCATTGTTTTGGTGCTAAAACTAGTAAAAGTCAAAGCAAGGTACATGCTTTTTCCAGGGGTGGGGTTCCGGAACCCCTGGAACCCCCCCCCCCCCCCCCCCCCCACTGGGTCCGGCCCTGCGCCACAAAGGACGGAGGACCATCCAAAGGATCAGGAACGACACCGTTTAGTATGCAGGGCTCCCCACGGATGCCTCTCCCAGGGGGTCCCAGGACACCCACTTTGAATTTGTGGTTGCTGATGATCTATTGTTTTACCAACATTTTACGAGACATGTTTAGGGAAAGAAAGAATTAAAGCATTCTTGGGCTCATGTTATGAATGCTCCTCTTTTTACCTTGCAGGAAAACTGAGTTAAATAAACAGAAATCCCAAGCAAATAAATGTGTCTCGTGAACAGCAACAAAACGATAAGTGGCTTTAACATGTCAAGTACCGTCTGTGACTACACGAACAAAGTAAATACCAAAAACAAAACAGACAAACACAACATGACATTGAAAGGAAAATGAACAACATACGGATCTTGTGTTTCGGAACAGAAGGCACACTCCATCAGGCTTGAACACGACGTTTTAAAGGCTGAGCCACCCGGGAAGAAAAGGTCCCGACCTCGAAGATCCAAAGAATTGTTGTTCCAGGAACCAACCTGAAATGAACAGATTTGTCATGTATAGTGTATACGACCGCTCGCGTATCTCATTCTTCTCGCCATGCATCTTTGGCGTTTTAACTTTGGTTCATACGGCCTAGCGCCTAGGTCTGAGCAGTGCACAAAAATACTGTTGCAGAAATGATCAACTCACACTCTAAGCTTTTTCAAGGCGTTGGCCTTAATATGCGTACATCTATATAATAATAATAATAATAATAATAATAATAATAATAATAATAATAATAATAATAATAATAATAATAATAAATGAGCATTTATATAGCGCAACATCATAACTTTACAATTATGCTCTTTGCGCTTGACACATTTAAAATTAAAACACAGTTATACAAGCATTTACATCTACATTCATAGTCAGCAACGCTTAATTAAAAGCATACACCATCAAACATACATTACAAAAGATTCTTCCACTAACTAAGTAATAAAAACATGAATAAAATAGGTAGTGAAAACAAGGAACTTGTGTCAGTGTGTGTGTGTGTGTGTGTGTGTGTGTGTGTGTGTGTGTGTGTGTGTGTGTGTCTGTGTGTGTGTGTGTGTGTGTGTGTTCGCGATGCACGGCCAAAGTTCTCGATGGATCTGCTTCAAATTAGGTGGGCATATTCAGGTAGACCCCGGATACAACCTGGTCGATGAGAATTTTTAACACGTGCTCTCCGCGCGCAGCGCTGAACCGATTTTGGTTTTTCTGTACATCCACTACATCCATTCCCAGTAACTCTTCCTTATCTTCTCCAGTGTTTTGCGTTTATCTCCCTTCCTTCCTGTGGCGTCAATCCATATTCCCGTTATTATTTTTAGAAGGTCACTGTCCACAACGCTTTCATCCCGGCGAAGCCGCATATTCCCGTTACTATTTTTAGAAGGTCACTGTCCACAACGCTTTCATTCCGGCGAAGCCGGGTATTCCTCTACTTCTTCCCGGCGAAGCCGGGTACCCGGCTTTACTTCTTCCCGGCGAAACCGGGTATCCCGGCGAAGCCGGTACCCGGCAAAGCGGGTAATCATCTAGTATATATATATATATATATATATATATATATATATATATATATATATATATATATATCCTAGATGAATACCCGCTTCGTCGGGTACGGCTTTGCCGGTAAGAAGTCGAGCCGAATACCCGGCTGCGCCGGGGACCCGGCTTTGCCGGGTGTACGCCGGCAAAGCCGGCGCACCGCACGAAGGAAGGGAGATAAACGCGCAAAACACTTGAGAAGAGTAATACCCGGCTTCGCCGGGACAGTGACCTTCTAAAAATAGTATAACGGGAATATGGATTGAGCGTTGTCGACAGTGACCTTTTAAAAATAGAAACGGGAATATGTATTGACGCCACACGAAGGAAGGGAGATAAACGCTGAAAACACTGGAGAAGATAAGGAAGAGTTACTGGGAATGGATCCAGAAAAAACCCAAAATCGGTTCAGCGCTGCGCGCTGAGAGCACGTGTTGAAATATCTCATCGACCAGGTTGTGTCCGGGGTGTACCTGAATATGGCCACCAAATTTGAAAGAGATCCATCGAGAACTTTGGCCGTGCATCGCGGACACAAACACACACACACACACTCACACACACACACACACACACACACACACACACACACACACAAGTCGTATATATATATATATATATAGAACGTACATGGCTGTATATAAACTGCGCAACATATTAACGGCAATAAAAACAATTGAATCATACACTCTTCTTTACACTTATAAACCGTATTTTTTCTCAAGCAAGAAACGATAAAATAACCGTTTTCTATACTGCTCACCTCTTCGTACACCAGCTCTTGCGAAATCTGAAGTACCTTGTAGCCCACAAGCCCGTTGCCATCAGCGTCAAACACCTTGGATGTTTTTCCCTTGCCAAGCAAATCTAGCTCTACCCCCAGCATGGCGGAAAATAAGTCTTCCGACGTCAGCAAGTCGCACAGACGAGTTGGCTGGCTACCGCACCTGTCACTCAAAGCTTTGCTGGCGCCCAGCGTTAGGGCGTAGACAGAGTAGATGTGAAAAGGAATTCTCGGATCCTGAACGCTGTCTTCCATATTCGCCAGGTCCCCACACAGACCCGACTTGCCCTTCCGACTGAAGCTCATGCTGAAGTAACAGCCCAGCTTGCCTTCCCAGAAAGAGCGCAGCCAGGGGTTGAGGGAGGTTGCAGGGTCCAGCTGCAGGAAGTAGTCCTGGAACGCCAGATCAGGTGTCAGCTCCTGGGACAGAACCAGAGAGCCTTCCAGCCTGGATCTGTCCTGGCCTTGCAGGACCTCATGGCGCCTGCCCCACGACTCGCTGGCCAGGAAGAGGAACTCGCCGGCGTCCAGGTACGGCAGGACGTTGTCCAGCACCTGTTTCACGATCTCCAGGTGCAGGATGACCAGTACTATCCTGGCCTCGCCCTTCAGCCGCAGCCTGCTGACGATCCGAGTGTACTTGGTGGCATCTCCCTCCTGCTTGACTGCGATGCTCTGAGCGATACACACCTTGTGTCTGTGCCTGGAGGAGTTCACCTCCTCCGTCAGCTTGTTGAAGAGTCCAGTGGCGTAGGCCGTGCTGCTGTCGTAGATCACCTGGATGTAGTTGGCGCCGATTCTCTCAACGATGTCCAGCATTGCCTTGGGAAAAGACATGAGCAATAGACTAATTGACGATTTTCGAAAATAACTCCGTCGGGTTTGTGGAAGAGTACGTGACCTTTTCTTGCAAAACCTTTGCTAAACATTGGATGGACCAATCACTAGCGAGGGGAGTGTTGGAATCAACTTATCGGACCCGACGGAGTTATTTTCGGAATTCGTCTATTCCGAAGATAACACTGTTCGGTTTGTATGAATTGTGAAAGTGTGAATTCCCTTGCTTTTAGTGAGACGAACAATCCCCAGGCCAGTCACTAGCGAGAGTGTGGCTGAAACACGTGGACAAGAAGCACGTGTGGATTGCGTGTCTCACTAAAAGCAATGGTATTCACACTTTTCCAATCCATACAAACCCGACAAAGAGAGCTAAAGAATAATTTCACACAGTGAATCGAAAGAAGAAGAAAAAAAACAAGAAGCACAAAACATTTTTTTTTGTTACACAGCGAATAGACAGAAGAAGAAAACACAGGGACTCAGTTTGTCACACAGGGGACAAATAAATGCACACGTGGTCCTTGTCCCCGTGTTTTAGACACACACCCTCGCTATAGTGTGTGGCCAGTGCAATTTGTGTCCCCCTAATAGCGAGGGTATCCACTATATCACAACCCATACAAACCCGACAGAGTTTTTTTTCGGAATTCGTCTTTTGGTTGCCACTGTACAGTGATTGCAATGCGAACGAGTGTTACCTGAGCCTGCTTATCATCCGGCGCCGGAAGTCGGAGAAAGTTGGGGTACTTCTCCGTGTCCGACAGATCTGTAGAGGTGGACGCTGCGCTTATCTGCGGATTAAAACAAATCATTAGCGCTACAGCAGCACAAACACCTTCCCAGACTTTCCCCTGCAGCCGTTGTCGCAGTTCCTGCTTCTTCTTCTTCTTCTTCTTGTCGTTCGCCTAGCTTGGAGTCCAGCTCTGGTTATGAAGCTGGTGGTCTTATGTAGAGCCTCCACAGGTCCATGCAGCTTGCAGTTCCTGCTTATCTCCCATACATGTCTCATTAGCCCTCAACGTGCTTGCATCAGACTAGCTCGAAACGCCTGAAAAAATCGTCATTCGTGAAGTCCCAAAACAGGGACATTTCAAAATACCAGAGACATACATACAATCTAAACGCGAGATATAAACGCACAGTCCTTCTCGTGTAAGCAGTTCGGCCTATACCAGATCTTCCCAGACTGGTACATAGCACGGATAAGAACATCCCTCCATTTGAAAGCAAAAAAATCAACACCATGACTGCTTAATTCCTGCGCAGAGTGAAAAATAAAAAATAAATTCATTAAAGGTCCTTGTCTACATTTTTATACTGAAATCGCCATTTGACCATTAAAATGCAGAGTCTATTATCTACAAATATCAACAATACACCCCCTTTCGATCAGGAAAGACGAAGCCAGTGTAGCCGTTTGAAAATTCATTGTAGTATTCCAGCGTAGTACTCATAGTAGGATATCCTTATTTGGAAAATGCCAAGCGCAAAGCTCCTCTCAAATCCCGTGCATTTCGTGCGTTTATAAAAATAAAAAAAAGCGTGGACAGCGCTCCAGTGTCAAACTGTTGCTGCACTTGTTTGGGCGTGGCTATAAGCATAGTGACATGAATTTGATTGGTCAGTATTTTTAGGCAAAGCACATGTTCTCAGCAAACAGAAAACAAAATATTGGAAGCGTGAGTCACGCTACCCAAAATTAAAATCTTTTTTTACATATATTTTTTTTTCTATAATTTTTTTCCCCATGGTTCATTCATCATTTGACATAATTTTGTATCGAAATCTAACCATAAGATTATTGAAACAAGTCGCGTAAGGCGAAAATACAATATTTAGTCAAGTAGCTGTCGAACTCACAGAATGAAACTGAACGCAATGCCATTTTTCAGCAAGACCGTATACTCGTAGCATCGTCAGTCCACCGCTCATGGCAAAGGCAGTGAAATTGACAAGAAGAGCGGGGTAGTAGTTGCGCTAAGAAGGATAGCACGCTTTTCTGTACCTCTCTTTGTTTTAACTTTCTGAGCGTGTTTTTAATCCAAACATATCATATCTATATGTTTTTGGAATCAGGAACCGACAAGGAATAAGATGAAAGTGTTTTTAAATTGATTGGGACAATTTAATTATTTTTGATAATAATTTTTATATATTTAATTTTCAGAGCTTGTTTTTAATCCGAATATAACATATTTATATGTTTTTGGAATCAGCAAATGATGGAGAATAAGATAAACGTAAATTTGGATCGTTTTATAAATTTTTATTTTTTTTTTACAATTTTCAGATTTTTAATGACCAAAGTCATTAATTAATTTTTAAGCCACCAAGCTGAAATGCAATACCGAAGTCCGGGCTTCGTCGAAGATTACTTGACCAAAATTTGAACCAATTTGGTTGAAAAATGAGGGCGTGACAGTGCCGCCTCAACTTTCACGAAAAGCCGGATATGACGTCATCAAAGACATTTATCAAAAAAATGAAAAAAACGTTCGGGGATTTCATACCCAGAAACTCTCATGTCAAATTTCATAAAGATCGGTCCAGTAGTTTAGTCTGAATCGCTCTACACACACACACACACACACGCACACACGCACATACGCACATACACCACGACCCTCGTTTCGATTCCCCCTCGATGTTAAAATATTTAGTCAAAACTTGACTAAATATAAAAAAGCAAAAATGTAGACCACCACCTTTAAAGACCTTTAAAGGCCTGATATGGCCCTTCGTGGTCGGCTGGGCGTTAAGCAAACAAACAAACAAACAGACAAAGACAGAGACAAATTTCCTAAAGAAGCCTACCTATAAATATAATAGGCGAACATTTGACTCTGTCTTTTTCTGTGCTCTCCAATTTCTTTTGGTTTTGAACTTCATTTCAAACGAGCTAGTCCTGACCTGAACGAATGGTCTGGGAACAGCATTAAGCGTCTCAGAGGCAGCCATGCTGATGGCACTGAAGAAAGCCCCCACGTAGCCAAGAATGCGGGGCAGAATGGAGGCTGAGTTACGTCCCCCTGGCAGTAAGAGGGTGCCTGCGTGCAGCTGCATGAGACGCTGTCTGACCAGTAGCTGACTACTGCAGGAGTTGATGACCAGCAGGCCCACTCTTTTGCCTGGGAGCACGTGCTGTCACACGCAAAACAGGCTTTATATTACACGTCGCTTTGACAATAGACGATGTTCGGAAATAACACACATGCACGCACACACACACGCACGCACGAACGCACGCATGCACGCACACACACGCACAAACGCACGCACGCCCGCACGCACACACAAACACACACACATTAAACACACACACACACACGTACACACACACAAACACACACACACACACACACACACCTAAGGAGGCGAACCTTCCCTCCGCCCTCGTTAAATCATTCAGTCAAGTATTACCTGAATGTTAGCTTAATGACTGCGTGGCTTACCTGGAAAATACCTGTCCTGTTGTTGACCCGCTGCACGGCAAATAAAACCGACTGTGCAATATCCGCACCCGCGTTGGCCTTGACGTCACCACACGTCAGCAAGTCCTGGGGGTCCCGGTCACTGACCGGCACGATAGCCACCACGTAGAAATCGCCCTCCATAAAAATGACGTCATTGCCGACGTCACGCTCACAATTGAGGCAGTCGTGGTTGTCGTCACACTGTGCGGGGGGAAACTTGGACCACGTCTTCGGTGACCCAGATTCGTCATAGAATTGCGCCTTTGATGTATTGATGCTGAGCTGACTGTTCATCCATTCGCCGATCTGTCAAATAGTGACAATGAATACACTATGATATTATGAGCAACTCAATGCGAACAGACACGTTAAAAAAAATCGGTCCGGTGTAGCCAAATGAAGATGACGGGACAATGAAAACTACCAACCTACCAACACGTTTTTACCGGTAAGATGGCATAGGTGGCTGATCAACATTTACAAACAGACACGTACTTGATAAATTAAAAGGAAAGACGAACAAGTGCCATGAGTTCCAGTGCTAATACAATGCACGTGTCCGTTTACACGGTCTCGGTACAACTTTCTGTCAAAGGTACGATGAGGACAATTAACTGAACACCTTCGCTTCTGAAATCTACACCAGCATCCCCTGCCTCCTCCACTCCTGCGCCGGTCAAAAGCGGAAAAAGGAAAACCAAATACGACCAAACACGACAGACAGCAAGACAGAAAGAATAAAATAAAGAACAAAAAGAGAAAACAAAGAAAGAAAGACACAGAAAAAAAATAAGAACACCTGATGAAACACAATAAATCAATATAGGATGAACCATTTGTCTTTATAATAACACACACACACACACACACACGAACAGTGACGTAAGCACACACGTAAGCACACACGCACACACGCACGCACACACACACACACACACACACACACACACACACACACACACACACACACACACACAAACACACACCAGCACCGTGTGGTGACACTTCAGCACGATGTTTTTGAGTCTTGTCGAACACTGCGACTGTTAGATGACATATTACTAGGCAACAGGACAACTAACTGTTAACGTACTTTACAACTGAGAATGACCAAGGCCGTTCAACCAACCTGCAAAAAGCTGAAGTCCCCTTGCCCGTCTTTTCTAAAGTTGTACACAATATACTCCGGGTCATGTCCATCTCCAGAAATATCGCCTGTGGTTGCATTAAACCTCACGGTGGATTTGGCAGAAACGTTGAACACAGACGACAAATCAGGCAGATCGAGTTCAGACTGTCTTAACAAATCCAAAACTGGTGTCCTTTGAAAAACAGCGTCCCTCAACGGTTGACACAATCCGAATAACACACCACACTTATCGCCATGAAGGCGTTTCAGCAACGCCGCCATAACAGCCGCGGCCTTGACCTGGTAACCAGTGTAAAGGTCAAGTGTTCCTCCGTCCTGGACCACCAGCCCTGCCCTCAGACTACCCCTCTGACTCCAGCAAGTCGGGTCGCTGTGAGAACACCCCGTCAGCTGCGAGAAATAGCCTCCCAACCACGGCAGGGATGAAGTCTTGTTCTCAAACACTGACCGGTTTGTCCACAGCTCGTTCCAAAAGGGAACAAACTCCGGCAGGTGGATGTAGGAAGGGGAGGTAATCAATGCCCCTTGAGTGATGGTGGAGACTTGGCCGCCAGGTGTCAGCAGCGTGGCTCTCATGAGATTGACGGCTTCGCTGAGGATGAGTCTGACGTAGGTGACGCGGCGATTGATAATCTGCTGTAACTGCTTGGTAGTGGACTGCCCAGCAAGGATGATGACTCCACGTATGAGTCCGTTGTCTGGGCTGTACAGCTGTCATGTATGAATACGTTTTTGCAATCATGTGTGCTTTTCTCATTGATTATATCTTTGACTTCATAAACAAATTAATGACAGCAACGGGTTTGTTAGGCTTTGAACCCAGAATTTACACATGAGAAAGTTTGAATTCGAAAGTTGAAAACACCTAGAGTCAAAATAAAGAGCAATTTTTTTTAATCATAATTTTTTTCTTCCACTCCTCTCTCTGTTTATGTGCCTGTCTGTCTGTCTGTCTATTTATCGGGTTGTGTGTATGTGTCTGTGTCTGTGTGTCTGTGTGTCTGTCTGTGTGTCCGTGACTCTCTCTGTCTCTCTCTGTCTCTCTGTACAGTCTCTCTGTCTCTGTCTCTGTCTCTCTCTCTCTGTCTCTCTCGCTCTTTCTCTCTGTGACCCTCTCTTGTTCTCGTTCTTCTGGTCGATGTTTGGTAACGATTCACTAAAAATGTCTTTTATTAAATAAACCTTTCTTCCTTTCTCTCACAACCCATATCCTCCTACAGCCTTGTGCTTTTGCACTCAGCGTCAAATCTGGAAAGTAGCGATAGAAAGCTTCCACGAATATGAGCCAAACAAGAATAGAAGTAAGAAAACCTGTTCTGCAATAATGTTAGCCTTGTCCTGAAAGGCTTCTGATCGAGGGTCGAGTGGAACTCTGGCAAACACCGGAACACACAGATGTTCCGACTCCGCTAGTTCCCGGAGTTCTGTGGCGGCTGATCTTCCGTAGTCGTCGTCGTCGTAGACAATGGCGACATAATTCCATTTAAGCTGTTTCAGAAGCTCCAGAATAACCTATAATAAACACGCAAACACACACATGGAAACATGTCCACAAGGCGTAAGAAACAGACAAATTGGCAGACATAATAGCACGCATGCCTGCTCAGAGTTACAAACTGACATAATAGCACGCATGCCGGCTCTGAGGTACAAACAGACATAATAGCACGCATGCCTGCTCAGAGTTACGAACTGACATAATGGCACGCATGTCGGCTCAGAGTTACGAACTGACATAATGGCACGCATGTCGGCTCAGAGTTACGAACTGACATAATGGCACGCATGCCGGCTCAGAGTTACAAACTGATATAGTAGCACGCATGTCGGCTCAGAGTTACAAATTGACATAATGGCACGCATGTCGGCTCGGAGTTACGAACTGATATAATGGCACGCATGCCCACTCTGAGATACAAACAGACATAATGGCACGCATGTCGGCTCAGAGTTACAAACTGACATAATGGCACGCATGTCGGCTCAGAGTTACGAACTGATATAATGGCACGCATGCCGGCTCAGAGTTACAAACTGACATAATAATGGCACGCATGTCGGCTCAGAGTTTAATCAATCAATCAATATGAGGCTTATATCGCGCGTATTCCGTGGGTACAGTTCTAAGCGCTGGGATTTATTTTTTAATTTTATTTTTTATTTTATGCAATTTATATCGCGCATATATTCAAGGCGCAGGGATTTATTTATGCCGTGTGAGATGGAATTTTTTTTACACAATACATCACGCATTCACATCGACCAGCAGATCGCAGCCATTTCGGCGCATATCCTACTTTTCACGGCCTATTATTCCAAGTCACACGGGTATTTTGGTGGACATTTTTATCTATGCCAACACAATTTTGCCAGGAAAGACCCTTTTGTCAATCGTGGGATCTTTAATGTGCACACCCCAATGTAGTGTACACGAAGGGACCTCGGTTTTTCGTCTCATCCGAAAGACTAGCACTTGAACCCACCACCTAGGTTAGGAAAGGGAGGAGAAAATTGCTAACGCCCTGACCCAGGGTCGAACTCGCAACCTCTCGCTTCCGAGGACAAGTGCGTTACCACTCGGCCACCCAGTCCCAGAGTTACAAACTGACATAATGGCACGCATGCCGGCTCAGAGTTACAAACTGACATAATAATGGCACGCATGCCGGCTCAGAGTTACAAACAGACATAATGACATGCCTCTCCGCTCAAAATGACAAACAAACATAATAATAATAATAATAATAATAATAAGGCCCAAAAAAAAAAATGTCTGTTTAGGGTAACATGACCAAAAAAAGTAGGGTCGGTAGGTAGGTAAAGTTTTTTTTTTTTTTTTTTTTTTTTTGTGTGTGTGTGGTAAATGCTATGTTGGCTGAACATTCACTTCTTATATTTGATGAATACATGTTTCAAAACTAACGTATAAATAAAACAGAGAGAAAGGGAGAGAAAGAAACGCCAAATGTCTCTTTTTAGCATTTTTACCTCTTTTTTTTTCTTTTTTTTTTTTTGAAATCAAAAAAAAGTTTTTGGGTCGGCGCCAAATCGATAGGGTCGGTCGGGTTACCCTAAACAGACAATTTTTTTTTTTTTGCCTAATAATAATAACTGGACATTTTTAAGTGCCTAACCTATGGCTCTAGGCCCTTTACAAAAGAACATATATGGCACGCATGCTCTCGCAGGGTTACTAACAGACATAATGGCACGCATGCCCACTCTGAGATACAAACAGACATAATGGCACGCATTCCCAATAAGAGTTTACAAACAGACATAATGGCACGCATGTCCGCCCAGTTCCAGACAGACATAAGCTACGGCGCCCACGCCAACACAGAGTTACAAACGGGCATAATGGTACGCATGTCCGCTCGGAGTCACTGACGGACACAATTGCACGCATGTCCACCCAGGGTTGCAAACAAACATTGTGGAACACGCATCCGCTCAGAGTTACAGACAGACACTTTGACAAGCATGCCCACACTCACTGACTTCAACAGTGAGAGTTTTTGAAGAAATGACAGACGAATAACGTCAGACATATTCAGTACTCCCAAATGAAGGATGCAGATATGAACACTGATGCATTCTGCCCGGAAGCCAATACCATTCCTTATGATGATGATGATGATGATGATGATGATGATGATGATGATGATGATGATGATGATGATGATGATGATGAAGATGATGACGACGAGCGACGACGACGACATCAAGGACGAGTTGTATCGTTATACTTAGATCATTTTCCTTTTCTTGTGTAACCTCCTTGCGTAGAGACCTTGACAAAAACAAACGACATTAACAGATATACGGATACCAGGGGCGGATCAGTTGCTTTGTAAGGGGGGGGGGCACTTTGAATCGAAAGTGAATGTGATGGGCGCGAAGCGCCCGAATTTGCTAGGGGGGTCCGGGGGCATGCCCCCCCGGAAATTTTTTTTGCCCAAAGAAGCAAAATGGTGCCATCTGGTGCCATTTGAACTTAGAAATGGTCATAGAATCAGCATAGAAAAATCTTTTTTTTTTCTTTTTCTTTTTTTTTTTTCTTTTTTTTTCGGGGGGGGGGGCACGTGCCCCCTGTGCCCCCCCCCCCTCGTCCGCCCCTGGATACAACGTCCCCCATACAAACACCATCAAAAACAGAACTTCTCAAGAAACAAAATTGAGCCACTATACCGACCTGAACTTGAGTGTCATCAGGCGGGATCACTCTAAAAAAGTTAGAGTACATCAGCGAGCTGTTGCTGAGTTGTTTCCCCGTAGCAGAACCGCTGATCTGCACCACTCGCTGGTTGGTGGGCAGCAGGCTGACCAGCGACGACACAGCTATGGCCTGGGATGTCGTGCCAGGTCCCAGTAGACCTGTAAGTAAAGTCCTGTTTGTCTTGAAAGTGGGGGCTGCAAAGTATGTCTATTCCTTTAGAAAACGAACGGATAAAAGGATAGCCTACTATTGATATGTCCGTTAGGGGAGGCCGGTTATTTGTTGAATTTGACGAACCTGAAGAATGTGAGGAATCCCCTGTCCTTCATCTAAACGCACACGGCACAATTTGCTTGAAAACGCGCCACAAGTATGGTCATTATTTACATCAAAACGCGTCACAAGTATGGTCATTATTTACATCAAAACGCGTCACAAGTATGGTCATTATTTACATCAAAACGCGTCACAAGTATGGTCATTATTTACATCAAAACGCGCCACAAGTATGGTCATTATTTACATCAAAACGCGTCACAAGTATGGTCATTATTTACATCAAAACGCGTCACAAGTATGGTCATTATTTACATCAAAACGCGTCACAAGTATGGTCATTATTTACATCAAAACGCGCCACAAGTATGGTCATTATTTACATCAAAACGCGCCACAAGTATGGTCATTATTTACATCAAAACGCGCCACAAGTATAGTCATTATTTAAATCAAAATGAGTCAGTGAATGCGCTTCAGAGCGCAGCTTCTCTCCGGCGTTGGGAACAAAAAGTGTACATGGCAGCCGCCAAGTAACAAACATCACGCCCACAAACAAGGGAAGTAATTAACTCCGTGGAAGTAAACCAACCATCACCACGAAGAGTGCTCTTTCTTTGCCCACTCTCCGACATTTACTCAAGCTTTTAAACCATTTGCTTGTGCAAAGTGAAGACAGCTAGTCCTCCTGTGCGGTAGCATTATTTGTAACGCAAAATCTTATGGTATAACTTTGGAAAGAGAGAAACAGAACCGACCAAAGGGCAGTAAGTACGACAACCATGTGCAAGGTCAATGGACACCACCCTCCCCCACCTTTCTAATCCTGTTTAATCAAACCAAATCAGATCAAATTTAAAACGTACATCTCAATACATTCCAACACTGAGGTTCCACATGCACTCTACACTGAACAAAACCTGCAAAAGAACCCAGCAGAAGGCACACTGACCGAAGAGCATGTTTTCCTGTTGAACGTTGTCCGTGAGGCCATACTTGCTGAAGAGTTTAGCAACGCCTTCTGTTGCCATGTGCGGCTGCTTGCACGTGCGGTACACTTCCAGGCCTGCAACAGAAAGCTCTAATTTTTCATTGTCAGACAGGGATGGCCAAATCGTCCGCCCGATCGCCAGGGGCGAGTCATATATCCGCCGGGTTAGTAAAAACCGCCTGGCAACTCGCCCGGCTGGCCAGTGAACATTCTGGTCCAATGCAACACTTTTGGTTGTAATGTCGATTTTCAAAGCCATGTAAACACTGCGGATGCAGCAACTGTGGTTTGCACCGGGCCAGCAGTATTTCTGGCGGGCTAGTAACTTTCTTAAAGTTACTCGCCCGGTTGGCGAGTTAAAATGTTGAGTACTTGGTTCTCCCATAACTGGAAAACTCGGGTCGCTTCTTCCTATTGGAAAGCTAGAAGCAACCAAGCTCGCGCTGCACAGGTGAGGTTTATTCAACCACCCACACTTTTAGCAGAATGCAAGTTGTCTTTACGTGCCACAGCGGGTGGAAGGGCATGGATAATGTCTCTGAGTCTGCAAAGAACGTTGACCCTGGACCATGTCGGCCTGGATTGGAACATGTGAACCAAGGATCACAAGTCATATAATTATGTTCTACCAACTCATCTATAAGGCCCCGGAGTCATGTGACACGGCATCGGATTTTGCGAGAAATTGTGAAAATCTGTGTATATGTATGTTTACAAGTTAAGAGGGTTAACATTTTGCTTGTTGCTCTGTATTCATATTAAACAAACCAAAAATCAAAACTTGACTAAATGTAAAAACAACAAGAGGCGAAGCCTTCAAGGCTCACGTAAGAAATCGACAAACAGTAACACAAACTCAATCACTTCGTCACACATACACACACACACACACACACACACACACACACACACACACACACACACACACACACACACACACACACACACACACACACACAGTAAGCGGCATAGGTGACAGTGTGCAAGAAAGCGAGACATTAGATCTAGATCTGAATGGCCGATTTCGAAGAAAAAACTAGTCTCGGCCCGCTCATAATAACAATGACCGAGACTTTCAGTAATTCCTTCGCGTGACGTCTAACCCTCTTACGTCATAATGTGACGTCTTCAAATGTTGTGACGTCTTCAAATGTTAGAGTTTCTACCACAGACATACACACGCACGCACGCACGCACGCACGCACGCACAGACAGACAAAGTTACGATCGCATAGTATGGAACACGAAGAGGGTCAAATGCTCGAGCAAGTACTCGCGCATTTACTCGAGCACTTTCGAAACTGCTCGAGTAAATGCGCGAGTACTTCTGAAAATGCTCGCGCACTTTCGAAACTGCTCGAGGAAATGCGCGAGCACTTTTGAAAATGCTCGAGCAGTTTCAAACTGCTCGCGCACTTTCAGAACTGCTCGAGCACTTTCAAAGTACTCGCGCATTTAAATGCGCGAGTACTTTCTCGCGTATTTCCGAGAAGTAACGAGCGGGTAAAGCAAAAACTTGTCGCGGAACAGTCTTGCCATGCGAGCGACCTCTTGAGACACCGTGCACATGAGCCGAGGCGAGCCAAAGCCAAAAAAGTTAACAATTTGAATTTAAAAGTACACTGATACTTACCGATCGACCATCCCAGTAGGTCTGTCCGCCAATTCCCTGATGCGATCGTTAATAATCCCAGCGACCGCCCTTCCCGCCTCCATGACGACTACAGATGCGTCGTTTCAGTAAATTTTCCGGGTCAAGTTTTCAATAAACCCAACCAATGACTTCGGTACAACTCGGGAATCTCCGATTCAAAAGTACTCGCGCATTTACTCGAGCAGTTTCGAAAGTGCTCGAGTAAATGCGCGAGTACTTGCTCGAGCATTTGACCCTCTTCGTGTTCCATAGCATAGGCTACACTTACGTGAGCCAAAAACAACAACCAACAAACCGATCAACACACCAACTATTTGTTCACTATAAGGCTCTCAAGACTTTAGGGGGAGTAGCATTATCTTAAATCAGTGTGTGTGTGCGTGTGTGTGAGAGAAAAAACAAGTCGCGTAAGGCGAAAATACAACATTTAGTCAAGTAGCTGTCGAACTCACAGAATGAAACTGAACGCAATGCCATTTTTCAGCAAGACCGTATACTCGTAGCATCGTCAGTCCACCGCTCATGGCAAAGGCAGTGAAATTGACAAGAAGAGCGGGGTAGTAGTTCCGCTAAGAAGGATAGCACGCTTTTCTGTACCTCTCTTTGTTTTAACTTTCTGAGCGTGTTTTTAATCCAAACATATCATATCTATATGTTTTTGGAATCAGGAACCGACAAGGAATAAGATGAAAGTGTTTTTAAATTGATTTCGACAATTTAATTTTGATAATAATTTTTATATATTTAATTTTCAGAGCTTGTTTTTAATCCAAATATAACATATTTATATGTTTTTGGAATCAGCAAATGATAAACGTAAATTTGGATCGTTTTATAAATGTTTATTTTTTTTTACAATTTTCAGATTTTTAATGACCAAAGTCATTAATTAATTTTTAAGCCACCAAGCTGAAATGCAATACCGAAGTCCGGGCTTCGTCGAAGATTACTTGACCAAAATTTCAACCAATTTGGTTGAAAAATGAGGGCGTGACAGTGCCGCCTCAACTTTCACGAAAAGCCGGATATGACGTCATCAAAGACATTTATCAAAAAAATGAAAAACGTTCGGGGATTTCATATTCAGGAACTCTCATGTCAAATTTCATAAAGATCGGTCCAGTAGTTTAGTCTGAATCGCTCTACACACACACACAGACAGACACACACACCCACACACACACACACACACACACACACACACACACACACACACACACACACACACACACACACACACGCACGCACGCACATACACCACACCCTCGTCTCGATTCCCCCCTCTACGTTAAAACATTTAGTCAAAACTTGACTAAATGTAAAAAAGTCGCGTAAGGCGAAAATACAATATTTAGTCAAGTAGCTGTCGAACTCACAGAATGAAACTGAACGCAATGCAACGCAGCAAGACCGTATACTCGTGGTCCACCGCTCACGGCATAGGCAGTGAAATTGACAAGAAGAGCGGGGTAGTGGTTACGCTATGCTGCATAGCACGCTTTTCTGTACCTCTCTTCGTTTTAACTTTCTGAGCGTGTTTTTAATCCAAACATATCATATCTATATATTTTTGGAATCAGGAACCGACAAGGAATAAGATGAAAGTGTTTTTAAATTGATTTCGAAAAAAAAATTGATAATAATTTTTATATATTTAATTTTTAGAGCTTGTTTTTAATCCGAATATAACATATTTATATGTTTTTGGAATCAGCAAATGATGGAGAATAAGATAAACGTAAATTTGGATCGTTTTATAAATTATTTTTTTTTTTTACAATTTTCAGATTTTTAATGACCAAAGTCATTAATTAATTTTTAAGCCACCAAGCTGAAATGCAATACCGAACCCCGGACTTCGTCGAAGAGTACTTGACCAAAATTTCAACCAATTTGGTTGAAAAATGAGGGCGTGACAGTGCCGCCTCAACTTTCACGAAAAGCCGGATATGACGTCATCAAAGACATTTATCAAAAAAATGAAAAAAACGTTCCGGGATTTCATACCCAGGAACTCTCATGTCAAATTTCATAAAGATCGGTCCAGTAGTTTAGTTTGAATCGCTCTACACACACACACACACACGCACACACACACACACACACACGCACGCACATACACCACGACCCTCGTTTCGATTCCCCCTCGATGTTAAAATATTTAGTCAAAACTTGACTAAATATAAAAAGCAGTTTGCACAAAAAGAAATGTTCACTTCCTCTAGAATTCAGGGGGGAAATACCTCAACGCTAATTCTTCTGTAAGCCAGAATCTAAGAAAAACAAGTCGCGTAAGGCGAAAATACAATATTTAGTCAAGTAGCTGCCATTTTTCAGCAAGACCGTATACTCGTAGCATCGTCAGTCCACCGCTCATGGCAAAGGCAGTGAAATTGACAAGAAGAGCGGGGTAGTAGTTGCGCTAAGAAGGATAGCACGCTTTTCTGTACCTCTCTTTGTTTTAACTTTCTGAGCGTGTTTTTAATCCAAACATATCAAATCTATATGTTTTTGGAATCAGGAACCGACAAGGAATAAGATGAAAGTGTTTTTAAATTGATTTGGACAATTTAATTTTGATAATAAATTTTATATATTTAATTTTCAGAGCTTGTTTTTAATCCGAATATAACATATTTATATGTTTTTGGAATCAGCAAATGATGGAAAATAAGATAAACGTAAATTTGGATCGTTTTATAAATTTTTATTTTTTTTTACAATTTTCAGATTTTTAATGACCAAAGTCATTAATTAATTTTTAAGCCACCAAGCTGAAATGCAATACCGAAGTCCGGGCTTCGTCGAAGATTACTTGACCAAAATTTCAACCAATTTGGTTGAAAAATGAGGGCGTGACAGTGCCGCCTCAACTTTCACGAAAAGCCGGATATGACGTCATCAAAGACATTTATCAAAAAAATGAAAAAAACGTTCGGGGATTTCATACCCAGGAACTCTCATGTCAAATTTCATAAAGATCGGTCCAGTAGTTTAGTCTGAATCGCTCTACACACACACACACACACACACACACACACGCACATACGCACATATACACCACGACCCTCGTTTCGATTCCCCCTCGATGTTAAAATATTTAGTCAAAACTTGACTAAATATAAAAAGCTACCAAAAATACTTGATTCGTTGATATCATCGTGAGGTAATTCCCTGCTTAATTTCTGACAGAGTTTTCAAACGTACACTTAATAATAATAATAATAATAATTGTCAGTAAGTACTGGTGTCACATGACTGATGTGAACCAGTTGATTGGCTAATGGCGATGCGCTTAAATCTGTTAGCGCACTCCAAGAGTGCGCTAACTTTTCCACAGAGCGTATTCTTACGCCCTTTGCCAAAGCGAGACTGTACTCTCATCCTCAGAATTAATTAATGACATGTAGCTTATATTCTCCACAATACCAAATGACCATAAATTCCCTGCTTCTCAATTAAAGCAGAAGTGGGTTTTTTTTTTCTGACAGATTGCATGTGCCTGTGCCACAGTGGGACTCATCTAAAAGTAGAAGCCGCTGTGTTTCATCTCATTTTCGCTGACTTGCATAGATTCTTCTCATAATATGCCGTGTTAGTGGCATGTAACTTATCATCCACATTACCAAATGATGAGTTAGTATACAATTCCCAGCGGCTAACAGAAAACACAAGTGTTATTCTGATAACGTACACAGCATTTGGAAGACTGATTCGATCGACTCTAGCAGACTACACTGAAATACGACTGCATCAGTTCAGTAAATGAATGGTTTCCGAATTATTATTTCAAGGCAAGAACAATCGTAATCGAAAACGTGTAGGGTTCAGAACGTTCTTACCATATAATTCTGCCTTATTCGTGCAGACTCAGTGACAGTGCAGACTGCAGTGGTTCGATTGTTCTAGCCTAGCAGTAGCAGACGACATAAACCCCGCTCAGCAAATTAACATGTTGGGCAAATGTGAACGAAAAAACGATGGGGATATAATACGTGTAGGGTTCAGAGCATTCTTACCGTTCATATTTAGTATCAGACTCCCCGATGAGTGAAGATACAACACGAGATATATGCCACATTTATTTTGAAAATGTGCGAACTGTCGAGTCCTTCGTGGGGTAAGTCAATTCAAGGGGAGTCACTCCGCACAGTCAATCCATCGACGCTCGACTGAAGGTTTCGAATCGCGAATAATGAAGAGCACAGTCCTTTCTCCGAGTTCAAATGAGGTCTCTCTGAAAGATCATCACTGTTCAGCTATAACGCTACACTGGAATTTACCAACAGAAATTAAAATGCGTGTGACGAAAGCACGACACACTTGAGACACCGGCCCACACAAAAGTAGATCTTACTGTACACGACCTGACCACACAGTTATGCCTATTCAAATGCGCGTAGCAAAGTGTGCGTTTGGAATCTTCTTTTTTCTATGGCGGTACTGACAATATCGTTATTGAAACAATCCCAGTGCACTAAGGGATTTATAGAGCAAATCTCGAAAATAATTATTGAACTCAGCGCTATGCGCTTCGTTCAATAATGAATTTTCTCGATTTGCTCTATAAATCCCTTAGTGCACTGGGATGTCTCAATAACTTAAATAATAATAAATGAGCATTTATATAGCGCAACATCATAACTTTACAATTATGCTCTTTGCGCTTGACACATTTAAAATTAAAACACAGTTATACAAGCATTTACATCTACATTCATAGTCGTAGGCTATTTGTACCTCAGTGTAATGATATAACACTGTTTTTCACATGACACCAGCCTGACTGACTTACTAAAATGAATGTCCACAGCTATAGTAACTACATGTATTTAGGACATGATGGATTGATGCGCTATATGCATATACCCCCTTTTATCCTGTCCAATCCACTGATCTTTTGAGATCAGTGAGTCCAATCCCATCCCAACGCACACAAAATCCCACTGTCATTCACAATAAATACGAACCTATAGTGACTCCAGGAACATAATTCATGCGGTTCAGAGCCTCGATGAACCACGTGACTGCTACGATGGACTGCAGGGATTCCATGACATAGTCACCGCACGCTCCCTTTTCAAGATCGTTGACGCTAAAGATGGCAGCGAAAGTGACGTTTCCGGGAATGACGATGACGCTGTCGTGTGCGTCATCAGTGGTTTGACCGAGCGACAAGCAACAGAGAAGCAAGGCAACTTCGAAGATTCGCTGAAACCTGTTTGACAAAAACACAACGTGTTGTTGAAGAATATGTGAACTGTCTTCTGATTCATTTAGAAAGATAAACGAGCTTTCTAATGCTTCATTAACCAATGTCCGTTCGGATCGAGTATGCATGAGTCTTGTGTTTTTTTGCCATTTTTTGACTCACATGCGAAGCAAAAGTGAGTCTATGTACTCACCCGAGTCGTCCGTCCGGCCGGCCGGAAAACTTTAACGTTGGATATTTCTTGGACAATATTCAGTCTATCAGTACCAAATTTGGCAAGATGGTGTATGATGACAAGGCCCCAAAAAACATACATAGC
>NC_090250.1:39709345-39711845 GCF_037325665.1 Littorina saxatilis
TCACGTCCCCCTGATTTCTGAAAGGCCATGTAAGCGTAGGTTCCTAAATGCGAGAGGCGCTACCTCGTAATAGAGAGAAAGAGCGGAGAGAGAGCTAGTTGGCGGTCCAGAATAAATGGTCTATGGCTGGGCAGAGGGGCACGAAACGAAAATGGGTGCCAACCAAACGGGTGAGAACAAACCGAGGGGTCTGATTTAGTGGAAAGTCTCACAACAAATCTCAATTTCTACAAATCCAACACCGCGGCTGACTCCCACCCGGTTGGTAACTTTCTCGTGCACCTCGGCCCTGGTGCACTGTCCGATGCGTGCATGGACATGTGTGAGTGAACTACAGCGGCACTTTCTTTTTCAGGGCCTCCGATAATCCGGAGGGATTCTTAGAGTGGAGATTAATTTGAAGATTTTACAAACAAATAAGTTTAAAACTGGGATATCTGGAAAGGGAGAATCCACATCACTGGAGATTTGTTTGGTCCGCCACTGCTGTTTTTCTCATCATGCACCTTCCCTTCCCTCCCCTCCTCCGCCAATACACCAAATCCCGCTCCCATGTAAACTTAATAACTTCTTCCTTAACTATTTACATGATTAAGTGCGTGACACTTTCTTTAAAAGATACGACGCCGATTGACCCAAAAATCTAACTCGACAAGATGGGCGCAGTGGCCTTGTGGATACGACACCGATTGACCCAAAAATCTAACTCGACAAGACGGGCGCAGTGGCCTTGTGGATACGACGCCGATTGACCCACAAATCTAACTCGACAAGATGGGCGCAGTGGCCTTGTGGATACGACACCGATTGACCCAAAAATCTAACTCGACAAGACGGGCGCAGTGGCCCAGTGGATACGACGTCGGATATGTGAATCTCTGGTTGTTTAGGCAACGGAATGCAACACGTTCCCACATGTTCAAAACACAAAACTGTGGGAGGTCTTTCTACAGCTCAAGAGGCATGGGGAAAAAATCTTGTTATTGTACATACGCGATAAAAGTATCTCCACGAAGACACATCCGTTGTTGTCTGGTGACGCCAATAATATATTGGAGGAAGATTTTGCAACTCAAAAGAGTAGAATGTTGACATGTTGTGCAGATGAAAATACGACAACAACAAATAAAAGTATTGCATGATTATAATATTATTGCTTACAGGACAGCAAATTAAAATCAACATGCTTCGATTAAACAGGCTGTCACAGGAGTCACCATTATTATTACACCATTATTACTTGATAATTATGTACGAATTAAAGCACTTCTTTTGTCCCCAAAGCACGAAAAAATCGACTTCTGTATAATGTTTGTTTGAAGGACGTTTGGTTGTGAAAGCGCTTGAAAGCTCAAACCCAATGATTCAACACTGGAACATACACAAACAAACACACACACACACACACGCACGCACGCACGCATGCACGCACGCACTGACGCACAGCCTGACACACACACGCACACACACAGCCACACACACAGCCACACACACACACACGCATACACGCACACGTCCAGACGCACGTCACCTTCTACGTAGCCTAACTAACTAGGGGGTCCTTAACGTCCTCACAGGAAAATGTTCCTTTTTGGGACATGAGTTGATGATACGCTAAAACACGTAGCCTAGCTCATTTTGTTATGGGGGCCAGGAGGCCCCCATTCTATACGGATAGTTTCGAGGTTGACCATGAGCAGCGCCATTTTGTTGTGAAATACGTCATCAGTTTGTGTACACGCTTGCATTTGGATGTGTCCAATGATAGTAGGTTTGGTTGTGATCAATCAGAATAATGTAGGAATACAAATGTATGACAGTTTGGTATGATGACATGTAATTCACATATGCTGAAATATAAAATTATACATTATATAATATTAATATGGCTGTTGCCATGACCATGAACCCCAAGAAAGGTTTAATGTTATGTAAATCAAAATACCAAAATCAAGTACCTATTAATCTGGTCTGCGGCGCGGGAAGATTGAGGCCTTCGTAAACGTTCAACGTTGGCCAATAATGATTTTAACAATGTTGTGTCGTTTTGTATTATGTTGTATTTTGTTGATCAATTGATAAATATGTCTTCCCAACATATTACAAATCAAACAGAAATAAAGTCTTAGAGAACTACAATAATTATTGTTGCCGTCAAAACCTTGCAAGGCCTCAACCGTTCTCACGAGATCAGTTACATTTTCTCTCTCTCTCTCTCTCTCTCTCTCTCTCTCTCTCTCTCTCTCTCTCTCTCTCTCTCTCTCTCTCTCTCTCTCTCTCTCTCAGTCTCTCTCTCTCTGTATGTTGTCTTTGTCTGTGTCTCCCTCTGAGTCTCTCCCCTTCTGTCTTTCTATGTCTGTCTCTGTCTATGTGTGTGTGTGTGACAGTGTGTGTGTGTGTGTGTGTCTCTCTCTCTCTCTCTCTCTCTCTCTCTCTCTCTCTCTCTCGCTTTCTCTCTCTCTCATCTGACTCTTGGCACACAGGTCAAAGCAGAGGTTAA
>NC_090250.1:39716845-39812812 GCF_037325665.1 Littorina saxatilis
TGTGTGAGTTTGTGTTTGCAAATGCGTTAGGGTAGGTACAGGTGTACAGGAGAGTCCAGGTGCGACAACCGATTTCAACCAGTGTCATAATGTTTATCGTTTGGAAATGTTTTCTCTTGTTCCATTCATTATCTCTTTTTTCGTGCTCACGCGCATATGTGCGTTCGTGAGTGTGCGCGTGCGTATGAGTGTATGTGTGTGTGTGTGTTGTCGTCTATATGTGTCATTAAGTTATTGTGTGCTGCTATTAGGGTGAGCAGTTGTGATGCGCAGAAAAATAAGGCCTTATTTTGTTAAGGCCTTATTTCTTTAAGACCTTTTTTTTAAGGCCTTATTTTTCTAAGGTCTTATCAAAAATAAGGCCTTATTTTATTAAGGTCTTAAAATAAATAAGGCCTTATTTCTTTACGCCCTCATTTTTAATGACTATAGAGATTTAAGGCCTTATTTTCAAAATAAGGCCTTATTTCTCGAAAATAAGGGCTTATTTCCAAAAATAAGGCCTTATTTTGAAAATAAGGGCTTATTTTTTTAAGGCCTTATTTTTGACCCATTGTGCCAAGGATATTTCAGTTCTCGCGGCGTGTGCGGAGTGTGGTTATTGCCGGTCTTCGACACGAAACAATGAGCTTTGACAAAATACCACCGCAGAGCAACAGGTTTGGCATGATCACCATGGTAACACGGCCATTGACAGAGAAATTCTCAATTCACCCGGCCTAGCTAGGACAACGGAACTGTGGCCGAGCTCGGTTCAATAGCTTCCGCAGGCTCTGCTGCATTATTTCTTCTCTGCAGTGGTCCCAGGTGAACGCGGTTTTCACAGGTGACCAGCCGGTGAGAAACAAATTGATGGCTTATTGATATATTTCACCGAGTTTATTTGTAATCCACGGCGGATCAGACCGCGGTTTACTGTCGGTTATTTCGTAATTGTTTAGTCAAAAAGGAGACGGAAAAAGAATACATGAGCACGACTGTAATAGTGCATAAAATATTATAGGTATAGGCCACGGTATAGCCGGGTATAGGTTGCACGAACGCCAGTCATCTGGATGCAGCAACGTATCACATCAGATTCAGAATCAGGTATAGGTATAGGTATAGGTAGTAGGGACATTGAGTGATTGTCTCGCGGCCTCGTTGTATTCCAAATTGCACTGTTTGGGTCTGTCAGTTTGTGCATGCCGCAATATTGCTCTTGTGCAAAGGAGCTTCAGTGTCAGGTAGCTGCTTTACAATTACGGCACACTGGCACATAGCCTGGTGTAGAGTTAACCGATCGAGGCGATCGACTCATACAGGGATTGCCGCTAACGTCTCAGTTCTTCTTCTTTTCGATCGCGGCCGAGTAACTATATAGTTGAACAGAAGCCGGACAGCCGAGAAAACGTAAACTGCAAAATGCTAGCCCGCTTCTATCTATCTATATATACGACTTGTGTCTGTGTGTCTGTGTGTGTGTCTGTGTGTGAGTTCGCGATGCACGGCCAAAGTTCTGCTTCAAATTTGGTGGGCATATTCAGGTAGACCCGGGACAGGACACAACCTGGTCGATATTTCAACACGTGCTCTCAGCGCGCAGCGCTGAACCGATTTTGTACGCGCTGAACCGATTTTGGTTCCACCTCAGCTACCCGGGCCCCCATACCGACACACCAAAGCCAAAAGTTCTCGGTGGATCTTTTTCAAATTTGGACACCGTATTCAGCTACACCCCGGACACAATATCATCGATGAGATATTTCAACACGTGCTCTCAGCGCGCAGCGCTGAACCGATTTTGGTTTTTGTGTTCATTTCACCATTCCCAGTAACTCTTCCTTATCTTCTCATCTTCTCCATGTTTTCAGCGTTTACCTCCCTTCCTTCGTATGGTGCACTATAGTATGAGGGGGGCATCTTCGGATATTCCCGGCGTTCTGTTACTATTTTTAGAAGGTCACCGCAGTGTCCAGAACGTAAATTGGACCCGTAAATTATCTTCACTGTAAAAGTGCAAAGGTCGAATCAATTTATAGCCACGCGAAAAATACACTGTCATCTATCTCTATAGATACGGCTTCTCTGTGTTTGTGTGTGTGTGTGTGTGTGTGTGTGTGTGTGTCTCTCTATGTGAGCAACACCTGGGGATTGTTCAGTTCTGTTTGTGATGTGGTCTGGCGGCTTTTGTGTATTTGTATGTACTGGCCTTCCTTTGAAAAGCCATAACAGTTCAAAAGGGCTTACAGATAAGCTCTAAATTGCTCAATCCTGTTTGAGTGGAATTCGCCTCCAAAGGTGATTAACACGGTTACATTCGTCGACAAGGATGGGACTCGATATGGTCAGGAATGGCATTATGGCCACTGAATCATTTTCGTGCTGTTCCCATTCCACGAATCTGGGAGGGACCTAAGCTTGGCGGGTCCATTGTTCGGACCCGGCAAAGCCGGCGTACGGCTCTAAGTATTTCATCCCGGCGAAGCCGGCTACCCGGCGAAGCGGGTATTCCTCTAGTTTATTATAATTATATGCGCTTAGCACTGGAACGGGAGAAACGTCTTGCTCGGCGATAAACTTTGTCGCTTCCTCAAAGCCAAAGAAAAGCGACATCCAATATTAACTTTACTACACTATTCGTCATAAAAAACTTTACACATGCGTTTGAGGGCAGATCTTTCTGATGAGGCCGTTTATCGTACAACCGCCGTTTATTCCCCTAACTTATTCAGAAAACAGATCGAGTTTACATGACGTAGTAGTGTCGATACTTGAAATTCCGTATTTATTTTACGACACGCGTTAGCACAAATCTCCGAAAGTTTGAAGGCAATGCGTTGGTGAGTTACTCAAATGTATCATTTTTTGTCTCATTACCCGCAAAAAACGGCTTCAAAAACGGCCTTTTATGCCTTCTGAGAGGATTGACACCTACACCGCTCAGCATGCCGTAGCGTCCTTGGTAGACAAGATATGTGAACAAAACTGACTGATTTGGATGCAGATTTGATTGTTCTGTCTAAGGGCATGCTAAACATGTTTCGTTTTAGCAGTTCTGATTTTTTGTCAATTTTAACGCGGGAACCTTGATTTTGCGAATTTGATTTTGGGGGGTGTCTGTGTTGTAGGTTCCACTGTATCGACACAACGTCATGTAAACTCAATCTGTTTTCTGAATAAGTTAGGGGAATAAACGGCCTTTTCAGTCATTGTACGATTAACAGCCTCATCAGAAAGATCTGCCCTCAAACGCTTGTGTAAAGTTTTTTTTTATGACGAGTAGTGTAGAACAACAAAGCTAAAATCAAATAAAAAGATTCATGTGCCTGTGCCATTCTCGTTCGCGCAATCATACCAGGGGAAGTAACTACAAACAAACGGTGTCATGTGTTCTGGTTCATTGCCACCATAGACCTACAGTTCCCAGTTGCCACTAAACTCCATCTTCAGGGTTTGAAAAGGATAGTCGCACGCTGACGCAGCATCATGAGGATATGAATAAATAGCGATTTCATCTAAACGCAGGTAGCCAAAGACCAGTATCGTGCAGTTTTTTTCTCACCCTGATCTGCGCGCTTCTGTTCAAGCACGTTCCTGTCTTTCATTGAGTGAATTGCCTCCCCTGCAAACATGGCAACTCTCCAAACAGCAGAACTTCCTGTCAATAAATACCCTTGGTGGTGAAAAAGCCCCTGGCGCAATCTTCATTTTAAGAGCACATATTTCCAAAGGCTTGTACAATGTAGAACATAGCATTGGTGCTTGTTGACCTTGTGCTTCGAAGAAGGCGGTTGGAATCTATGGACAGTGAGTGACATTTTTGTTTTTTTAGATTCAGTTTCGGCTTTTGCTTGTACTTGTAGAAATTTGAACTTGTAAGCTTACCGGCAGAAAATTTGGTGTTGGATTACATTGAAGCGTGCTTGAGCTGTGCGCAGAGAAATGGGATATTCAACATGATTAACAAAGATAATTCTGTAGGATGAACAAAGAGAAATATTTGAATTTTCAACGCAGTAATTTACAATCTGTGTTGGTTTGTGTTAATCGACTGTCGTGGGCCTGTGCTACTGGTCAGTGGTAGGCCTACGTAGTATGTGAAGTTCCGTGTTCTTCCATTAACAATTACTGCTTTCCTGGTAGATAGGGAAACCATGTTGTCTAATCCAATGGGAAGCACTCTTCACATTCAATGATAGCAAACAATACGTATAAATTAATACAGAGAATAAGGAAACCAAGAGAAATAATCAAACATTGTTGATGACTGCAGCCAGTAATCGTAAAGCTGTTGGAATGTTGAAAGTGACACACACATGCATGTGCACACACACACACAAACACACACACACAAACACCCGGCCTCTTTCTCGCATAACCACATGGAAAGATGCCCACACACATGTGCACACACACACACACATGCAAACACACATAAACACCCGGCCACAGAAAGCTATAGTCTTGATCTTTTCTTTGACTATTGTAAGAGGGAAGAAAGAAAAACCATTAGCTTCATTCACACAACGACCAGCTGTAAAAATGTTGTGTCTTCAGTAATCTCTGTAGTTGTAATGTACAGATCGATGTCTCTGCCACTACAGTTTGTTTAACTTTAAGAGTACTTATGTTAGAAAGGCAGACCTTAAAGGCACAGTAAGCCTCCCGTAAACCATCACAGAGCTCCCCGAGCGTCTACATACAGTTCAAGCATACTTCCATTTAAACGCTCACCGAACGGGAACATCCTGGCTGCTTTCTGTCGAGCGTGAGAAATTTTTAAAGAATTTATTTTTGTGGACTTGGCCCTGAAGAACAATGGTGCCTCGTTTTGGTGCTGGACGGCTGTTAGTGTTATGAATGTCCCGGAAATCACGCCCGGACAGTAAGCCTCCCGTAAACCATCACAGATACTGTCAGGCTTTTACACACAGTACAAACACCCTTCCATTTGAACGCTCACCAAACGGGAACATCCTAGGTGCCCTACGTAAAGAGCGAGCAATTTTTAAAGAATTAATTTTGCAGATTGTCTCGAACACTTTTTAGACCCATCCTGAACTCAGGTCAAAAATGAGTTACTTCCCTTAAACTGGCGACAGCCGTGGATCGATGATTATCAGAATGTTTTTGGACCGTGGTGCGTTTTTGCGCTAGACCTAACTTTTAAAATCTAGCTTGTTACACAAACATTCTTTAATCATAAAAGAATTCTTTTTTCATCAAGACAAGATCAGTGCAATTCGAAGTTGTGAAAGTTTGAAAAAAGAAAAGCCCGGAAGCAGGGTCACGCAATGGTCTTAGCAGACGACGGTTTATCAGTCAGTGCATATGGCCGTTCCTCTCAACAGTCAAAAGCCATCGCTAGAGTTCTTGTGAACCACAGCCGTTTGTTTCGTGCATAAAAACGTGCTATTGTAAATAAGCTCACATCGAGTCGCATTCAAATAAGGCTAACTGACGACTACATTGTGAAAAAGGGAAACTGGATCACACGGGTTCACGATGGCTCAGGGGTAAGATAAACCACGCAAAAATAAATTCTTTGAAAATTGTTCGCTCTTTACGGAGGGCACCTAGGATGTTCTCAATCGGTGAGTGTTTAAATGAAAGGGTGTTTGTACTGTGTGTAAAAGCCTGACCGTATCTGTGATGGTTTACGGGAGGCTTACTGTGCCTTTAACTTTTTGTGAATAGTACTAGCACATGTAAAACTGTACTTGAGTTGATTACTTTCAGACCAACTCTGTGCCAAGTAACACAGTACTGCTGTCAAACCAATAATGGCCACCCAAGGGACTGACCAGAAGTGGTAATTAAGTTAAAGACAGGTGGTCACTATGAAAAGGAGAATTATAAAGAAAAATCTAAACATGTCATATACTCGTATCCTATGGTACGTGTGGTGTGAGTGATTCAGAAGTGGTCACCAGGGCAGGTTCAACTGTATATTTTTGTTTGATTATGTTGACTTGCTTCAGGTTTTGTGGCCGGTCTCCATCACAGGGTTTATTTTAATACATCGATTTTCTTCTCACTACAGTGGAACCCCCCCCCCCCCCCCTCCTTTTTAAGACCTGCAGATTTTGTCAGATTTATGGAGGTCTTATACTGGAAACTTGCATTCTCTCAGTAAGGTCATATATTGTACCACGTTGCAAGCCCCTGGAGCAAATTTTTGATTAGTGCTTTTGTGAACAAGAAACAATTGACAAGTGGCTCTATCACATCTCCCCCTTTCCCCGTCGCGATATAACCTGCGTGGTTGAAAACGACGTTAAACACCAAATAAAGAAAGAAAGAATGGAGGTCTTAAAAGGGGGGTTCCACTGTACAGACAAAACAATATTGCTCAGATCTCTCGGTGCCAGTTACATGCATGCGTAATGTATTGTACCCATGCTCTTAGATATTGAGTTTATTTTATTTTCGCACTTTCTCCTAACAATTTTGTTCACTGCTGTTGAACACTGACAAAGAAAGGTATTGAGTGGTTTTTTTCTATCCAGGAGTACACTCTATACAATGGTTTGGTTCATAAGTCAGCATTGACTACGTGTGCACAACCTTGTTCAATAACCTCCATAGAAGCATGACATTTTTATTGGACACAATGGCGGCTTGGTTGAGTGCAAAGCTATCATATATCAATAGCTTTTATATCCTTTTTCAGACAAAATATTATCTTTTTTGGTGCTTTTTTTTCCCCAGAGCAGTACTGTCTTTAGTCATTGTTGTTGTTTTTGTTGTTGTTTTTGTTGTCTTGTTGCTGTTATTCATACAGGCAATGAAGGTATACTTAAAGTAGTGTTTGCATGGGTGAAAGTAGCCCGTCAATTGACTGAAATCCGTCAATCTGAAAATAAGTCTGACGGAAATTCCGTCAATCCGCAATTTTTATTTAAAAAAAAAAAAAAAAAAAAAAATTTTTATTTTTTATTTTTTATAAAGCGGAACGCGTTTTCGAACTGCTATGCGGTAAACCCCGTAGGTGAGGTTTCTTCGCTTTCGGATTCGCTCTGCATCACGATAAAAAAAAAAGTTCTCGCGTTTTGGCAGGCATTACGAAGTGGTGACATGATTTCTGCGGATAACGCATGGACAGATCTTATTGATGCTGGTCTAGCCAACAAAGGCGATGGGACTGGTTGGAGTTCATGAAACTAAAACTGTGTGTGATAAGTTTGGTGCTTGAAACTCAAGTGCTTTTCCTTGAGAACTTTGCACTATAAGAGATGCTACTGCTTAGTTGCTATTTTGTGTAGTGCTACATCATGCTGTTTACATGTGTAACATTCTGTTTCATCATTTATTTCAATGCCTGTCTGGCAATGTTTGCTTCTTATAATTAAATATTTCGAACTTTTATTTCAGTTGTTCAGTTTCTATTTCATTTAGTAATTGGCTGTTGTCAATGTTAATTGTTATCAATTGTGTCGTTGTGTTGGAAGATGCAAGTGTGAAAAGATACAAAAGAAAAATGATTACTTCTGTGAATTGTTTTGATTTTGTTTACCCTTTTTACCATATCATTAGAATCTGAAGGTATTTTTTTGACCTGCATGATAGTGACAAAAAGTGTATTTTTTGGCCAGGAAAGGCCACAAAATCGCAATGTATAATGCAAAAATTCGTTTTCGGCCGGAACGCCCCCCTGGACCCCCTAACGGGGCCCTGCCCCGTACCCCGCCAGAGCCTGGGCGGCCCCTGGACCCCTGCCTCAAAAAATTTTCAGTCAATTTGATTTTCATAGCTTTCACCCATGTGTTTGTCGGTGTCAAAGTAACTGACTGTCATTTGAACCGTGACTGGCATGAGAAATGATACAATCAGGGTTCGGTTAACTAATGCACCATTCATCACAGGTGCATGCAATATGAATTTTTTTTTTATGACACCCCGTACGAAACGTTCTTATAAGAAATTGGACACAATTTCATATAAGATTCTTATAAGAGTCTTGTATGACAATTTCATATATGTGGCTTATAGGTATTTTAAATGCAAATGAGGTAAATTCTTATAAGAAACTTATATGAATCATATATGAACCTATAACCTGAGCTCATATAGGTCTCTTATATGAATCTTATATTCTCTTATAAGAAAGCTATAGGTCTCTTATATGAAATGTTCATATATGAGACTTATAAGAATCTTATATGAAACCTTGATCTCCCTTATAGGATTCTTATATGTCTCATATATGATATTTATATGTCTCATACTAGACACACGACCTTGACCTACATTTGTGTTTACAAGGGAAATAACAGCAACAGTGACCTGCTTAACCCAATTTAACTGTCTTGACTTTGAATTATAATGAATCCAACTGCAAAATACCTTTTGGTTCAGTATATATACATATCTTTACTGAAGTTGTGTTTATTTTGAGGGCAAAAACAAACAGATCTCTAAATCACTGGTCACAAGAAGAGGAGTAAGACATGCATTGTCCTCTTCAAATCCAATAACTTTGAAACTTGAAATTATGAACAATTAAGAAACAACAAACAAGTTACAGCCACAAATAATTTTCTTGAATATGCACAGCTGTCACAGTTTCTTGTTGCTTGAACCAAAGTAGTGCTGGTAAACATGATTTGATCACCTGATGCAGAACCAGAACTGTAAAGTAAAACAAATAATGGAGGGAAATTCTGGATTTTGAATAAACACAAACCTGTCAGTGTCAAGCTGTTGCTGCCAGCCACCCACAAACATCAGCATGATATAAGCATTCTCTTCACATATTCATACATCAAGTCCAATTATTTCTGTAAGAACTTTGCAGTTTAGTCCTCCTCTTTCACTGATTTTCTGCTAAACATTCACAGAGCTGCTGTCACAAAGATGGCCATTCAGTCAGGGGGAGATAATGCTCAAGGCAAACCATCCACTTCCTGTTCATATATGAAAGCCAGTATTGCCAGTAATTCAGCATTGTCCAATATTTTTTCTAAGTCCTGAATTCTCCTATGCAGAAACTAAGTGCTGATTCATATAAGAGTCATATAAGATTCATATAAGAAACATATAAGAGAACTATAGGTTTCTGGAAGTGCAGGTTCTCATATATGATTCATATATGATTCTTATATGAATTGGGGTCTTTTTCATATAAGAGACTTATAAGAAACCTATTCCTACAACTGACATACATAGCTTTTTACTTGTCATATATGAAACTTATATGTTTCTTATAAGAAACTTATAGGTTTCTTATATGTCTCTTATATGTTCATATATGTTCATTTCGTACGGGACATAAGATATCCATTTAGTATGTCAGCTCAGGTTACATCTAAAGTTAGTTACCACTGTGCCACCTTATGCACAGTTAACAGTGTTTGGATTTGGACTGAGAAAGTAAAGACGCTCACCAAACTGAGCACACACACACACAATCACAATCACACACACACAATTTGGTAACATAATATAAAATGTTGTGTAATTCCTAAGCACATTGGGCAATATGGTAGATTGCGCCATTAGTTTTGGACAATTTTTTTGGGGGGGGGAGGGGGGGAAGGTATGCCTCTAGACTCCCTTAACTACAAAGTTACCCTACTCATCCTTTGACTATGTTCCATCGGAATTTGGAAAATTGGGTCAAAGGACCCATGGTCTTTTTGTCCCAGGCTGAACCCTCATACATGACTATAGAGTTTGAAAAAACAACAGCGAAAAGAATTAGGAGCACAAGTACAGTACAATGTAACAACATTACTCCGTTCACAGAAACAGATTTACAGCACTTGTGTTTGTTGGGACAGTGTTAAACTACTATAAACACCTGTATACATATTCAACGGTGGATATAGATGGAGTGGGTGTGTGTGTGTGTATGTATAATGTGTGTGTATGTGTGTGTGTGTAGTGCTAAACTACTATAAACACCTCTATACATATTCAACGGTGGATATAGATGAAGTGTGAGTGTGTGTGTGTGTAGTGTTAAACTACTATAAACACCTCTATACATATTCAACGGTGGATATAGATGAAGTGTCAGTGTGTGTGTGTGTGTGTGTGTGTGTGTGTGTGTGTGCGTGTGTGTGTATGTACCTTTGTCAGTTTGTGTGTGTGTGTACGTGTGTGTGTGTGTGTGTGTGTGTGTGTGTGTGTGTGTGCATGCCAGCTAGTGTATGTAAGGATGGGTGTCTGTGACTCTGTTTCTGTTCCTGTGTTCATCTGTTCAAATGTGTGTACATGTATTTTTTTGGTCGTATCTTTGATGTTTGTGGAAACATTGTAGTTTGTTAAAAAATCTTTGACAGTGTGGATATGGATGGCTTAATTCTGATAATGTTTTTGTTGTTTGTTTGTCTTTTCATAGGCAGGATTCCTAGCCAGCTTGGGCATTGATTTTGGTGAGGACGTGGTAGAGAATCGAACCTGTAGCCATGTCAGACTTGGAGGGCATTCTGGAGGAAGAGGAGGGGGGTGGTGAGCCAGCACACAGGATCAGCTTGAGGGACGTCACCTCGGCATCCAAAGCCAACACCCAAATCCGCAAACGACACCACAAACACAAGATGCACAAGAAGAGACTGAGCAGATTTGAGAGAACGTGAGTCAATTAAAGTGAAGGCAGGAGAAGAAATGTCTCACTCTGCAGAGTAATAGAAGTTTTGTGGAGAACAGTAGAGAGGGAAGAAGTTTGTATTTTGAGCCTGCATCTTTGTGATCACACAGTTCAAGTGAAATGGAGTTTGTCAAACTTAGAGAGTATATATATATATATACACATACAAGGAAATTAGTTTTTTATTGTTCAATATGCCAGCAAGACTTTGCCTGTGGTTTTCAATTTCATTACCTTCTTAACGTTGAAATTTTATTTGATACTAGCTGTACCCGTTTTCTATGTCCGTCCGTATGCACGCACCTATACGTGCACACACACACATGTTGTTCACACGTGCTGCGCGCGTTCGAATTACACGACTTAGTAGCCTGCACCGAGAGAGAGACAGAGAGAGAGAGAGATTCTGGGCTTGCCTTGACTAACTGTCTTTGAAACTGGGTCAAGGTAACAGAGACCAAGCATTTGCCAACACAAATGAAAAACATGTGATTCCCATGAAAGAAGTGCGACTGTGAAGCAAAGTTTCGCCAACCCAGACGGGCAGGGTCTGCGGTGGCTCATAGGACATTTTCTGTTGTCCGTAAAGAATCCTTTCAAGTTTGCTTTTTTGAAAAGTACCCTATGACACGACTCGAGTGGCGAAGAACATACTCTGCCATTACCGTCTCAGCCCGTGCAGCCGTTTCGGAGCCTTGAGTCATCATGCAATCACAGAGACAGACAGACAGACAGAAACCAGCTTTATATTAGATTAGATTAGACGGGCGCAATGGCTTGGTAGTAAGACACCGGCCTCCAAAGCGGAAGGTTGTGGGTTCGAATCCCGGCCGCGCCTGGTGGGTTATGGTGGAGATTTTTCCGATCTCCCAGGTCAACTTATGTGCAGACCTGCTAGTGTCTTATCCCCCTTCGTGTGTACACGCAAGCACAAGACCAAGTGCGCACGGAAAAGATCCTGTAATCCATGTCAGAGTTCGGTGGGTTATAGAAACACGAAAATACCCTGCATGCTTCCTCCGAAAACGGCGTATGGCTGCCTAAATGGCGGGGTAAAAACGGTCATGCAAGTAAAAATCTACTCGTGCAAAAACATGAGTGTACGTGGGAGTTTCAGCCCATGAACGCAGAAGAAGAAGAAGATTAAATATAACCAAAAGAAACGGAAAGAGCTGCACCTTAACCGCTTCATTGTTTGTTTCAGGTTTTCTCAGCTGGCTTTTGACAACGAGCTGGTTTTTGAACAGAAGCGGATTGACTATATTTTGGTATGTGCAACTGATTTCTTTTCTAAAACTTTGCCCTATATTAGTAAATTTGTGTGGGAATTAAACTCCAAAATGGGTTTCTCAAAGCCAAGCGAGCTGGAGTTTGTCACGTGCTCCACCTTGGGCAGATCAATGCCAGAGTGGCTGGAATTTGTCACTCCACTATATTGTCATAAAATACAAACCTAGAAACAAAACAACAACATGGATAAGGCACATTTTTTCAAGCATGCATATAACTTGTGAGCTGCAGATCTGCAAGATGAGTGGCTGTTTGCAGAAATGTCACGGCTAGCTGTAGATTTCTGCGGTGTACACTGCAAGGTTACAGCTGTATACGCTACAAGGTCGCGGTTAGCTGTAGATTACTGGGAGGTGCGTTGCAAGGTCATTATGTATGGAACAAGGTTGTCGCACGCGGTAGATAACTGCAAGGTGCACGACAAGGTCACAGGTGTATGCTACAGTTATAGGTCACAGCAATATGCTGCAAGGTCGCTGCTAGTGGTAGATTACTGTGAGGTGCATGGTAAAGTCGCAGCTGTGTGCCACAAGGTCACAGTTTAGCTGTCTGACTGCACAGATTAGTCCACACTGATGTCGCTGCAAGGTTGTAGCGACCTTGCCACAACCTTTTCATTTCTGTTAGGGTCAAAGCCAGAATAGCTGGAATTTGTTATTGAATCACTGGTTAATAAAAGCCAAAATGGCTGCAAATGTTCATTCCATGATGGGTTAATCAAAGCCAGAATAGCTGAAATAGACCATTCCATCATGGGACAATCAAAGGCAGAATAGCTGAAATAGTCCATTCCATCATGGGACAATCAAAGGCAGAATAGCTGAAATAGTCCATTCCATCATGGGACAATCAAAGCCAGAATAGCTGAAATAGTCCATTCCATCATGGGACAATCAAAGGGAGAATAGCTGAAATAGTCCATTCCATCATGGGACAATCAAAGCCAGAATAGCTGAAATAGTCCATTCCATCATAGGACAATCAAAGCCAGAATAGCAATAAATAGTCCATTTCATCATAGGACAATCAAAGGCAGAATAGCTGAAATAGTCCATTCCATCATAGGACAATCAAAGCCAGAATAGCTGAAATAGTCCATTCCATCATAGGACAATCAAAGCCAGAATAGCTGAAATAGTCCATTCCATCATGGGACAATCAAAGCCAGAATAGCTGAAATAGTCCATTCCATCATGGGACAATCAAAGCCAGAATAGCTGAAATAGTCCATTCCATCATAGGACAATCAAAGCCAGAATAGCTGAAATAGTCCATTCCATCATGGGACAATCAAAGCCAGAATAGCTGAAATAGTCCATTCCATCATGGGACAATCAAAGCCAGAATAGCTGAAATAGTCCATTCCATCATGGGACAATCAAAGCCAGAATAGCTGAAATAGTCCATTCCATCATAGGACAATCAAAGCCAGAATAGCTGAAATAGTCCATTCCATCATAGGACAATCAAAGCCAGAATAGCTGAAATAGTCCATTCCATCATGGGACAATCAAAGGCAGAATAGCTGAAATAGTCCATTCCATCATAGGACAATCAAAGCCAGAATAGCTGAAATAGTCCATTCCATCATAGGACAATCAAAGCCAGAATAGCTGAAATAGTCCATTCCATCATAGGACAATCAAAGCCAGAATAGCTGAAATAGTCCATTCCATCATGGGACAATCAAAGCCAGAATAGCTGAAATAGTCCATTCCATCATGGGACAATCAAAGCCAGAATAGCTGAAATAGTCCATTCCATCATGGGACAATCAAAGCCAGAATAGCTGAAATAGTCCATTCCATCATGGGACAATCAAAGCCAGAATAGCTGAAATGCTTCATTTCATCATAGGTTAATGAATGTTCATTTATTCATGGATTAATCATTTTATTTTCACCCCCTAATTATCAATGATGTATATAACTCAGATTTGAAAAGTTGAATTTTATTTGATCTCTTTAACTGTGATGCCCTAATGTTCATGAATCAGATTTGAAAAGTTGAATTTATACCCCTGTTGAGAGATCCCGTCACAGTTTTGCGTTTGTGTTTGATTATAAACTCAGTACTTAACAAACATGATTTACTCAGGACTGGGTATGCATATGGATAACCATATGATTAACTCAGAACTACATGCAGTCATCAAGAGAAAGAAACTCTGAGTGTGACTCATATCATGCTCACTATGTTTCAGGTCCACTCGAAGAAAACGTCAGCAGAAACGGAAGACGAGGATGATCAGGAATCGCTGCTGCGGAAGGAACGAGATCGTCTCAGGTTCACCAAACTGTTGGAGAGGGAGGGTTTCACAGTACAGACAAGCGTCATTGGGGATTTTGTGTACACCAAACTCCACTGCCCCTTCAAGCGTCTGTGTCGTGAAGCAGAGCGTGTCAAGTTTGAAATGCCCATCAAGGATGTGAGTGTACCATGCTGATAAGATGCGATCAGTTAATGTGCTGTTCTAACCTTGAATAAAATACAATTTGTTTTTAAGAGCGTGTCCAGAAATGTCAAGCGACATATTCTGTTTACCCTGAATTTTAACTTTGTTAAAATTGTTGTCATGAATGTTGAATTGCAAAATGGGTAATTCTTTAATTTTGATTTTGTCATAAAAAGTGAGACACATTTTTGGTGGAATGCTTGATTCATTTTCATAAGCATACACTGTGATGGAGACAGCAAGTAGCAAACAAAATATGCGGAAATAGCTCCTGTAGGAAGCTTTGAGATAAGATAATACACTAAAACTATAACTGCAATGGTTAGTTCTGTGTCAGTCATAATAAAAGACAATATATTAATGTCAGCCAGCCCCCTCCCAAAAAAAACCCCAACAACAGCAATTACCCCAACAACAACAAAACAAAACAAAATTAACAACCATAAAGCAAACAAACAAACAAATAAAACAAAAACAAAGAAAAAAAAAGAAAAAAAACCCCACCAGACTACTTTTTTACCCTACAGAACGATTGATTTCATGCTTACATTTTCAATCTTTTTTGTATTTTTTCTCATCTCTCTCTTTCAGTGTCCCAAGCTTGATCCAGTGTCAGAAACATGTGTGTCACGATTCCTGGACAAGTACTTTGAAACAGACGATGAAGGTCATTCCAACTTTCTTCTCTGGCTAACTGGAAGGGCCTGTACAATATGCTCATTCATGACTGATCACTACAGTGAAACCCTTGTGTTAAGGCCCGTGTTTTAGCCAACGAGGAATTTACCCTGTTTTAAGACCTCATGCACCCCACCCCCTTTTAAGACCCTTGCTAGTTTTTCAGTTTTCTTTTGATACAGTTTGCAATTTAACTTCCAACCCCCCGCGGGTTAGGGGGAGTCCCATATTGGTTGGGACGAGAAAGAATTTACCCGATGCTCCCCAGCATGTCATAATAGGCGACTAACGGATTCTGTTTACCCTTGTTAAGTGTTTCTTGTACAGAATATAGTCAATTTTTGTAAAGATTTTAGTCAAGCAGTATGTAAGAAATGTTAAGTCCTTTGTACTGGAAACTTGCATTCTCCCAGTAAGGTCATATATTGTACTACGTTGCAAGCCCCTGGAGCAAATTTTTGATTAGTGCTTTTGTGAACAAGAAACAATTGACAAGTGGCTCTATTCCATCTCCCCCCTTCCCCAGTGGCGATATAACCTTCGTGGTTGAAAACGACGTTAAACACCAAATAAAGAAAGAAAGATTTAACTTCCATTTTGAGACTCCCTTCCTTTTTAGACCAGATTTGTTCAGACTTTTGAAGGTCTTACAAGAAAGGTTCCACTTTGTGAGCGCTGTCACATGATATAGAAGCTAGCAAGACTCAATGAGTCGTATACCTACAGTAGCAAGGACCAAGGCAAGAAAAGATAACTCTAATCTTCGTCCCCCAAAATTGCCAAAACATGGGGTATGGGCATGGTCAATTTAATGGGGTTGGGAAAATGCCTATACAAATGTTATGTGAGGCTGGGTGTGGAGACTGTTCATCACGAATGAAAGTGGGAAGGTAGAACTCAAAGGTGCACACGTTTTCGCCTTCCACAGTGCTAAATTTGTGGTGAAAACAACGAATTGAATTGTTAGAAAATATTATTTCCTGCTTTCTAGATCGTGCACCATTACAGTCTTCACAGTTTAGTGATATATCAAGTCCCAAGAACGCAAAACGATGATAAAAACACAAATTCAAGGTGGGCAAATATTGTTTTGCGATCCCTACAGGCTAATAAAACATCACAGATTCAGTGTATTGTTGAGGGTGTTAAATGCAGTTTGCATCAAGTCCACTTCAACATATCAGAATTAAAAAGCCTTGTGGAGCGTAGACATTTTCTGCTGTGTTATTTTTACATTTAGTCAAGTTTTGACTAAATGTTTTAACATAGAGGGGGAAATCGAGACGAGGGTCGTGGTGTATGTGTGTCTGTCTGTCTGTCTGTCTGTCTGTGTGTGTGTGTAGAGCGATTCAGACTAAACTACTGGACCGATCTTTATGAAATTTGACATGAGAGTTCCTGGGTATGATATCCTCAGACGTTTTTTTCATTTTTTTGATAAATGTCTTTGATGACGTCATATCCAGCTTTTCGTGAAAGTTGAGGCGGCACTGTCACGCTCTCAGTTTTCAACCAAATTGGTTGAAATTTTGGTCAAGTAATCTCCGACGAAGCCCGGACTTCGGTATTGCATTTCAGCTTGGTGGCTTAAAAATTAATTAATGACTTTGGTCATTAAAAATCTGAAAATTGTAAAAAAAAAAATGTTTTTTATAAAACGATCCAAATTTACGTTCATCTTATTCTCCATCATTTTCTGATTCCAAAAACATATAAATATGTTATGATTGGATTAAAAACAAGCTCTGAAAATTAAAAATATAAAAACTATGATCAAAATTAAATTTTTGAAATCAATTTAAAAATACTTTCATCTTATTCCTTGTCGGTTCCTGATTCCAAAAACATATAGATATGATATGTTTGGATTGAAAACACGCTCAGAAAGTTAAAACGAAGAGAGGTACAGAAAAGCGTGCTATCCTTCTCAGCGCAACTACTACCCCGCTCTTCTTGTCAATTTCACTGCCTTTGCAATGAGCGGTGGACTGACGATGCTACGAGTATACGGTCTTGCTGTGTTGCATTGCGTTCAGTTTCATTCTGTGAGTTCGACAGCTACTTGACTAAATGTTGTATTTTCGCCTTACGCGACTTGTTTATGAATTGATACTCCTTCAGCTTTGAAGCAACTCAAAAACAATTGTTCTAAATATGCCAGTTGTCCTGTTAAGCTTAGGTTGGGATACTTTCCTTTAGATTGCTATGTATTTTACAAGTGGAAGCAAGCTACATGTAATACATGTTGTATTAATGATATTTTGTTTCGTTTTGTTTTAATGTCGATTTGCAAAGAATATCTGAGTATTACCAGTCCCTATACTTAGACGTCAAAATATGTGTATATTTACGCCAAGTTGGTGATGTTTGTTTGTAGACGACTTCATCAGTACTGGTTTCTCGATGAACAAGATAGAGAAGTTCCTGGGCCACGAGAACCCCAACAATTTCTTCCGCCCTGCCGTAAGATCATTCCTGGTGAGAAGATTTATGTGAAAATTAAGGCTTGTTCCAATTAAGTTTGCATGTTTGCATGAATGAGTAGATCGATGTAAGAATGACGGGCGCTGTGGCGTGGTGGTAAGACGTCGGCCTCCAAAGCGGAAGGTCGAGGGTTCGAATCCCGGCCGCGGCCGCCTGGTGGGTTAAGTGTGGAGATTTTTCCGATCTCCCAGGTCAACTTATGTGCAGACCTGCTAGTGGCTTATCCCCCTTCGTGTGTACACGCAAGCACAAGACCAAGTGCGCACGAAAAAGATCCTGTAATCCATGTCAGAGTTCGGTGGGTTATAGAAACACAAAAATACCCAGCATGCTTCCTCCGAAAGCGGCGTATGACTGCCTAAATGGCGGGGTAAAAACGGTCATACACATAAAAATCCACTCGTACGTGGGAGTTTCAGCACACGAACGCAGAAGAAGAAGAAGAGAAGAAGATGTAAGAATTGCTTGAGAAAGATTGAACATGTTATTTTGGGCTCACCTAAGTGTTGCCTTAAAGATGCTGCTCCGCTCAGAGCGTTGTTGAAGAAACCATTTGTCTTTTTGCCGCAGATAAAGATATAAACAGTCAAATCATTTACACTGAACTATCCCACAGGTGATTACACATTCCTTTAGTGTTGCCAGCCAATCGAAGCTTTATGCAGTTTGTGAAAATGTAATTAACATATCCCCTGCATCATGTTCTGGGACTGTGAGCGGTATACCAAAATGGACCCAAATAAAATGTTTTACAATTTTCTTACGTAATAAAACACAATGTCTTGACGTAAACTACCTAACATAGAAAGAATTCTCTCTTTCGTCAAGACTGATAGACTTCCATGCAGGCTTTTGACGTAATGAGTTCATGTGCTGGACCTGATGTGAGCCTGATCGAGGCTAACGCTGTCCTGCAAGGCAAATCGTGAAAATAAATTTGTATAGAAATTGCACTTTTTGTCTGATCCTTGCAAGAAAGTTAATGAAACTTGGTATTATTTGCAATGGATAGATACTAAGGCATGACTGAAAGCCCCCTGGGGCTCCGTGCACCTGGAAGTGTGAAGCACAGTGTAAATTCAAATTCTGTTTGATGTGTGTGTGTGTGGACATTGTGTGTGTGTGTGTGTGTGTGTGTGTGTGTGTGTGTGTGTGTGCTGTCGTATCGTATATAGTGACACCCTAACGTTATTGACAAATATTTTGAATTTGTTTTTATACATTGGTGATTTGATACTTGCATGAGTCTCAAAGGCACTTGTTTGTTTTCATTTTGGCTCATTGATTTTTGGTGCTTAATAACTTTTCTGAAGAGTTTGTGGATGTAAGGGTAAAAATGGGAGCTGCAGTTTGCAGTGTACATGTACATCTATGAGTGTTGGCGACTATAAGATGGAGGATAGTGTGTGTGTGTGCATGTGTATTGGTGTGTGTGTGTTGGTGTACATGTGTGTGCATGTGTATACACACTTGTTCATGAGTGTCTTAATTTGTGGACAGTGTTAGTATGCATAATTTTATGTGCATGAATTTCAATATTTTTAACTCCCCATACTTTGTTCTCGCAGACTCACCATATTTTGATCAACCTCAATATCAACGATGTTGTCCTCGAAGATGATCATGTCAAAGACGAAGACCATGACGTAAATAGCGACAAAGCTCGGCCGCTTGAAAAGAAAGGTATAATACAAGTGTTTGTTGTCTCTGTCTGTTGTTCCTTCTTTAAAACAAAATGTGTTTATGATATTAATATTGCAGTTGTTTCAGAACATATTTGAAGGCTGTGAGGCTTGAATGTTATGTTACTGAGGCCAAAACTAAATTTGAGCAACATATTGGTATTACACTTATTACTTAAAATGTTACTATAGTTTGGTTATGTCATACAATGCACTAGGTAATAAACGAATTTCAAGGATAGTGGCATGATCATAGTTATGTTTTTTTTAATGCTTTTTTCCCCTCTAAATCCAACCATTGCTGAGAGATTGAGCAGCCATTCTAGATTGTTTATTCAATGAATTTGATACAAACGCATTGGTAGCTGGGAGACGTACATAACAATATTTTTTTGGAGCAGACTGAACAAATCAATGAGCACTATATAATACTGTACATGCCTTGCTCTTGAAAATGAATTCGCTGCTCAGAAGAGTACTACAAGTATGAAACACCCTCTGTCATCATTGGTCTGTTAATTCAACCAAAGTGTACCTTTCAAGAAAGGCCGACACCTGCAGTTGTGGGACACACATCAATGTTTTCTTTTGGCAGGTCGCATTGTACATAAACTTTGATTGTTAATATCTTAACTTGTGTGGCTTTAAGGCGATGAGGATGATCAGCCTCCAAAGTGGATTGTGAGGAAAGGTATGGTAGTACTGTACATTGTACACGTTATGTGACAGAGTTTGAGAAAAGGGGACATAATAAGGTCAAATAAGATACCTTAGAGCTGAAAACAATCGGCAAGTGAAAATTAACTGATTTTTATGATTACATTTGGAGCTCTTTGGACCCTATACAATCAAATCTGTGTCTGCAGAATTGCAAACAAAAACTTTTAAAAAAACGTTAAAAAAATGAGCAGGTTAATAATGTTACTTTCCGCTCTGTATTCTGGTTCACCGATTTCTGTAATTCTGTACCTTCTGACTTAAATCCGGGTGATAGCTGGAAAGAAGCTTGAGATTTACAAGCTAAAAAAGAAGAATTCTGGTTTTTTTGCATGACAATAATTAACCTTTCATGAAAATTCAAAACCCTTCATGTCAATTAAAAAATATTTCAATATGCCCCCTTTTTTGTACTGTCACATAATTATGTGCTTGAACAGTATGCACTTTATGTCTTGTGAGTGCAGTAGGTATGATACCTGTTGTAGTTACCCTTTCTATTGTAAGGTTCGGGGGGCACTTAAAGGGAATGTGTGTGGAGATAATGTTAGAGCATCAGAGAGTGTGCAGTTTTATATATCTTTCTTATGTTTTGTAACTGGTAAGCATGCATGCACAGAAACATGACACAAGTGGCTATTATACAGGCATTTGGAGATAAAAGTGAGCATGTGCATTTGGTTCACCGTTTGGCTGTGAAATTTGCCTTCTTTCAAGTCTGCCCGTATGCAGTAAAAAAAGTAAATTCCAACAGGCAGAAGCAGTGATGGCGCTTGTATTTTTTCAAACCGGTATGCACACTTTTATGATGTAAACAGTCCAGAAAAAAACCGGTAGTTAGAGTCCAACTCAGAGTACTGGTTTTATTGTTCTACCGGCAAAAAAAACCCGGTAGTTCTAAAAATACAACCGGTAGGTCAAACCGGCAGCTATAATTGTTCCGGTAAATTCTCGTTTTAACCGGTAAAATAACGGTAATTACCGGTTAACGCCAATACTGCAGAAGTGAATTGTCCAATAAAGGAACCAGCATATGGTAAATTACTCAGCAACATGCTTCATGGCCGCGAGATTTGGTAGAAAGTCTGTCCCAGGAGGCATTGATGCACAAGACTCTCTGGTGCATTTAGGTTACACTAATCTTGGTCTCAGCTGGCTGCAGGTGTCGTATTAGAAAGACTTGTTTCTGAATGGTTTCCTATTTAGCACTGCCTCTATCCTTCTATTTCACTCTCCTTTTCACATCTGGGACAAGATTTGTAGCTTGTCTTTGAGGGAGATCAACATTTTTAAGATTTGTCTAGTATGAAATGTGAAAATTAAGTCATAATACATGTAGACGTATTCCGAAAATAACTGTCGGGTTTGTATGAGTTGGAAAAGAGTGAATGCCCTTGCTTTTTACTCGGAGAAACATTGGAGGAGTCAATCACTAGCAAGGGGTGGGTCGGAAACACAAGGACAGGAGCAGGTGTGAAGTTATTTGTCAGAGGAAAAGCAAGGGTATTGATCACTCTTTCACTGCCTGTACAAACCCAATCAAGTTTTAAAAAAATCGTCCAATAAGCCTTTTAGAGCTTTCTTTTTACAGTAATAAGCCTAAATGTTAATTAAGTTTGAAACATGGAGATCACTGCCATGTGAAGAGAGAAAAGAATTTGTTTGACCTGCATTGGTCCCGGATAGCCATTTTTGGTTTAAACAAAATTTTATTCAGAATTTCTTCGCATGAACAGTTCAAAACATATTATACATGTATATGAAGTCTTATATTGCGGGCGTATCTCCAGACTCGGACTCAAGGCGCAGGGATCTATTTATGCCGTGTGAGATGGAATTTTTTACACAATACATCACGCATTCACATCGACCGGCATTTCGCAGGCATTTAGGCGCATATCTTACTTTTCACGGCCTATTATTCAAAGTCACACGGGTATTTTGGTGGACATTTTTTATCTATGCCTATACAATTTTGCCAGGAAAGACCCTTTTGTCAATCGTGGGATCTTTAACGTGCACACCCCAATGTAGTGTACACAAAGGGACCTCGGTTTTTCGTCTCATCCGAAAGACTAGCACTTGAACCCACCACCTAGGTTAGGAAAGGGGGAGAAAATTGCTAACGCCCTGACCCAGGGTCGAACTCGCAACCTCTCGCTTCCGAGCGCAAGTGCGTTACCACTCGGCCACCCAGTCCACCCACCCAGTTCAAAACATACAGCTAGGACACGTACTGAAGCAAATGCTCAAGCAAATCACGTGACCAGATAGCCATTTTTGTTGAAGGGATGTTAAAAAAAATGCAATAATTAACCAACCAACCTAAACTCCTTTTCACATCTTCTCCTCTCGCTTCCCAGCTCTCTTATTAAGGATGTGACATTTATTAGGGATGATGGTGGGGGGTGTGTGTGTGTGTGTGTGTGTGTGTGTGTGTGTGTTGGGGGTGCAGGGCATGGATTTATTTGCATGTTAGCTGTCAGTGACAATTATACTTGAACGATAAGAATATTTGTTTATTTTTTCACATGAGAAAAATTACATGTTTAGTAAGTTAACTATGCTTGGGCTGCTTTTTGATCAGACGGACACTCCTTGTTAAGCAGGTTGAACTTAGAATTTCAAACAGAATGAGGCAGAGCGATGTTAAGATATCAAATAACCAAAGGGAAGTAATCGCTCTTAATGCATACGACATGTGTAATAGAGTAAGCGAGAGTTGTACGGAACCTTATCTCCTGGCACCTGAGAGAATAAGCATTGAAATGAACAAGCGACTTTCATCCTCAAAAAAGGATGATCACCGCAAGCTCATATGCTCATCATTCTCTAAGGCACTCCAACTAACACCTACGTACTTGTTGACCTGATGGCAGCCACTTAATACATTTTCAAATAATTTTCACCATTGTTTTCAATTGGTTGTTTTTGAAAGCCATTACTTGTTCACCAGTTTGAATGTCAGTTAATGTTGCAGTTGTCAGTTTGAAATGTCAGGTCCAAATGTCTTTTCCACTCTATTTCACGCAACAAATGGTTTTTTAATTCATCTTCATTATATGTTCTTCAGAGTTTGACTTCTGTTCTTAAAAAAAGAAGTAATTAGAAGCAACAAAGATAACGATTTAATCCAGCAGAAAACTGTGTGGCTGTACATTTGATCTGTTGATTTATATACTAGCTGTGAAGGATCAGGGACCACATAATTGTTGTGTTGTAGAAGTAGAAATTGGACTGAAGTTTATGATCAATCTGGACACAGATATATCTGCCTGCCTTTTTAGCTTTGCTGCACTGTGGATTGATCAGCTTGCACTTGCGATATTGATGCAGACAACTGATTTGGTCAGGGTGTACGTGTTTTTAGCTAGTTCAATTCTGATAAATTGGGCCAGAGGCAGTCTGTGCTTATGTAATGTAATTCAGGCATGGCAGCTACGGACTCCTGTGGTTGGACTAAACAGTGAATTGGGCATGTGATTGTTTGTGATGTGGTAGTTATTGTGGATTGTGATGTGTTAGTTATTGTGGATTGTGATGTAGTAGTTTATTGTGGATTGTGATGTGGTAGTTATTGTGGATTGTGATGTGGTAGTTATTGTGGATTGTGATGTGGTAGTTATTGTGGATTGTGATGTGGTAGTTATTGTGGATTGTGATGTGGTAGTTATTGTGGATTGTGATGTGGTAGTTATTGTGGATTTTGATGTGGTAGTTATTGTGGATTGTGATGTGGTAGTTATTGTGGATTGTGATGTGGTAGTTATTGTGGATTGTGATGTGGTAGTTATTGTGGATTGTGATGTGGTAGTTATTGTGGATTGTGATGTGGTAGTTATTATGGATTGTGATGTGGTAGTTATTATGGATTGTGATGTGGTAGTTATTGTGGATTGTGATGTGGTAGTTATTGTGGATTGTGATGTGGTAGTTATTGTGGATTGTGATGTGGTAGTTATTGTGGATTGTGATGTGGTAGTTATTATGGATTGTGATGTGGTAGTTATTGTGGATTGTGATGTGGTAGTTATTGTGGATTGTGATGTGGTAGTTATTGTGGATTGTGATGTGGTAGTTATTATGGATTGTGATGTGGTAGTTATTATGGATTGTGATGTGGTAGTTATTGTGGATTGTGATGTGGTAGTTATTGTGGATTGTGATGTGGTAGTTATTATGGATTGTGATGTGGTAGTTATTGTGGATTGTGATGTGGTAGTTATTGTGGATTGTGATGTGGTAGTTATTGTGGATTGTGATGTGGTAGTTATTGTGGATTGTGATGTGGTAGTTATTATGGATTGTGATGTGGTAGTTATTGTGGATTGTGATGTGGTAGTTATTGTGGATTGTGATGTGGTAGTTATTGTGGATTGTGATGTGGTAGTTATTATGGATTGTGATGTGGTAGTTATTATGGATTGTGATGTGGTAGTTATTGTGGATTGTGATGTGGTAGTTATTGTGGATTGTGATGTGGTAGTTATTGTGGATTGTGATGTGGTAGTTATTGTGGATTGTGATGCTGTCGACTTTTTGTGTGCATGCATGGTAAGGAAAGGCTAATCCCATCGGGACATTGAGTAGATCGTATTATGCTATTACAGAAACAAATTGCAAGCTTATAATTGCTTTTATGCCTCTCTGACTTGAAGAAGCCTCGGGATGCATTCTATCAACTGACTTCTGTTTGTCAGATCTATAAGCTCTCACACATTTGGTGATATGAATTATTGTGAATTAATAAACAGGTGGTTTGATAAACATGCAGACCATTTATGCTTACAGATATTAAACAGTAATACAGTTTTTATCCTAATTATAAATAAAAAAAACAAGTCGACTGCCATCGTTCCAAAATTCAAAATAAAAAAACAAGAAAGGTATAATTATAACGTTGGAACGTTTAATTATTGACAAATTAAAACAAAACGTTATGTGATGCCTCAATCGCTTGTGTCTTCCCTGCAAGCGGCTGAACATTTTTTGAGATAAGTCATACCTAAGACTTTAAAATTGGCAATCTAGTGGCTGCTCCGCCCGGCGTCTGGCATTATGGGGTTAGTGCTTGGACTGGTTGGTCCGGTGTCAGAATAATGTGACTGGGTGAGACAATGAAGCCTGTGCTGCGACTTCTGTCTTGTGTGTGGCGCACGTTATATGTCAAAGCAGCACCGCCCTGATATGGCCCTTCGTGGTCGGCTGGGCGTTAAACAAACAAACAAACAAACAAAAGGGGGTTACAATCCTGTAGTTGGAATTAAACTTGAGCAATATCATGATATGCTGTCTCCCTCTCTTTGTTCTCCTGTTTTGACAATGTTCCAAAGAGTATTATTTTTATATCTTGTAGTTTGTCTAAAGAAGTGCTGAGTACCAATTGCAAACTGTTTCAAGGAAAAATTGAGATCAGTTTAAATTAATTCTCTTGTTTTTCTCACTGAAAAAGTGCACTGGTCTCTCACTGATTTAGCTTCTCTCACTGAAAGAGATTCTTTCACAGATATAGTTTCTTGGGCTCATCTCGCTGATCGATATATGGTACTATTTTCTCTCATGGTTAAACTCTCATTAATACTTTAAATTATAAGCATTGATTTTTTTGTGGGGGAAAAAGTAGAAAAAACAGTGATTAATTTGTCGAAACTGAGCTAATCAGTATCGAACTTTGTGTTCATTCAGGTCTCCCTTATATGCTTATGAAGAGGAACTACGTAGATTCATTCGTCATGCATGAAGAGTCGTCACGCAGCAGCATCAGGGGAGACAATTTCCTCACCGACACACCGCGAAACGAAGATGCCCCGCTTCTGTCAGATTCCAGAAAAGATCTTGACGACACCTGGACCAAGCCCTTTAAGTTCCAACCGCTGTGGAAAATCAGGAACTATTTTGGAGAGCGAATCGCCTTTTACTTTGCCTGGTCGGGGATGCTGTGTAGTACCCTGTGGATTCCCACCCTCTTCGGGATGTGTGTTTTCTTCTATGGCATGTACAAGAGGTGAGGCTGCAGTTTTGGGCTATGGTTTTGTGAGTTGGAATATCTTGACAAATTAATAAAAAACGTATATGTACAAGATGGGATAGTGGAGATTAATTACACATATAACATGCTTCCATTTGAAACTTCGAGGTCTTCATCGGGGATTGACGCCCGACAAAAGCTAATTCAGAAGCCCGACGGAGTGAAGCGACGGAGGGCTTTAATTAGACTTTGGGAGGGCGTCAATCCACGATGAAGACCGAGAAGTTTCAAATGGAAGCATGTTAATGTTATTGTAATTCAATCTGACGACGATCTCTTTCCTGCTTTCATGCGGTTGTAAACAGACAGAATTGGTTCTGTTCTGTTCACACACTACTTTCAGTCCACCTACCTGCAAGGGTCAAGTCCCAAGAAATATGTCTCTGTATTCCTATCGTATCACTCTGCTCCTGTTTTGTTTTCTTTCACACACATTTTCCCTTCTTTTTTGACGGGTTTCTGGACAGCAAACTCTAAAACAAATTCTTTTCATCACAAAAGCGATCTTTGGAATTGACTGACGTAGTCCGGAAGAATTCATGCATCAACTTACGTCACGTATTCGACGTCATCACTTCGCATACCTTATGGTCTAGCTCAGTATTTCGTTGGCCTTCATATTTCCTACTTGTAAAATGACCCTCAAAGCTAACCGAGACTAGTTGAGGCTGTATCAATGCGCCTCGCCAGCAGGTTGTTAATGAATTTTTTAGCGAGTGGTTATCGACAATTAATGACCGGTAATTTTTAATGAGTTGGGGCATTCTGACCAATCACAGGATCTGTTTCATTAAAACGCAAACTTGATTGAATTACAATGGGCTATGGTTTTGTAAGTTAGAATATCTGGAAAAATGAATCAGAAATTATTATATTTTCCTCATTTTTTCTCATATTTTGAAAGCAAGTGTGAGCCTTTTACGATGCATGGATGAAGTCGTTTGGTATTATAGCTGAGACTTGATCAGCAGAATGTTAAAACTTCTTTGAAGTCGCCGAAAGTAAACTTTGGCGACTATTTCTTTGTCATTCCTGAAATTTGAAAGGGGACAGAGTATTTGATTCAGTAAAGCGAGAGCTGATTGTATCGTAAGAGAATATAGATAAACTGCTTTTGTACCACAGGCCTACGTACGTTACTTTAATTTTCCACAGCATCTCCCCTGTCTCAACTAGCTTATTCTAAGCTGTTTTATAGTTTGTTTTCTGTTTCAGTGCAACTGTAAGGGAAGGGACATCAACGAATGGAACATCGTAAGTTTTTGTGCATACAGTGGTACTCCCGACGAACGACCCCCCCATCAGAGACCCTCTCCCTTCTCAGACCTCATTCTTGCTGACGGATTAGTTTTGCTATATAAATCACCCCCCATGGCCGACTCCCCCCAGAACCCGATTTGCGACCGACTAGTTGTTACAATTTGCGACCTTGTAACGACATTTTCAAATCAAAACCTAACAAAAAATCGTAACGTTTTGCTTGAATCTCTGAAAAAAGATCGCAAAAATCACTCGGCCTGAAATATAACAGACGACGCGTTTAGGTCTCGATTGCACATGTCCGGCGTTCACAATTTTACGATCCCAACATGCCCTTTTCTGTGTCCACTTCCTTTCGAAACATCAACAAACACACGCGCGAGCATCAACGATCTTCTTCTTCGACCATGGCTTCGAACTCTCCTTCAACTTCAAACGCTCAATCGCGCGGAAAGAAGAGGAAAATTTTGACTCTGGAACAGAGGATGGAAGTGGTGAAACGGAGCCGTAAGGGCGAAACGGCAATTTCGATCGCGCGGTCGTTTGAGGTAGAAAAAACTCAGATTCAATCGATCGTCAGCGACCAAAACACTTCTCATCGATAAGCATTATATAATTCTTTCACTAATACTAAAAATTATGCCACAACTTCGACGGACCCTGAAGGTATTTCTCTCTTTCTCTCTGTCACTGACTTTTTCCTCTCTCACTGTCTTTTTCTGACCTGACCTCACCCCCCATGTAAGACCCCCCCCCCCTTTTATGACCTACATTTGTCAGATTTTGGGAGGTCTTACATGGGGAGTACCACTGTATTTGTTTTAATTGATATGTCTGCTCATTTCTTGTTTTAGTTGTCTTGATTTAAATGGTTCAATAATGCAACTCATTGCTTGTCGCCGCTGACGAATCCAAAGTTCTTTTGATATGCAGAGACTTTGAAGGCTCTGGTAATAGACGAACTCCGGAAATAATTCTTTCAGGTTTGTATGGGGGAGTGAAAGAGTGTAACCCTTGCTTTTAGTGAGTCAAGCTATCCACACGTGCTCCTGTCCATGTGTTTCAAACTTTTCCATCTGACATTATAGACCTGCACTCACTAGTGTGAGCTAGGGTGTGTCTGAAACACGTGGACAGGAGCACTTGGGGATGGCTTGACTCACGAAAAGCAAGGGTATTCACTCTTTCACAACCCATACAAACACGACAGAGTTATTTCCGAACATCATATAAGTTTAATGTATTCACGAGAAAGTGAAGTTTAGAACTGAATACTGCCGGGTATAGCTCAGACTGCAGTTTGGTACAAGATTGTTTAAGAATTTGATGTGTGTGTGTGACAGTGTGTGTGTGTGTGTGTGTGTGTGTGTGTGTGTGTGTGTTTGTGTGTGTGTTTGTGTGTGTTTGTGTTTGTGTGTGTGTGTGTGTGTGTGTGTGTGTGTGTGTGTGTGTGTGTGTGTGCGGTATACCTGCATGCATGCATATGTGTGTGCTCATGCTACTGGGATTTTCTGTGAGAAACTCAACCTTGAGACTGCATGGTAACATTGTCAGAAAATATGTCAAATAGTACACAGATTGTGCGCAGACAAACTAAACTTGGATACATGCTGACATACCCTCATACGAAACTTTTTATTTTCAGAATCGTGGACTCTTTCAAGGATCTATTTGGGGACTTCAAGCAGTCCTTTGACAATGACATCACACCTTACTTTGGTCTGGTCATATGTGTCTGGGGTAAGTCTTGTTTTACAGCATTTGTCTGTAGCAAGAAGGGATGATTATTTTCAGCTTTAGTAGCCAGTAAAGGTCACTTAAATAGAATTTTTTTCCGAAATAGCAGGGTTTTGACAGACTACAGTACAAAAATTGTCGCCTCTTGCAACTGCAGGAAAGCTTAGCTAACGTGGCAGTAGGACTCGCTGCGACCTTTCTTTTCTGTAAGGGCAATGCTGTCAAGTGATCAACTTCATCGCCACTCTTGACTAAGACAGGGATGAATTAGTTCCCATCAGGAATTCCACATTTTTTAAATGTTTTGGGGTTGAAGTTTCTAGATTTGGAGAAAAAAAAGAGTCAGGCCTGGTGGACGGTTTTAAAGACATGAAGATTTTGTGCATTTATATTCAAATACTTACATTAGTGGCAATAATTAAAAAGCTGTGTTTTCTACAACAGGGGCAGTACTATAACCCCTTGAATCCTCCTGGGAACTGATGGCTGCCTGTTTTTTCCTCCTGATTTTGTATTTCCCCAACTTTCATGCATTTGAAGACACCGCTTTGCTCAGTCATTTGTAATGGATGGATTGAAAAAGCATTTCAACTATTGTGATATGTGTTAACAGGCACAGTGTTCCTGGAGATCTGGAAGAGGAAGAAGGCAGAGCTGGCCTATGAGTGGGACGTGGAACAGTTTGAAGCCAACGAGCCAGACCGCCCCTCTTTTACTGGAACCAGGTCCAAAAAGGTCAGTTGTATTCTCTGCTGCGCCGAAAATGTCAGTAATTTGAATGCTTTTCTTTGGTATATATATATATATATATGATGAAGAAATATAAGCCGTTGAAATACCAACATTTAGATTTTGTGGGGCTGGGACTGTCACTGGAAAGCCCTTTAGAAGACCTAAAAAAATCTCAGAAAATCGAGTCTTATAAAGGAGGGAGTCTTAAAATGGGGGTAACTTATAAAAGGTTATGAATAGAAAGCGTGAGAAAACAAGGTTTTAAAAAGGAGAAAGGAGGGAGTCTTAATTGCAGGGGGGGGGGGGGGGGGGGGGGGGGGGGGTCATAAAAGCCCCCCCGGGGTTCCACTGTAGTACTAACAAAATCTAGAAATCTATACTTAGAAAAGATGGGACTTAACCCCTTCACTGCCCACCCCGTATGTAATACGTGGTCATTTTCGGTTTGTCGTACGCCCATAACCGTATCTCGTACGTGGGATTTGTGTCAACAACATTTCAGGACATTTCTGAAAACTAAATGGGAGGTAACCACTGTCCAAGTACTTGTAGGGGTTCTAAACACAGTTCTTTCCCATAGACCGTTCGGATAAGTTACTACCACGTGTTGAAAACTGTGTTAGAAATGTAGAACCGATCTATAGCATTCACAATGGCGGCCGAAAGTCGGACCTCAACTCGTAGACCTGTTTTCAAGCGATACAGTGTTCTGGAAGCTCTACAAGAAGTGATTTATGGATTACCACACAGAAGAATACTTTTATGGGCTGTAATGTGAGTACCTGATGTTTGACACCAGTTTTAGCAGTGTTTTGTGTGGTTTTACATGCTGCAATGTGTGTAAGTCCGGAAACTGTAATTTTTGACAAAAATGGTCATAATATCAATTTTTACCATAACAATCACAAACAAAGTCCAACGATCATGTCATCCTATAATAGCCAAGGGTATAAGCAAAACACATGCCAAAGATCTAAGAGATATCTCAATAAATGATCGAGCAGTGAACAGATTAGTGAACCTACCGAAGAAAGCGAAATTTTGCCCTGGCACACAGCAATACCAAAATGCTGTTATACTGTGGCAGTGAAGGGGTTAAAGGGGTAAAGTTGTGTGCATGCAAGTCAACATTCAACACTTGTGAACAACTCTGAATTGTGTTGATATTTGCAGGACCCAGTGACAGAGGAGTACGTGTGGTATTACCCTTTCAAGAGACAGTTCATCAAGTTCTGCTTCTCCTTCTCTGTTCTTATCATGATGGTGAGTATATCCCATGCTTTATATTTGGCACACATTTCTGACATGTTGATCATTGATACAACGGGCGTAATGGCCTAGTTGATATGATGCCGCCCTCCTATGCGGAATCCCGGCCGGCCGCGCCTGCATGGTGGGTTAAGGGTGGAGATTTTTCCGATCTTCCAGGTCAACTTATGTGCAGACCTGCTAGTGACTTAACCCCCTTCGTGTGTACACGCAAGCACGGGAAGACCAAGTGCGCACGGAAAAAGATCCTGTAATCTATGTCAGAGTTCGGTTGGTTACAGAAGCACGAAAATACCCAGCATGCTTCCCCAGAATGCGGCATATGGCTGCCTGAATGGTGGGGTAAAAAAGGTCATACACGTAAATGTCCCTAAGTTTCAGCCCATGAACAAAGAAGAATAATTGATACAATCGAGTAATGTTTTACTGAGTGAGTATATGATGTGATCAGCTTTAGGATGGGACTGGTCTCTGCATTTGCCAGCCATCGTGGTGTGAATGCGAGAAATGCGTCCCTCTGTAGTGTATAAACTCAGAAAGCAATGGTGTTGATCGATCAGCGTGGTGGCGATCGTGTTGTGAATTATAAATGTGAGAGATGTCCCTCCGTAGTGTATAAACTCAGAAAGCAATGGTGTTGATCGATCAGCGTGGTGGCGATCGTGTTGTGAATTATAAATGTGAGAGATGTCCCTCCGTAGTGTATAAACTCAGAAAGCAATGGTGTTGATCGATCAGCGTGGTGGCGATCGTGTTGTGAATTATAAATGTGAGAGATGTCCCTCCGTAGTGTATAAACTCAGAAAGCAATGGTGTTGATCGATCAGCGTGGTGGCGATCGTGTTGTGAATTATATATGTGAGAGATGTCCCTCCGTAGTGTATGAACTCAGATAGCAATGGTGTTGATCAGCGTAGTGGCGATCATAGTGTGAATTATAAATGTGAGAGATATGCGTCCGTGTTGTGAATTATAAATGTGAGAGATGTCCCTCCGTAGTGTATAAACTCAGAATGCCATGGTGTTGATCGATCAGCGTGGTGGCGATCGTGTTGTGAATTATAAATGTGAGAGATGTCCCTCTGTAGTGTATGAACTCAGATAGCAATGGTGTTGATCAGCGTAGTAGCGATCATAGTGTGAATTATAAATGTGAGAGATATGCGTCCCTCTGTAGTGTATGAACTCAGAAAGCAGTCAGGTGTTGATCGATGTAGCGTATGAACTTGTCTCTGCTTTCAGATAGCAATGGTGTTGATCAGTGTAGTGGCGATCATAGTGTGAATTATAAATGTGAGAGATATGCGTCCCTCTGTAGTGTATGAACTCAGAAAGCAGTCAGATGTTGATCGATGTAGCGTATGAACTTGTCTCTGCTTTCAGATAGCAATGGTGTTGATCAGCGTAGTGGCGATCATGGTATGAATTATAAATGTGAGAAACGCATCCCTCTGTAGTGTATGAACTCGAAAGCAATTGTGTTGATCAGCGAAACAGCGATCATAGTGTGAATTACAAATGTGAAAGATGTCCCTCTGTAGTGTATGAACTCAGAAAGCAATGGTGTTGATCGATCAGCATGGCGGCGATAGTGGTGTGAGAGAGGCGTCACTCTATCGCGTATGAACTTGTCTCTTCTTTCAGATAGCAATGGTGGTAAGATCAGCGTAGTGGCGATCGTAGTTTGAATTATAAATTTGAGAGACACATCTCATTGTAGTGTATGAACTTGTCTCTGCTTTCAGGTACAGTGGTACCTGCCATGTGGGGCCCCTCTGATGAGAGGACACCTCCCTCAAAAGGACACATTCTGGGGTCCCTTTGTCTATTATCTCTACCAAAATATACCTGTCACGACAGGCCACCTGCAATGTAGGGACACGTGTAGCTGGTCCCAAGGGTGTCCTTTCATGGCAGGTACCACTGTAACAATAGACTGATTAAGTGTACAGTGCCAGTGGTAGTGCTAGTGGTTATCGGTACTTTTTTATGTGTTGACGTCAGCGATGTGTGCGCAGTTCAAAGGTTAGAGGTCAAAGTTTACGGATGCTTCCTTCGATCCGCTAACGAGCTGTGGTTGAATCGACGAAAATAACGAGCCCCAAAAGGTATGTAAAAACTGAGCGAACGCTTGTTTATTTACAGGATTATTTATAACTAGTATGTTCCTAAACCACTTAATGGTACAAATGTCAGTTTAATGTGTGATATAATCCTGGTTTGATGCTGTAATTTAAGCGTTGAACAGAGCAAGCTTTTTCACATTTCAAACACACAAAAAATGGCCGCTTTTGAGTTGTGTTCAGTTTTTCGATTCACCCTTTTCGATTTCGATTTCGCTTACTGTCTGGAAGATGAGTTATGCAGTGAAAAGTTGCAAATGTTCCAATCCTCTTGCTGTTTATGTTTTGTTTTAAGATCGATCTTCATGGATGCCAGGGACCAACTTGAGCTTGCGGCGTGGGACGAGGATGACGCAGAAGATGATTTTGTTGTCTTCGCACTTCTTGATCAGGTTAGCAAACAAGTCAAAGCTTAGGTCTAGCTTCTAAAGGCATTAAAGGTTCCGCTAAAATATAATTGTCAGGAACAGGCGTATATTTTGGTTATGGCCGGTGAGGTTACTTTGGATTGGTTATGGTTAGGTTTTAAATGTTGTTCATGTAAAAAATTAAATGTTTTTTTGGTTAGATTTCATTTTCATAGTCATTATAGTGATCTTGTCTGAATCAACAGTGATACTGATAGTGATATTGGGTAGATCTAACACTTACACCTAGATTTGGTTTCCGTGTGACTTTGTTACTTACATTTAATGGTTTATAAACATAGAGTTTTAACTATTTACTGTTCAAGAATCAAAATCAAATGGAAACTGATGACCAAATCTGCAGTCAGAGTTTTAGTTTCATCAAAGCATGACTATTATTATTAAGTCCACTCTCTGTCACAGAGTCTGTGTCACTGTCAGTTTGTGTTCTTGTGTCATTTTAATTTGATAGCAATACATGTACTTTCAAGAAGGATGTTACACTTACTGGTTCTATCAGACTTTTAAGCACAAGGCACCTTGGTTCTAGTTTTATTATTTCTAGGATCAAATTACTTCAGTACAAAAAAACTTCTGTGTTCTAAAACATACACAGTATTTATATCAGAATACTGTCAACTGGTGCTTTTTGAGATGCACAGTTGAAACTATTTATCCAACATGCTTCAAGTTCAACCTGTAAGGGTCATTTGTTATGCAGGGGCGAGTAAACAATCCGCTTGGCTAGTAAAAACAGGCTCGCAACTCACCTGGCTGGCCAATTAAAATTCTGGTCAAATGCAACCAAAAGGGTTTTAACGCTACTGCAGATCAATTGTGGGAACTGGTATACATCGGGGCAGCGAAATTTCTGCCAGGTTAGTGACTTTCTTGAAGTTACTCGCCCAGCTGGCGAGTTAAAATGTTGGAGTTTAACTTTCCCTCTGTTACCCAGTATTGATTTGAGTAGCTTCAGCAGAATTTTCAGGCTAATTAATTGAATAAAGTGTACAAGTGATCCATGATTTCACTAAGTTTAACCTACATTTCAACAGCCAGAAAGAAGGGCCTATGAGGGTCAGTTCGCCCTTGATCACTTCACAGCCATCGAATGTGAGGACTTATTTCGCTTCAGCGCGGAAGAGATTCGGAGACTGTGCGCCCTTCTGGGAATGCAGAGGACTATGCAGGCGCCTAATGGAATGAACAATCAAGGAACCAAGGCCAGTGGTGAGGATTTATTTTTTACCCTGGTTGCTGTGAAGTTGAGTTGTATTTCAGTCAGAATGATAGTTTAATGATCCTCCTCCATGATTTGATTCGCAAAGTCGTGAAGTTTGCATTTACTGTGAATATTCAGTGAGTTGTTTTTACTATTTCAGGTTTCGTAAAAGATTAAAGCGGAGCGTTGAGTTGGGGCATAATTTATTTTGGGATTGCTTAAAATCTAAAATTTGAACTATGTATTTTGAACTTGAATCACAAAATGTACCTGACTAACTTTAGCCCCTTTGGTCGACACAGTACTCTATTTAGACAATAGAGAAATAATAGTGAATTGGTTGTGCCACTTACTGACTTAGTCTGTGGAGTTGAGTGAAATTATTTTTGAAATATGGTAACAGAATAAATAAAGATGCGTCGATACTGATAATTTATTCATATTAGTTTAACAAAATAAATGAATATTTTTTTTACAAGTTGACGAAGTGGCCGCCATTGTTACATGAATCCAAGTTCAAGGGAAGTTACTTTTGATGTGCAAAGGACTTATTTGTTTTAACTTTTTTTATGATAATTGTTTTTATTGATTTTGTCTTCGTGGCTGATAGCGTGCTGGCTTTGTAGCCAGTTGGTCGCTATCAGCGTGGGTTCGATCCCCACGTTCGGTAAGAGATTTATTTCTCGGATTCAACTTTGTGCAGACTCTCTTTGGTGTCCGAACACCCCCGAAAAAGATCCCAAGTTCACAGCAAAAGTCTCAGGGCTTGGAAAACACGAAGACACGCTTGCATGATCTTTCATCTCTGATTATCATGATCGTATTTCAATACTTTGACAAGACAAACCCAATGCTGGTGTGTCGAAGAAGACAGCCACAGCGGGCTTGTTCGAATCAAAGTATCACACCATATTTTCAGCGTATTACCAACACCTGTCCCAATATAGACCAGTTGGTCTAAGAGGACGTTAAACCCTAATAGTCGGTCAAATGCAAAAGCAACTTTTTCAGTGGTACTTTATTGAGTTAAATTTGGTTAAACCAAATAGATGCTGCACATTCAGACATTTCTGTCGTCTGTAAAATTGACACACACAAAAAGAAGCACCCAACTGGGGCGCGCTTTAAACGTTTCATACTGGCTGCGGCCTGTTTCTTATTTCGCTACTGATTCCAAACAAGCATATGTCTATTATCAAGTGAACCTGCGTAAAAAATAAAGCCAGGTAAGAACCCAGCTGACCTCCATTTATTGATCATTTGTAAAATTGTATGCTCTTGTCACTTGTGTATAAATACATATCTGATGGTCACTCATACTGACACTGAACATAATTTGTTTGTGTGGTATATACCGGCTTTTGACATATCAAGTAGGACAGTGACTTTCTTGAAGTAACTGCTAGTGCTACTTTGCTTCATCAGCTTGTACAGCTGTACTTGCTTTCGCAAATTACTTTAGTACATGCTATTCTTCATTATGCATTAGTAGGTGTGCACATGGATCTCTGACATGGGTACTGCTGTGTTGTAATTTGTAGTTTGCAGGCAGAGGGTCTTCTTGTCTGCTCATACCTCGGTACCAAGCGGCCACTAAACAACCATCATCACCAGCCAGGCAGTCACATGGGACTCTCCACTCTTCACTGAAAATCTTGTTCTTCTACCATAACTTTTTCAAAGACACTGAACTGTCAAATATTTGGGCTGTGTGGATTTGCCTCAGGACCCGTCCTTACAAAAGATCCAATCTTCTTCTTCTACATTCATGGGCTGAAACTCCCACGTACACTCACATATTTTGCTTGAGTGTATTTTTAACGTGTATAACTATTTTTACCTGCCATTTAGGCAGTTCTAGTGCCATTACATTCCTAAATAACCACATATTAATAACTGGATCTGTCCATGAATTGAAATGAGTTTGTGTACTATTTGCTGTATGATTATTTGACTTTGGAAGTGAAACAAATGGAAAATCAAATTATAGTCATATGAAGTTAGAATTGGTTATCTACATATATGTGCGTATAAGGTGTTATAAATAATTTATAATTAATATTACTTGAAGTTAAAGGGATTATTTTGAGTAACAGAACATACATTTGAGATTTGTTAAAATATTGCCCTTTGCATGGCAAAGCTTGAAGAAATAGTAATTAAATTCAACGTTTGAAATTGTATTACAGAGTGAGAGTTCAGTCCAAAGTGTGTATACATGTCTATGTGATTGTACAATTATAATGCTTGTTTTTATGTTGAAACAACTCACTCTAGATCTGATTTAATTGTTGTCAGTAAATTGTCTCTCTAACTTAGCTTTAGTGCAAGTCAATTTATTGGAATAATTATGATTAATGATAAATGTACAGAAACTAAATTTATTGCAGACATAACACTAAAACTGATGCATGCATCTCAGATTTGGAAATCAGAGAATTTTATGGTAAAAGGGAGGCAATCAATCAAGAAAGAAGAATAACAGACTACTCAGACTTGGCTTAAGTGTATAAAGTGAGATGTATTTCTGATCCTGGTCATTGCTAGGTGTTTGCCATGGAGTCTGGCTTATAAAAATTCAGGAAGAGAATAATGTTTGGATAAGTGAAGGAAAAGTAATCAAAGATCACCATATCAAGTCGGGCTTTGCTTGCGGTCGCTCTGGTACTGAGGTCAAGCAGTGCGGCCGGCTAACAGGTAGTTTAGGGTCGCTTGTTGTCTTGTCACCATTGGCATAAAAAAGAAGAATGGGTTTTCCGTGTGACCTTGTGCTTAATTAAAATATATGAAACTGTAGATGTTGCGGAACTTTAGACTTCATACATGCCTAATATTACTGAATGTAGGAGGATAATGCCAACCTTGTTTTCCTTGCGTTTTTTGAATAATTCATCTCTAATCACACAAACTCACACACAAAATTTGAACAAGATTTGAAAACAAAAGTGAACTTAGCAATCGACATTTTTACTGAATCAAAATATAACACACAACAGAGTAACAAAAAAACAAAAACAAAATACAGTTGGGAGTACAACTATGTCCAACCATTAATTCTATGTTTCATTTATGCTTGTTTGTTGTGGGAACTCTGCTGCAACTATCTTTAGTTTTGGCCTGGATATGCAGAGACTATGTCAATGAGAGACTTGCCTTCACCACTGCCGGAAGGCTGGGCCTTTTGCAGATTGCCCAGGGCTGCTTCCCGTATTATCTTGGCCTATATACGGTAAAGTACCTTGTAAGCGCCCAGTATCGAGTAAGCGCCCACCCCCCACTTTTAGTCCAAAACCGTGCATAGGGTATAGTACCTTGTAAGCGCCCACCCCCCACTTTACACCATTGAAATCAGGCGAAATAAAAATTCCGCACTTGATCTGCTAGTTTTGTGAATGATTTCCCTTTCTTGCAAACCCACGTGTGTCTGCACGCCTTGGATCTAAACGCCTGCAAGTCCATGATTACAAGATGCCGCGAATCAAATCGTACACCTCTTGACTATTTGGATAATAACGCCAATGGAAACACACAGACTCTCTCTCTCTCTCTATCTCTCTCTCTCTCTCTCTCTCTCTCTCTCTCTCTCTCTCTCTCTCTCTCTCTCTCTCTCTCTCTCTCTCTCTCTGTGCCGAAAACAGTCTTTGGCCAAGTAAAATAGACTGCTGCCCATATCCAGAAGACGTACCCCTTGTTCAAGGGAAACGGAGACACAGCCTGCGGCCGACAGCGGCACCTCTGCAGACAAGAAAAGGATGCGACGACATTTGTCTCCCCAAGCTCTTCTAATGACAATACGAACAAGAAAAACAATTGACGATGGAAAATGAAAGATGATATGATTACGAAGTGATAAAAGATCACATTTCTCAATGAAAATTGCTCGTGCATAGGGTGTAGTACCTAGACGGTAAGCGCCCACCCCCTACTTTGGGTCGGAATTGGTGCACAGGGGGGGGGGGGGGGGGGGGGTGGGCGCTTACAAGGTACTTTACGGTATATATAAGAAACATTACGATGTATCAATACAAACAACATTGCACTTACCGGTTCTGTGGTTGTTGGTTTTCTTTGTGTCGTCTCTGCTGCGTCGTCTGCTACGGGTAAGACTTTTCTTCTTTTTCCAAATGAAGAGTCAAGACATGGGACGGTACTCTTTAGAATTATGCATCAGTTGTCTTCCCTACCATTACGTTAACGAAAGTGAAACTAAACGCACTCGCCGAGACGTCGTTGTCGGTTTCGTTACCGTAAGCGGAACGCGTAATGATACATAGATTTTCCTTAAGTTAACCACTACGACTACCACTGGCACTGTACACTTAATCTCCCTAATGAACCGGCACGGTTGGCCTAGTGGTAAGGCGTCCGCCCTGTGATCGGGAGGTCGTGGGTTCGAACCCCGGCCGGGTCATATCTAAGACTTTAAAATTGGCAATCTAGTGGCTGCTCCGCCTGGCGTCTGGCATTATGGGGTTAGTGCTAGGACTGGTTGGTCCGGTGTCAGAATAATGTGACTGGGTGAGACATGAAGCCTGTGCTGCGACTTCTGTCTTGTGTGTGGCGCACGTTAAATGTCAAAGCAGCACCGCCCTGATATGGCCCTTCGTGGTCGGCTGGGCGTTAAGCAAACAAACAAACTGTATCAATGTTGTTGATCAGCGTAGTGGCGATGATACTTTGAATTACAAATATGAGAGACGCGTCTCATTGTAGTGCATGAACTTGTCTCTGCTTTCAGATAGCAATGGTGTTGATCAGCGTAGTGGCGATCATCACATACCGCGTCATTATGGACATTGACTATTGTCCTAACATCCCAGCAGCAGAGTGTCTCATGTTGACCACCGTCTTGTCATCAGTACTCAATGCTGTCTCCATTCTGCTGCTGTCCAGGGTATGTCCAGACCCCAGTCATTGTGTCTTTTCTTGTTATGTCCGTTATACAGTGGAACCTCCCTTTTCGACCCCCCAATTTAAGGCTTCCCCCTTTTTAAGACCTTGATTTTTCAGATCTTCTGCTCATAATATCTGTAAATTTACCCCCATTTTAAGACTACCTCCTTTTTAAGACCTGATTTACTCAGATTTTAGGAGGTCTTAACAGGGGGGGGGGGGGGGTCTGGGGGTTCTACTGTCTTCAAAGAACCTTCCGCAGACACAAACAATAAAGGTTATGCACATGACAGTCTAATTGGTCTTCAAATTTCTCCTATCCTGCATATTTGCAAGACACCTCCACCCAAATGACAAAGGTATTGCATTCAACGCCTATCTTTCATCGCCTAACTACACTGTTTAGCTATAAGTCATTTTATAATGATACATTAATCATGACAGTGGTTCTTATGCACAAGCAGGACAATCACACAGATATCATGATCATCTGCCCCATTTTACCCTTTCTCTACATGCTGTTCTGCATGTTTCCATCTCTGAAAGCAAATGACAGTCTCAGAACTGAATCAATTTGAGCATGCATGATTAATCACTCAGATGAAGCCACGAAACATTATTACGCATGCAGTGAAATCAAACAGTCCTTAGTTATCCAGAATTAGCTTCATGTGGACATTTTTTACAGCATGTTAATTTTCTTTATTTTTGCCTCTGTCACACAGTTCTACAATGTACTTGCAAGGTGGCTTACAGAGTGGGGTAAGTCCGGACATTTTATTCCATGTATGTAATCTAGAGGCTCCCAGATAATGTTTCAAGAGAGAATGACACCCCACTCCATTTGTAACACCTTCTTCCCATGCACCAATACGGCTCTCTGCAGCTCTTTGGCTAGAGTGTTTCCAGGCCAACCTTGGTGGGAGTGCCAGCTGTCCATCCTCCTCAAACACTGCTTTTCACAGAACTGTGTACAGGCAAATCCAGCTAACTCACAAACGGTTAAGTCAAAAATTCGCTTAGCACACAAAGAAATTCTGGTCCGGAATTATCCCTCTTTATCTATGTGTACAAAGTACCCTCAGCTCGAAATGGGATTTCTCTTACGTAAGTCGAAAGACGGATAGCACACAACAGAAAGTCAGTCCCAAAGACAAAGTTTACTCTATATTTACTACAGCAACTCGAAACACGAAACTTGGCGTCTCACACTAGCGCATTGTGTAACCTTATTCCCTTATTCTCTACACGGACACCACACGGACTGGTCAGTCGGCACGCAATAAAGTATGAAGTGAAGTTAGGAGGGGGCAAGGAGTAAGGAGAGGCGAGTGGTACTCACAGTGTGTATTTGTGTATGTTCACGGCGGGTGAACCACGTGGTTACTATACGGAAGAAGAAGAATTCAAATTGTGGGTTGCCTCTCATTCAGTCTTTGTTCAGTCTTGCGTTCATCCACAATCATGGCAGAGTCACGGAAAAGAAAATTAACCTGTCATATCTGAGAGAGGAAACACTTCGTGCTCTGTGTGTGCGGCCAGATCAAAGGCATTGTGATAGCTGGGTGGCCTTGTTTACAGACACGACCTTCTTCCCAGGGGTCAATGACCCAGTTTTTGCCATGAGAGGTGGTTCCCCTGTCATATCTGAGAGAGGAAACACTTCCTGCACGGGGGTCAGTGACCGGTCAGTGACCGAGTTTAACAGAGTGGAAATCTGTGTGTGCAGGCAGGGCAGTACCTAGTAGCTGAAACATGCATTATCACAAGTTGTTTGACTGGTACTCAAGCGGTCTCTTTGATTTTTTTCGTAGTTCACGGTACTATGACCAAGTCGAAATTTCGGATAGGACACAATAACAATTCGGTCCCTTCAATTTCGTCTTATCCGGATTTGCCTGTATATGGTTTTAAGAGTTTTAATCTTTTGCTTAATACTGAGCCTGGGCCACCCTCAGACCCCTTCCCAACCATGCTGCTAGCTCATACTCAAAACTCCGCTCGCTGAACTCGAGGACCCAGTTCGTGAATTGGAAGAAGAAAAAGGAAAACTATGAGAATGCTGTACAATTGCTTGATAAAAACTTTTGTGTGACAACATATCGTGGACATATTTTAATCCCTCAGGAATTTATGTAAGTGATACGGTGGACTTCCGGTATATCGCGGTTGTTAGCATGCTGCTTAAGGGGTGTCAAGTTTGATGCGCGATGTACATGTTCCAAGTTTGATGATCTCGGAAAAAAAAGGAGGTTCTTTTTTTATCGAGTTCCAAGCATTCCATTCAAATATAGCGGAATTCATGATACAGTAGAACAGGAGCGATATAGAGGAGTTATAAGTCCCCAGCACCAGTCCTCTTGGAAGAGGTTGGCTAAATATTGTGACCTTAAATTGTCAAAGGATAGAATTAAAATGCAACCCCTTACCAGAATATGCAAAACCTTGATGTATGTATGTTGTATCACATGTATAATGCATTTAGTTAAAGATTTAACCAATAATAATGAATGTTTTTGTGCAGAAAACCACAGAACACAAACACGTTATGACGATGCCTTGATCTTCAAGTTGTTTGCCTTCCAGTTTGTGAACAGTTATGCTTCCTGTTTTTACATCGCATTCTTCAGAGGGGTGTGTAATTTCTGCATTTTGTTTGTTTGCTTGTGTTTGTTATAGTTTTTGGCATAGAAAATGATGTTGAACATATATTGCTGTCATTCTGCTACATACACACCTGCAGGTTGAATCAATTCAGACTCATAGAGCAAAGCTTGCAAGTATGGATCATTTTGTGATCATTACTATTATTTTAGAGATCTTTAATACTCTGTAAAAATCATGAAAGTATAGCATGGGTTTTTTTAAAGGTAAAAGATTGATTTTGTGGGTTTCATGATATTGTTGTGTTCCTGTGTATATTTTAGAAGTTTGCCTAAAGTATAGCATGTATTTTTTAAGGAGAAAAGTTGATTTTGTGAGTTTCATGATATTGTTGTGTTCCTGTGTATATTTTAGAAGTTTGCCTAAAGTATAGCATGTATTTTTTTAACTCTTTCGCTGCGCGTCTAAATTTCCCCTGTGTTCCCTGCCAACGCGTGATTTAGAGCCATTTTGAAAAAATTATTAAAAATCAACAACACAAGATAACCTTACATACCTTATGTTTTTGCAAAGTTTGGAACTTACTCTTTTAGAAAATATATGAAACATTTGAAAGTACATACCTTTTGTTGTCTTCATATCCAGGCAAAATATCCAATTTGAAGCAAAACAAAAAAACTTTCTACGTCATGGGTTCATCATACACAATGTCATGATCGACACTTGCATTGCCCGAATCATCACCCAAATGATCGTCCATTGGCACAAACTCGTCACCAGAATCTAAAATATCATCTCCACTATCATCATCACTGAGGTCAAGATCAGAACCGTACTGAATAACACGTTCTAGCACTCTTTTCAAGTTACTACGTCTCAGCAGAACGATCCGCCATCTTGGAAAAGTCAAAACACGTGGGTCGCACACCGTCAACAAAATTTTTATTAATCCCAACAATTGAAGGGAAGGAACTGTTTACAGTGAATGGTACCACTGTAGACAGATAGAAGTTCAGGGGTTGTTTCCCTTGGTCAGCAGGACCGTTTACACCGTTAAAAATTCGTGATATCCGTCGGAACTCAAGTACCGGCACGCAGCCAACGCTAAACACAGGTGTCGGAATTCCAGTTCCGACACGCAGCGAATGAGTTAAGGAGAAAAGTTGACTTTGTGGGTTTCATGATAATTGTGTTCCTGCATGTGTATATATTTCAGAAGTTTGTCTGTATCCCTGTACGTGTTTTAGAAGTTAGTGAATTCTTGTGTTTTAGAGGTTTGTCTGGATGTGCATTTCAGAGATTTGACAATGTGGGCTTTGTCAACAAAGCCAAGTACACAGACAGCTGTGAGGGAAGTTGTATGACGCAGCTATCCTTCCAGGTCCTTATTCTCATGCTGATCAAACCCTTCCCCAAGTTCTTCAAGGACATCATTCTTGTGTGAGTCTAGTTTGAGGCTGTGATTGAGTTCACTTGTAACTGTTCGCTTGATCAACCCCGTCTCTAATCCCATCAAGCTGAGCACAGAGGGCAGTGTTCACTTGTTACAAAGAGACATCAAATCAAATCAAATCAAATCAAATTTTATTTTTCGAGGGTTGTGGCATAAGCAATACAACAAGCTTTTTTTCAACCACCAGCCCTCGCCCAGAGAGGGGACTAATCTAATCACATATTTACACGGACATGAATATATTAATACAGAGACAGAGAGAGGTAGAGAGAGAAAGCTAGAGGGAGGGAGGGAGGGAGGGAGGGGGGGGGGGAGAGGGAGGGAGGGAGGGAGGGAGGAGAGGAGAGGAGGAGGGGAGGAAGGAGGGAGGGAGGGATCAAGAGAGAAAAAACAAAACTACAGTCAAATAACATCTTTTCTTAGTTATATGTATATAATGCTCTCATGACAGCTTCTTTTTCCTGTTACAGCTGGATCAAGAAAATGTGGCGAAAATACCCCAACGTCTGCCAGTGCCTTCGAAAACTTCAATGCTGCTCAACAACCAATCAGGTGGGAGATGGGGACATTGAGGCGGCCGTGGCAAACGGGAAGAACCGAGCGCGACACACGCAGCACCTGCAGTTCCTTAAGCACGAGCATCTCAAGCCTGAGCTGGGTGACTTCACTCTCGATGAGTACACAGAGAAAATCATACAGTACGGTTTTCTTATGGTGAGTGAAACGGTTACAACATTTTTTTATATAGGGTAAGGGTATCTAATTCCGACCGATTGAGATTATTGTTTTATACTCAAGGCTCTAAATCGTAAAGTTTAGCAAATATGTCTTGTCTGGCAAGACCGGCGTTTTACGTACGCAATTCTTGTTTTCAATAGGTGCCCGTGTCGTTACTTTCCGTTATTAAAGAAGCGTTTGTCGGTAAACATTGGAGGTAGGTGTGGGAACCTAAATCCGACCGGGGGGTATCTAAATCCGACCGAAATCTACTCGGAACTAAATGACAGTAAACGTAATGTTTCTCTCCGGCTTGTTTTGATCGTGTAGTTGGAGTAATGATCGTCCAGGATGAGGTGTTTGTGAATATCAAATCTCTTCTGTCCTTTTTCTGTCATCCCAACAAATATTGCTTGTTCCTAGATCTATCTACACAATGAATTAAGGTCATGTGATAAAGGCTAAATACGATTCTGTCAAATTTCTCTTACACCCAGCGTGAGCACACACACTAACACACACGTAAACGAACACACTACACACACAAACACACAACGTCGTGACTTTTGTTGAGCCAAACACTATATTACTATTACGCTTACTGAGGCTTACATGCTCGCAAACACTGACAAGCACCCATCCACGCACTTGCGATGTTGGTGTCGATTCATCAGTTTAGCAAGACAAGAGCGCGCGCACCTGTCATGAAGTGGATGGAGTGCTTGCGGCTTTTACTTTATCAAAACAAGATTCACTGGACATTATAAATACACAATCTGATACCTTCCCGTGTTCATACGATTTTTCAAGAGTCATAAACGTAAACAATCAATGATTTTAATGGGATTTTGTACAGCGTTTTGCATTCTCTGCGAGGTGGTCGGATTTAGATACCCACTCAAAAACTGGGTATCTAAATCCGACCGATAAGATTTTCTCCTTTTCGATTAAAAAGTACCAGAAGACTTAGTCCGAACTATCAAAATACACTTCCAAAAAAACTTGGTAACATCCATTTCAATCAAACAGAACTCTGTTCATCAAGTTCTGTGACCTTTTTGTAAGAAACGTATGACGTACTTTTTCGCTACAAAGTTGAAGTTTCGCTATGCGGGGGATCTGGCGAAGCAGACGACACAAGGCAAATTTTCGCGCCGCGGAGCCAATGACGCAAATCAACTCTTGTGACAAAACGATTGGTCCGTAAAGTCGCGTCATCAACCTGTTCATGACTGGCCCGAGTATGAATGGCATTCCTTCTGTTGTGGTGACGTGCGCACATCGTCTTTGATGTGACTGGGAAAATCGGTCGGATTTAGGTACCCCAAAAATCGGTCGGAATTAGATACCTTTACCCTATATATATATATATATGTGTGTTACAGCATGCATGTGTTTGTGTTTGTGTTTGTGTTTGTGTGTGTGTGTGTCTGTGTGTGTGTGCGCATGAGTATGTGTGTGTGTGTGTGTGTTTGCAGTTGTTTGCCAGAATGGCAATACAGTGTAACCTGCGATGAAAGAATACCCTTGGGACCTGTTATAAGAGTCCATGTATATTTTGGTCAAGATAATAGACAAAAGGATTCCAGAGGGGTTCCTTTCGTGATAGGTGTCCACTCAGCAGAGGGCCCTCACATGTACTTACATTATTTTGGTTTCACTAATTGTTTATCACCATAATGACATGGGCTGTGTGTGTGTTGCAGCTGTTCGCCACATCATTCCCTCTTGCCCCCCTGCTGGCCCTGCTGACCAACATGTTCGACCTGCGGGTGGATGCCAAGCGACTGCTGTGGTGGTACCGCCGACCCATCGCACACGTAGCACAGGACATTGGTCAGTGTTAATAACATTGTAAAACTGTTTTGTCAACAAGAAAAGCCTAGTGCTAATTAATAAGACATTGTCCTTCCACGTGGAAGCATTGGGGTTCTTCATCTTAAATTCTTCTTCTTCTTCGTTTGTGGGCTGAAACTCCGACCGTCACTCATGTTTTTGCACAAGTGGGTTTTTATGTGAATGGGGTTTGATTTCCACGGCCTGCTACTGGTGGGTTTAAGGGTTGAGATTTTAACCATCTCCCAGGTAAAATTATGTCACAACAGCTAGTGCCTTTCTACCTTAATGTAAGAACACACAAGCGCAGCACAAGACCATTTACACATGGAAAAGAAGAAGAAGAAATTACCTAGATATAATGTTATCTATATTATGAGTTTTGGGGACAATTTGTAAAACTGGGGGGAAATAATGGCTCAGACTTTACACCTGGATTGATTCAAGCTATTTAAAAAAAATCAAGTTTCTTTGTAAATGTTTGACAGTATATTGCCTTTTTACATTTAGTCAAGTTTTGACTAAATGTTTTAATGTAGAGGGGGGAATCGAGAGGAGGGTTGTGGTGTATGTGTGTGTGTGTGTCTGTGTCTGTGTGTGTGTGTGTAGAGCGATTCAGACCAAACTACTGGACTGATCTTTATGAAATTTGACATGAGAGTTCCTGAGAATGATATCCCCGGCGGTTTTTTCTTTTTTTCGATAAATACCTTTGATGACGTCATATCCGGCTTTTTGTAAAAGTTGAGGCGGCACTGTCACACCCTCATTTTTCAATCAAATTGATTGAAATTTTGGCCCAGCAATCTTCGACGAAGGCCGGACTTCGGTATTGCATTTCAGCTTGGTGGCTTAAAAATTAATTAATGACTTTGGTCATTAAAAATCTGAAAATTGTAAAAAAAAAAATTGTTTTTAAAACGATCCAAAATTACGTTTATCTTATTCTTCATCATTTTCTGATTCCAAAAACATATAAATATGTTATATTCGGATTAAAAACAAGCTCTGAAAATTAAAAATATAAAAATTATTATTAAAATAAAATTTCTGAAATCGATTTAAAAACAATTTCATCTTATTCCTTGTGGGTTCCTGATTCCAAAAACATATAGATGTGATATTTTTGGATTAAAAACACGCTCAGAAAGTTAAAAAGAATAGAGATAAAGAAAAGCGTGCTAGCTATCCTTCTCAGCGCAACTACTACCCCGCTCTTCTTGTCAATTTCACTGCCTGTGCATCGAGCGGTGGACTGACGATGCTACGAGTATACGCTTTTGCTGTAAAAATGCAGTGAGTTCAGTTTCATTCTGTTAGTTTGACAGCTTGACTAAATGTTGTAATTTCGCCTTACGCGACTTGTTTGTTTATTGTTGTGAATTATAGATGCGTTAGTCACTTGTGTGTTTGCAGGTTTATATATGGTTATTGAACAAGATTCTGCTGGTTGCTATTATAAATGTTTCGCAATGTCATAATTATGTAAACACAGTGACTTTTTTTTGTTGCAACCTCCCACTTAACCCTTAGGCTGGTTGTCGCGACATATGTCGCGCTACTTTACGTATACTGTCACCTGGTTGTCACGACATATGTCGCGCTACTGGCTCAGTCTGTTTGGTCGGTTCCGATTACCTCCCATGGATGCGAAAACCTATATGACCGTTTTTCTTTATTTTTCTCTCTGTTAATTCACCAGTGGCTATGTAACATGTGTTACAGAATTGCACCAGTGGCTATGTAACATGTGTTACAGAATTGCACCAGTGTAAGGGTTAAGACTTCCAAAAATCTGAGAAGAATAGGTCTTAAAAAGGAGGGAGTCTTAAAATGGGGGGTCTTAAAAGGGGGGTTCCACTGTATCAACCTTTTGTTTATTGACAGGCATGTGGTATCAGATTCTGCTGTTTGTGAATTTTGCGGGCGTGGTGTCCAATGCTTTTCTTCTCGCTTTCACGTCCACCTGGGGGGCCTCGTACAGCACCACCGGCAAACTCATCATCGTTATCGCCTTTGAGGTAGGCAGGTGGGGAGAAATTGGTTGATTTCTTTGTCAAAAATTATCCACTAAGTTCTTTGTCTTGTTCAAATTAATCTCTAAGAGTGCCGAGTAGCGGAGGTCTGTTTTTGTTTGTGTTTTTTTGAGATTTTGAAACAAATGAAGCATTAAGAAAATTTACCTTTGACTTAATTTGAAAATAAGACCAAGAACTGAGAACAATCTGAAACAAATATCAAGTTTTTGAAAAGTTTTTGAAAAGGCAAGCTAGCGCTTGGCAGAGTTAAAAAACAGAGAAGCATTGTAACATTTCATGGAGAGACCTTAATTCTTTGTTCTTTGAAAACATAATAAATGAATCTGTTATTTAAAAAAACCCACCTGATGCAGCTATATTGTTGGGTTAAATTGAACTAAAATGACAGTATATTTATGTGTTTCAGCATATCGTGTTTGCCTTGAAGTATATCGTGTCCTACATGATACCTGACACTCCCGCTCACGTCCAGCTTTCAATCAGAAGGGTACGTAACGATAATACAGAGTGCACCAGTGGCTATAAGTACACAAGAAATCAGGAGGATAAGGATAAGGATAAGATTTTATATAGTCCATGAGGGTCCATGAGAGAAATTCGGGCTGCTTTCTCCCTGGGGAAAGCGAGCTGCCATACAGTATACGGCGCTACCCATTTTTTTTTTCCTGCATGCGTGTATTCATGTTTCCAAGCCCTGAGACTTAATGCCGTGTGAGATGGAATTTTTTTACACTTTATTCCAAGTCACACGGGTATTTGGTGGACATTTTTATCTATGCCTATACAATTTTGCCAGGAAAGACCCTTTTGTCAATCATGGGATCTTTAACGTGCACACCCCAATGTAGTGTACACGAAGGGACCTCGGTTTTTCGTCTCATCCGAAAGACTAGCACTTGAACCCACCACCTAGGTTAGGAAAGGGGGGAGAAAATTGCGGCCTCCAGGCCTGACCACGCAACCTCTCGCTTCCGAGCGCAAGTGCGTTACCACTCGGCCACCCAGACCCAGGCAGTTGGATATAAACATTCCAGTATAGGTGTGTGCTGGAATAAATTACAGGTGTGAGTAGGGGAAGATTAATTCACAGTAAAGTACAGTAAAGTAATGAAAAAAAAAAGAAAAAAAAGCATTATTGTGTTCGTCAGCACGGATCCAAGAAGAGCTCAGGCCGAGCTGTCGCACACATGCGTCAATTCATATTATTAAAAAAATCTGAACACTGACAATGCTAAAAAGGAAAGCATGCAGCACATATGTCGTAATACTTGTAACAAGGCATTTTATTGTCGGAGTGTATACAGACTTGAAAATCTTGTAAACCCCAGGAGTGTATTATAGCCTTCGCCTTGTTTTTATACTTCTTGTTGTTATGGATATTATATAATTATATCAGGCATGTAGGAATTTTCCTCTGATCTGAAGATTTCAGAGAAAAGCTACACATTTCAGAGAAACAAAATTTCTTCTTCCGAGAAAAAAAATATTCGAGAGACAAAAAAATCGAGGAACAAAAATCGAAAATGACAATCTGCCTAGTAGTAGTATGACCAATGTCCTCCATAAAACCGTCCCTTCTTTTAGGGTGATTTCGCCCGCGTTAGTCACAATTACAAACTAAGAGTTAGTCAGTGTTCAAATAATATTAACTCAGTTAAAGGATTAAAATGATCGTTGGTTACTGGCAATACAAACCATGTCTTAAATTTGATCATTTTTTTTGCTGTGTAAAATTTATGAAACATACTCCCAGAATGCGCCAGACTGCACACATTTTAATCTAGATTTCAGAAAAATTCCAGACCCTTCTAGTTTTTAGAGATTTTTCTTTAAATCAATTCTCATGCCTGTATGTTACAAATAAACATATACTATGTGTTATGGTTAAACAGGAGCAGTACCAGATTCAGAAAAAGATGGAGGAACCAACAAAGGACATGGACTATGCTCATCTGTTTCCTGTGGACCTTATGTAAGTTACCGAGTTAACACTAGCTTTCATTGTGTGTTGAGGGACAAAGTAATTCCCCTTGTCATTATAGCTCTGTTGTGGTTATCTCCCTTGTTCCTATCAGCACAGCTCATTCATTTTCACCCTCAGACTTGAGGTGTGTCCTCCTGACATGCACGCGCCCACACAAGCACACAGAAATAAACAGACACACACAGACACACACACACACATGCATGCACACACCATTTCTCCTCCTGTGTGTGTGTTATGGTTTGTTCTTCCCTTTCTTTTGTCTCAGTTATTCCTTTTCTTCTCTTTCTGTTTTCTTGTCATCATGTGTATTATCTCTATAAGCAATGTTAATCGTCAATCCCAAGCAGACCTTCATTTGTTGCATTTTCAGGCTCAATGAAGACAGTGTAGATAGATACAGGTACAGTTTAACCTGTCCTGGTGACCGGCACGGTGGGCCTAATGGTAAGGCGTCCGCCCCGTGATCGGGAGGTTGTGGGTTTGAACCCCGGCCGGGTCATACCTAAGACTTTAAAATTGGCAATCTAGTGGCTGCTCCGCCTGGCATCTGGCATTATGGGGTTAGTGCTAGGACTGGTTGGTCCGGTGTCAGAATAATGTGACTGGGTGAGACATGAAGCCTGTGCTGCGACTTCTGTCTTGTGTGTGGCGCACGTTATATGTCAAAGCAGCACCGCCCTGATATGGCCCATATGGTGGTCGGCTGGGCGTAAAGCAAACAAACAAACTGAAAAAAACCTGTCCTGGCGACCACCTCTCAACAATGACTACCTGCCCACATGCAATGACCACACCGAAGTATCCCTGACAATGTTCTTTTTAATATAATTCATGCACCTTTCTATAACATTACAACCACCTATATGTCTGTGTTGACCATTTTTGGTCGACTGTGGATGGTTGTTATTGACAGGTTAGACTCTTATTTCCTTTGCGCATTTTCAGAGATATAGATGGAGAAGGCAGTCTAGTCACAGTAGCTGCAAATCAAGCAAGGGTAGTAAGTCTACCAGTAGTGTGTGCATGAGCTATACCTTTGTATCGAAGATTTGTTTGTTTGGTTGCATGCATTTCAACTGCATTGTGCATGAGTTATGGTCACTTGCGTTTGATTGACCCTGTGGATGCTACTGCCACTGTCGGTTCTGGACGTAGTAATTGCCTGGCAAATAGCTCTGTGTGTTTGTGCAGCTTTCTTGCTTTATGAGGGCGGTGCTCATCTCCTCAACCTTGCTGCCTTCCCCTTTCCCTGGTCTTAAATATTGATGATGTTAATGATAAATCACCTTTCTGACATACACACAGCTACATCAGTCTCACACTCTTCCTCCACTTGACCTACATTCACTACTGCTTCACTCACCATTTGTGCACTAATACTTAGGCTTTGTATATTCTCATCTTCCAATAAACACATTGTGTCCTTCAGTTCATCCTGTTTTAGTACTACGTACTTATCTGTCAATTGTAAACATTGTTTAATATTGCTGTTTATACCATTGTTTATGTTTGTTTCATGCTCATTTGACATGCTATTTTGTGCATCTTTCCCCTCGCAAGGTGTTACACCAGCAAAGTCTACACACAACAAACCTGCAGTCTTACTTGGTTATTTTGCAACACAACATCCTTGGGGCACTTTTTACCAACAGAGTACTCGTTTCCACTGACACTGCCACTATATGTATACTTATTTTGTTTAACATTTTGTTGTAACCAGCGCTGAGAATGGGACTGAACACGATGGAGGTGACTTATCACGGAGTCGTACACCGTCAGCCAGACACCCCACATCCCCTTCGAAGAAAGACTTGACGAAGGAAGCGCAAAAAAAGTACGGGCTCAAAAATACCAGCAAACAGCGGGAAGGTTCGACAAAGACGGACATGAGATCTGACGACCTTGACGCTAGCTATGGAGGGTATGTTGATTTGTCAGAAGATGAGAGACGGAAACGTCTGACGCCCACCAGCGAGCTGTGGTATTGTGGGCACAAGTCTGATAGCGACAGCTCCAACACCCAACTTTTGGGGCAGTCTAGGACGGCTGTGGCTAAACAGCCCTCCAACACAAACCTCTCTAGTTCCAGGTGTGTTGTGCACATTTTTTGGCACTTTTGCTTCTTTGACGCTTCTATAGCACCCTACATTATTGCTGCTTGGCTTGGGGGCTCTAGCTTTTGCTGATCGGTTTGCAGTTGTGGAGTAGTGCCAGTTTGCTGCTGCCCATATTAACTCATTTCTTCTGCCCTTAACTTGAAACTTTAACTCTATTCAGCCCCAGAGAAAAACCTACGCCAGTGAGAATTGGTCAGCTGAAACAGTACAATGGAACCCCCTTTTAAGACAACAATTTCCCCCCCCCCCCCCGACATCTTGAATTTGAAGTGGATCCACTGTATTTAAGAATGGTCAGGATGGGTAGCTTAAGGAGAGTGGGAGATAGGACATATGAATGCTATAATTATGCGTGGAAATGCCGTCTCCTAATTCCCACAACATCATGAGAGGTTTGCAGTTTAACTAATAATTCAATCCTTTGAAGAATATAGCATACACATTATAATGTGAGAAAATTATGTTTTTCAGATTTAAAAGAAAATGAGAGAATGAAAGAAAGACATTTATGCAGCAATGATTTTTGGGGGGCAACATCCCATTCATTATTGACATGTGATACACCACAGCTGAAGACTTCCCGTTGGCAACATTTGATATTTTGGGGTATTGATTTAAAAGCAGTTATAATGAGAACACTAAGCCTGGCTGCTGAGCAGTTAAATATTATAAGTTATAATCATCAATAATATTGATATAATGCTTGTCCGTGCTTGTTCTGACTTTAATTAATATTGACAGGAAATGTGTAACTTCAGCCAAAATGTAATTATAGTTAGTGCAAGGATAGTGGTACGATGCTAAACTGTGAAGGTACGTATTTTGTTATCATAATTTTGTGTGGATGATAGTAATTAGCTTTTGTTCTTAGCTTTTGTTCTTAATTGTCTGCATTTGTTTCATGTACAGTGTACACCTGCAGTAACTTCATAACAATTCCTTGCAACGCCTTTAGCCTTGTGTGTGGAGTCATCTGTAAATAATACTTATAGTGCAGTACTTTCTGCTTAAGGCAAAAAAAAAAAATAGGTCTGTTTACGGTAACCCGACCGACCCTAGTTTTTTCGCGCGACCCTAGACTTTTTTTTGGCATTTGGGGGAGAAAAAAGAAAAAAGAAAAAAAATCTTGTTTTTTTGGCAAAATAACATAAAAATATGGTTTTTTGGAAAAAAAAAAAAAAAAAAAAAAAAAATCCCGACCTACCGACCCTATTTTTTTGGCCTATGTTACCGTAAACAGACCTATTTTTTTTTTTGGCCTAACATTCAAAGAGCTATTGACACAGAAGTTTGAATTCCATCCAACATGGCCCCTAAATCGGGGAGATATAATGCTCAAGGCAAACCATGTACTTCCTGTTCACATAAGAAACCTGTAGGAAACCTATGTGAATGCCAATATGATACCAGTACTTCAACATGGTTCCATTGTTTTGTTCTAAGCCCTTAATTCTTCAATGCAGATTAAACTACTATGTTCTGATTCAAATAAGATTACCATAGAAATCCTATAGGAAACCTAGTATGTGATTTTCCCGTATATGTTTCAGAGAGGTTTTGTTTAGGAATTCGGGGTCTTTTTCGTAGAAGAAATCTATACCTACAACTCGGACATAGACAACTTTTTACTTGTCATATATGTAACCTGTAGCTGTCCAATAGGAAACATATATGATTATTATAGGTTTCCCATGGCTATCTATGTTCATTTCGTACGGATGATTGTTTAGATGATAAACTAGTTTGTGTGCACTGTTCACCTCTGATATATAACCAATAGGCTGGTTTGGGTATTAAGTAATTAGGAGAAGACTGTGAGCTACACTTTCATGTTGAGAATTTATCCAGAGTGATATTTTGGAGACAAGGATCTCAAACGAACACAAGTTTTCTAAACAAAAGACAATAGTGAGACTGGAATTATATTGTCTTCTGGCACCGTTGACCAGTAAGATACATTGAATAAGCAGTGAGGATGAGTGCAGTCCGTTAAGTGCAGCTTCTTCTTGTCTACTGTGTCAGGAGACTGGTTCATTTTTGACTCACATGCGAAGCAAAAGTGAGTCTATGTACTCACCCGAGTCGTCCGTCCGTCCGTCCGGAAAACTTTAACGTTGGATATTTCTTGGACACTATTCAGTCTATCAGTACCAAATTTGGCAAGATGGTGTATGATGACAAGGCCCCAAAAAACACATAGCATCTTCACCTTGCTTCAAGGTCAAGGTCGCAGGGGCCATAAATGTTGTCTAAAAAACAGCTATTTTTCACATTTTTCACATTTTCTCTGAAGTTTTTGAGATTTAATACCTCACCTATATATGATATATAGGGCAAAGTAAGCCCCATCTTTTGATACCAGTTTGGTTTACCTTGCTTCAAGGTCAAGGTCACAGGAGCTCTTCAAAGTTGGATTGTATACATATTTTGAAGTGACCTTGACCCTGAACTATGGAAGATAACTGTTTCAAACTTAAAAATTATGTGGGGCACATGTTATGCTTTCATCATGAGACACATTTGGTCACATATGATCAAGGTCAAGGTCACTTTGACCCTTATGAAATGTGACCAAAATAAGGTAGTGAACCACTAAAAGTGACCATATCTCATGGTAGAAAGAGCCAATAAGCACCATTGTACTTCCTATGTCTTGAATTAACAGCTTTGTGTTGCAGGACCTTGGATGACCTTGACCTTGGGTCAAGGTCACATGTATTTTGGTAGGAAAAATGTGTAAAGCAGTTCTTAGTGTATGATGTCATTGCTAGGTTTAGTTATTTGAAGGTCAAGGTCATGTAAAGGTCAAGGTCAAGCATGTGAGTCGTATGGGCTTTGCCCTTCTTGTTCATTTTTCATTTCATTTTCATTTTCATTTTCATTTCATTTCATTTTTCATTTTCATTTTCATTACTTTATTGTCCCATCGCTGGGAAATTCGGGTCGCTTCCTCCCAGTGGAAAGCTAGCAGCAACGGAGTCGCGCTACCCAGGTGTCTGCGTGTTTAGGTGTATTCAGCCACCTGCACTTATGGCAGAATGACCAAGGTCTTTTACGTGCCATTGTGATGACACGGGGGTGGGACATGGCTTCCGTCTCTGGGTCTGCACATAAAGTTGACCCGTGTCCGTCCCGGCCCGAATTCGAACCTGCGACCTTTCGATCACAAGTCCAGTGCTCTACCAACTGAGCTACCGGTTCCACATACAACTCATTACCATTGCCCTGTTTTTGGAACAGTACACTACCCCTTTGCATGTTGTGACTTCTATAGTCTTCCCAAAATGTTGTGCTTTTTCTGTAGTTGGAGCTGAAAGAAGATGCATGTGTATTGATAAGTTTCAAAACTTAAACAGTCATGGCTAGCAAATTCTGTTCGGAAGATTTTAAATCTAAGCTGAATCATGCACTCACGCTGAGCCACCTTAGCTATAATGCCTCCTCTAACTGCTAATGATCGGAGCTGAACTTGCAGTCATTTAAACATGCAGTGACTCCTCAGGTTTCCATATATTTTTGTTCTAATGCTATGATTGGACACATGACTGCATACTTTCAGTTCACACCCAAGAATCGCTGAAACTTACGATGCACAACAAAGTTTCTCAGCTTGATTTGATAGTGCCACCAAAAGTAGAACTTTCACTTTTGTGATTCTATCATAGCTTTTCCTTAAAAAAAAGCTTACAACAATATGTCTCAGACTGTGCCTTTTTTGACTCACATGCGAAGCAAAAGTGAGTCTATGTACTCACCCGAGTCATCCGTCCGTCCGTCCCCCCCGTCCGTCCGTCCGTCCGTCCGTCCGGAAAACTTTAACGTTGGATATTTCTTGGACACTATTCAGTCTATCAGTACCAAATTTGGCAAGATGGTGTATGATGACAAGGCCCCAAAAAACATACATAGCATCTTGACCTTGCTTCAAGGTCAAGGTCGCAGGGGCCATAAATGTCTAAAAAACCCAGCTATTTTTCACATTTTTCCCATTTTCTCTGAAGTTTTTGAGATTTACTACCTCACCTATATATGATATATAGGGCAAAGTAAGCCCCATCTTTTGATACCAGTTTGGTTTACCTTGCTTCAAGGTCAAGGTCACAGGAGCTCTTCAAAGTTGGATTGTATACATATTTTGAAGTGACCTTGACCCTGAACTATGGAAGATAACTGTTTCAAACTTAAAAATTAGGTGGGGCACATGTTATGCTTTCATCATGAGACACATTTGGTCACATATGATCAAGGTCAAGGTCACTTTGACCCTTATGAAATGTGACCAAAATAAGGTAGTGAACCACTAAAACTTAAAAAGTGACCATATCTCATGGTAGAAAGAGCCAATAAGCACCATTGTACTTCCTATGTCTTGAATTAACAGCTTTGTGTTGCATGACCTTGGATGACCTTGACCTTGGGTCAAGGTCACATGTATTTTGGTAGGAAAAATGTGTAAAGCAGTTCTTAGTGTATGATGTCATTGCTAGGTTTAGCTGAAGGTCAAGGTCATGTCAAGGTCAAGCATGTGAGTCGTATGGGCTTTGCCCTTCTTGTTTCTTTGGTTCTTTATGTGTTTTTCTTTTGTTGCTGATGATTCAATTATTTGTTTCAATGTTTTTAATCTTGTGGAGAATATTATTGCTAAAGGGCGGGTCACTTTCCTAACATGAGTGTTATAAAATGTACCATTTTTTTAAAGGAAAAATCTGTCACAGCTTATAGGTAAGGGGACCCTGGTTGTTATTAGTTCAGCATTCTGATGAAAGTCACCCTTGAGTGAGGATTGAGAGAGTCTTTACTACCATCATGAAGCATTTATGCACCCTGAAAAGTTTTGAAATAATAATTAAGCAGGTTCTATAAATCAGCAGCATACGTACCCCCCCCCCCCCCCCCCCCACAAAAAAAAAGAGAGAGAGAGAGAGAGAGAGAGAGAGAGAGAGAGAGAGAGAGAGAGGAGAGAGAGAGAGAGAGAGAGAGAGAGAGAGAGAGAGAGAGAGAGAGAGAGAGAGAGAGAGAGAGAGAGAGAGAGAGAGAGAGAGAGAGTATTTGAACTCTTCTTAGTTCTAAGATATAAAATATTGTAATTCAATCAAGTTTACGTTTTAATGAAACAGATCCTGTGATTGGTCAGAATGCCCCAACTCATTAAAAATTACAGGTGACTAATTGTCGATAGCCACTAGCTAAAAATCCATTAACAACCTGCTGGCGAGGCGCATTGGTACAGCCTCAACTAGTCTCGGTTAGCTTTGAGGGTCATTTTACAAGTAGGAAATATGAAGTACCAATGAAATACCGAGACCATAAGGTATGCGAAGTGATGACGTCGAATACGTGACGTAAGTTGATGCATGAATTCTTTCGGACTACGTCAGTCAATTCCAAAGATCGCTTTTGTGATGAAAAGAATTTGTTTTGAGTTTGCTGTCCAGAAACCCGTCAAAAAAGATGGGAAAATGTATGTGAAAGAAAACAAAACAGGAGGAGAGTGATACGATAGGAATACAGAGACATATTTCTTGGGACTTGACCCTTGCAGGTAGGTGGACTGAAAGTAGTGTGTGAACAGAACAGAACCAATTCTGTCTGTTTACCATCGCATGAAAGCAGGAAAGAGATCGTCGTCAGATTGAATTACAATAACATTAACACGCTTCTATTTGAAACTTCTCGGTCTTCATCGTGGATTGACGCCCTCCAAAAGTCTAATTGAAGCCCTCCGTCGCTTCGCTCCGTCGGGCTTCAATTACCTTTGGTCGGGCGTCAATCCCCGATGAAGACCGAGAAGTTTCAAATGGAAGCATGTTTATGTGTAATTATAACATGTAATGGATGGAAACATAGCTGTGGAATGTGTTTGTCTGTGTCAATGTCTGCATCAGTGCACAAGCACTATAATATGCATGATGTACTAAAACATTTCTGGTTTGAGGGCGAACAATTTTGCCTACCGATATCACCTGAAGAAATGAAAACCATGCAACTATAGCTCCTGGGGCTCTTAAATTATCTTTAACTTATTTTATAAACAACTTCAACTAATACTAATTGACAGAAGTTAATGTTTAGTACACCATTATTAAATGTGGCCAACTAGACTGCACAGTTGTACAAACTCACTCACTATACCTGTTGTAGAATTCTTTAGCATAAATCTTTCTGTTTCTTTAACCACCTTTCTGTTTTTCATTTGTAAATAATAACACACCTGCAACTGAAGAGGCTGTCATCGTACAACATCTGTGGTGTACACATAGAAAAGAGGATTGATTAATAGACGATGTTCGGATAATAACTTTTGCTGGGAGAAAAAAGAGGGCAAACACTAACGAGCGGTGTGCTGTGTAATGCTACATGTAGTCAGCGAGCACGTGTATAAGACACACAACTCAATAATGATTGGCCTATTTTGTCACACGGGTTTGTTTGCCCTCTTTTTTTCGCAGCAATAGTCATTTCCGGTATTCGTCTATTCTCTTGCATTTATTTGAATAGTACGCAAGGGTTTCCAGCTTTTAAATAGCGCTGCAGTAATAGGAATCAGGCACATAGTATACCTATACAGTCTTCAATTTGGTGTTGGCTGTGATATTGTCAAAGAATACTTGCTTGTCCATATTGATGGAAGTTTATATAAATATTGGTCAGCATGTTACGTAATGTATTTGCCATATTCCCTGTCATTACATAAACACATGCAGTCATTTTTCAAGTCATATATGCTAGCTGTCTGACATCATATCAATTTAAGGCTTAATTGACAAATACCAGTTCTGTATCAGCTAGTCTCTGTTTAACCAATTAGTTCCATATTTCTCTGTCTATCTTTTGACTGTTACATTAGATCAACTCAGAGTTTATTGTCTCTATTAAAAGCTATATAATCACGATTTCTGAGAGGGGGGGTGAGGGTGCCAACAGGTGGTTGGATAGTGAAACAACTGCTGATGCATTTTGAAACAATAATAATTGTCTCAGCTGAAAAGGGGTTAACTGTATTAGACTCGCTGTGTAAATGTGATACTTTAAAGTGCAGTGCTATCTGTAAATCTACATGTAACACATATCAAATGAAAGTAATACTCAAAGGCAACTATATATTTCTAGTCAAAAGCTTTCATAACAATGTTTCTGCATTTAAGTTAGACCGGAACATACACTGGCATCATGTTAAGTAGCACTTTTGGTAATAAAATATGTGAATAAATAGAATATTCTACAGAGAAAAACATAAAGACTCCATGGGTTCAGTAAGAATTGGAGAGACTGAACTGTTTTCTTAGCCTCAATCCACAATATCGGGATTATACCAAACCTGGAGAGGTGCAGTTTGGAAATATTAAAAAATCTGAAGTCACTGTCTAGACAAAATTCCAAAAATAACTGTCAGGTTTGTAGGGGTTGTGAGAGTGAGTACCCTTGCTTTTGCTGGGAGAAATATTGACATGTGCTTCATGAACACGTGTTTGAGACACACCCTCTTGCTAGTGACAGGCTGCGCCTGTAATGTCACGTTGGAAATTAAGTTTCCCCATGTGACATTATTTTCCACGTGACATTGCCCAGACAGTCTAGCGAGGGTGACTGTGTCTCTCATACACGTGTATGGGAAGCACAATTGTCAATATTTGTCCAAGGAAAAGCAAGGGTACTCGCACTCTGTCACAACTGCACCAATACATACCCGACGGAGTATATTATTTATACTGGAACTAGATGTGGTAATGCTGATTTTTGTTTTGGCGCCTTGAAGTGACACCCATGGGCAATATTTGCAGAGTTAGCCGTGTGAGTGCTTCCGATGTTAAACCACAGGGCAACAAACTGTGGGACTCGGTGGACGAAGTAGAAACGCAACAGTCGGCTGGCATGCGACTACACTCGCCCACATACCCTTCAGCTAATGGTTTGTTTTGCGCTTTTCTAACGTAGGGTACAGGTGCAATCCTCTTTTAAGCCCCTCTGATTTAAGACTAACTGCCCTTTTTTTAAGACCTTGCTCCCCCCCCCCCCCTTCCCCAGCGATATGCTGTTCATAACATTTGCTAATTTAACTACGTTGTAAGAATTTCTCCCTGTGAAGACATGATTTATAATTCTCAGATTTTAGGTCGAGGTCTTAAAAGGGGGCGCCACTGTTCTGGTAGTAATCTTTGCACCTTGTTATGATCTTGTGTTTCTAACTCATGCGCACATTAACTGTTGGCAACTTAAGTGTGGGGAAGTTAATGGCAGAGTAATTATTGTCTTGTTTGATTGGGGTGAAGTGATAGAACTATGAATTTGTAGCAGCTTTTCTTCTTCTTCTTCGATTTATCAGTGGCTGTTTATTAGAAAAGTATATGGTTTAACTTGCACTTAAAAAAAACCACCTGAAATACACAAGGAAACAGTAAGTCTAGACTTTATTCATCCCTGTTGACTGCAATTGTAGCTTACAACAAGCTGCAACGTTGTGACGAACATTTACAGTGGTATTGTGATCAAATGTGTCTGCGTGCATTAGCGTGCGTGTGTGTATGTGTGCGTGCGTGTGTGTGTGTGTGTGTGTGTGTGTGTGTGTGTGTGTGTGTGTGTGTGTGTGTGTGTGTGCGTGCGTGCGTGCGTGTGTGCGTGCAGCTGAAAAACATTATTTTACAAGTCTGAAATCGATCTCTGAATGGAGGTGTCTGTTTTGCATATCTGATTGGGTATGGGTTAAATGTCTTCGGGGTTGTTCAACTTTGATTTGTAGTTGAATATCATGCAATAATTGGTATGCTTGATTTTCGATGGTTGACGATACACAAAAGCTGTGTTAAATACACATCCCACCCTTGAACAAGAGAGAGAATATATATGAGCCAAAACATTCACACACAACAACGCACACACACACACCCACCCATGAAACACACACACACACACACACACACACACACACACACACACACACACACACACACACACACATATGAATTTACATACCTTGTTTATAAATATTATAATTGTTTTATACAGTGTTGTTCAATTTGTTTGTTGCAGAAGGGACCTGCAACCTATTTCCGAACCCAAGAAATCAACATCAGTCTGGCAATTCCACAACTGAGTGTTGAAGTCATTCTGTAACACGTATTCCGGCCAAATGTTTTCCATATAATTACTGTAATTATCTTTCAATAACACATGTGACTTATAGTTGGCTTTGGATAGGGTCTGGAGATGGTGATGGAAACTCAATTGTAACAGCTGTTTTTGTGAAAGGATTGTGTACTTTATTCGCCTTTCAAACTCTGCTGATCTCTCCTCCTGCACAGACTCTCAAGCCAAGAGATTTGACTGGTTCAGACCGAAAGAGCTACTTTGGACAAACCAAGAGATTTGACTGGTTCAGACAGAGAGAGCTTTGATGCTTTGGACAAACCAAGAGATTTGACTGGTTCAGACCGAGAGAGCTTTGATGCTTTGGACAAACCAAGAGATTTGACTGGTTCAGACCGAGAGAGCTTTGGACAAACCATGAGATTTGACTGGTTCAGACTAAGAGGGCTTTGAAGATTTGGACAAGCCAAGAGATTTGACTGGTTCAGACCGAGAGAGCTTGGTTGCTTTGGACAAACCATGAGATTTGACTGGTTCAGACTGAGAGAGCTTTGATGCATTGCCATTGGTCAAGCCAGAAGATTTGACTGGTTCAGACTCAAAGAGCTTTGATGCTTTGGACAAGCCAGGAGTGAGGAGATTTTCTCTTCTGTTTCTAATGCACCGTACAGACCCATGCAAGGACAAAAATTATGTGGGTCTCATGCAGTGCTCCGGCTATATTGAAAAACTCTAAGTGAGATATTTTGGCTGCATGGATCTTCATTACTGTGACTTTCTCTTATGGTTTTTCTGCATTGCACAGATCTGACCTAAACTACAATTGTTACAGCATCTCAGTGCTCCAGCCATTGACGAGCCGAAGTGTGGTATTTCGCCGACTTTTCCAGAAAGAAAAAGCTAATTAAAGAGATCAATTGTTATGTTTTTGTGGATTTTACATTCAAAGAAGCAAAGAGATCATTTTAATGAGATGAAGAATCATATTATGATGACTTCATTTCTTTTCCCTAGAATCTTATGTGCTGTGAGGAAAAGCACTTTAACAATGATCCAGGAAGCTATTTGTTTAACATGGAAAACCTCCAACAAGGTGGTTCAGAGCGCATCATGGAACCAGCAGTAAGAATTAAGGCTAATTAACGGCCCTAGCTGAAATTCAGCTGGGATAAAGGAAGAAGACCGGCCTGGATGGCTAGAGGAACATATTCAAATGACATTTTTGTTCAGATTCTGCATTTATTGATGTATGCTCTGACACTGTGCCAACGAGAATCAGAACGTTCTGTGACAATTAAGCTGAGAGTTTGCAGTTATTATAAGTGCTTGTTCTAGCTAGATCTTTTTTTTCCTTTCTTTTTTTTATTCTTTTTTTTTATGTCTCAGCTCAACTATTTGTACAAATTTACCCTTTGAGATACATTTTTGAATTTTTCTTTTGTAATTGTCTGACTGTTATACTGACCAATTCCGCCTCAACATTATCTGACTTGGTTTCATATCTATTTGCGCTGATCTCAGAATTAATGAAGATCTATCGATCATTCCTTAAGTGCTCTTCCAAACAATCAGGTCCTTAGAATCATGCAGCAGCAGAGTTTATGTATGGCTGTACTTTTGACACTTGTGAAACATGAGTTCAGTGTATAGTGGACTGCTGCTTTGAAGACATCGAAAATCTTAGAGAAAAAGGGAGCGACTCGGTGTTAAAACGGAGGCAAATATACAGCCGTGAACAAGAAATTGGTAACTTTAGGGTATTAAAATGGGTTGTTCTTAATGGCACAGTAAGCCTCCCGTAAACCATCACAGATACTGTCAGGCTTTTACACACAGTACAAACATCCTTCCATTTGAACGCTCACCGAACGAGAACATCCTAGGTGCCCTACGTAAAGAGCGAGCAATTTTCAAAGAATTAATTTTGCGGATTGTCTCCTCACACAATCGGACCGTGGTGTGTTTTGGCGCTAGACCTAACTTTTAAAATCTAAATAATAAATTGACAGCTTGTTACACAAACATTCTTAAATCATAAAAGAATTCTTTTTTCATCAAGACAAGATCAGTACAATTCGAAGTTTTGAAAGTTTGAAAAAAGAAAAGCCCGGAAGCAGGGTCACGCAAGGTCGTGGTTCTCGTAGCAGACGACGGTTTATAGGCATCGCCAGTTCCTCTGAACAGTCAAAAGCCATCGCTAGAGTTCTTGTGAACCACAGCCGTTTGTTTCGTGCATAGTCAGAGGTACATAATAACGTGCTATTGCAGATAAGCTCACAGCGAGTCGCATTCAAATTACTAACTGACGACAACATTGTGAAAAAGGGAAACTGGATCACACGGGTTCACGATGGCTCAGGGGGAAGATAAACCACGCAAAAATTAATTCTTTGAATTTCTCGCTCTTTACGGAGGGCACCTAGGATGTTCTCAAGCAGTGAGTGTTTAAATGAAAGGGTGTTTGTACTGTGTGTAAAAGCCTGACAGTATCTGTGATGGTTTACGGGAGGCTTACTGTGCCTAGCAGGAGTGTACAGAAGTGATATACATACAGCTGTTTTCAAAAACCAGGTTGTGCCACATGCTTTCTGGAGCATATGGATGTATGTTAAGTTTGTCAGTTAGCCAGTCATTCTGAGACGTGATTGTTCTGTGATTTTTTCTGAATCTTTTCTTCTCAGGATATATATATCATATATGTTAATCTTAATATAATCCATATTTGTCCGTCAGGGCTCAATTGAGCATCTTATTTCTTATGATGAAATGAAAATCAAAAATGTCTTTTGGCAAAGATGTGTATAACTTTTGACAGAAAGTATGAAGTCTTTGGGTTCGATTGTTTATTATAATTGTTGTTGTCTTTTTCAGTTCCAAAATAATGAGTGTTAACTTTTTTGTTAGTTCTTACCATATCATCATAATTATCATGTCATACCCCTAGGCAACAGGCAGATATATCCGCAATGTCCTAGCAAACACTGAAGGTTGTGTTTTGTTGTACACAGAGATTTCTCCTTTTTTAGATTTAGAAAAATGAACTATTAAGTAATTAAAAGTGGAAATCTGGCGTTATTTTATTTACATATGAAATATCCTTTTTACAGTTTTTTTGTTTTTGAGTCACTTGAGAAAAAGTGACTCTATGTAATCGGTCAGTGTTAGTCTGTCCGGCCGGCCGTCCGGCCGGCCGTCCGTAGACACCACCTTAACGTTGGACTTTTCTCGGAAACTATCAAAGCGATCGGGCTCATATTTTGTTTAGTCGTGACCTCCAATGACCTCTACACTTTAACGATGGTTTCGTTGACCTTTGACCTTTTTCAAGGTCACAGGTCAGCGTCAAAGGAAAAATTAGACATTTTATATCTTTGACAAAGTTCATCGGATGTGATTGAAACTTTGTAGGATTATTCTTTACATCAAAGTATTTACATCTGTAGCCTTTTACGAACGTTATCAGAAAAACAAGGGAGATAACTAGCCTTTTCTGTTCGGCAACACACAACTTAACGTTGGGCTTTTCTCGGAAACTATAAAAGTGACCGGGCTCAAATTTTATGTGAACGTGACTCATTGTGTTGTGAATAGCAATTTCTTCCTGTCCATCTGATGCCTCATATAATATTCAGAACTGCGAAAGTGACTCGATCGAGCGTTTGCTCTTCTTGTTGTTAATGCAATTTTTGATTCTTTGCTCATTGTACATGTTGCCATGCAGTTTTGGATATTTACCTAAATTCTTTACAAATATTGAGTATTGTTTTCATGTGTCATAATTAATAGCACTTTTGCATTATGTGTGAATCTGTTTTACACAGTTGTGTGAAAGTGTGCACTGGATAACCACTGTACCTTAGATCTGAGCCTTAATTACATGTATTACCAGGCTGAGGTGATTTTTTTTTAAATGTAAAAAGTAATGGTTTGCTCTTCTTCTGCGTTCGTGGGCTGAAACTCCCACGTACACTCGTGTTTTTGCACGAGTGGAATTTTACGTGTATGACCGTTTTTACCCCGCCATTAAGGCAGCCATACGCCGCTTTCGGAGGAAGTAATGGTTTGCTGATTCACAGTAATTATATACCTGTGTTATGCGGCTGAACTAATCTAATGGATATTGGATTAAAGCATTCGCATTTATTATTAGCTGACAACTCATTTGTTTTTCAGATATATGATACTCAGCAGAGCAAAAGGATGACACAATGAATCATTTTGAATCCCAGCCCCTCCACTACTGAGAACAAAATTACTAACTCGATCTACATGCTGCATGACATGTTGGTGGAGTATAGTTTCTTTCCACAGTTATGAAACTTGACACATTAGACACGTTTGAATTGGGATGAACCCCAAGAGACACTCATTTCAATGTTTATTGGATTATTTTAGGCTCCATTATTATTTTGAACACCTGTACTATTCCTTTTATTAGATCTGTTTTGATAGTTTACATCATTTTTGCCATTTTTATGTTTTTATCTATTTAAAAACAACATAAAGCTCTTTAGATCTCAACTGATTGACATTTCTCTACCCTGTCAGTTACTATTAATGTATTCTTAAGTGCCTGGTACATCTGTATTTGTTACCTCTTTAGACATAATCCTATTCATTTGCAATTATCATTGATTCCCATCCTCATAATATGGTTGGCCTAGTGGTAAGGCGTCCGCCCCGTGATCGGGAGGTCGTGGGTTCGAACCCCGGCCGGGTCATACCTAAGACTTTAAAATTGGCAATCTAGTGGCTGCTCCGCCTGGCGTCTGGCATTATGGGGTTAGTGCTAGGACTGGTTGGTCCGGTGTCAGAATAATGTGACTGGGTGAGACATGAAGCCTGTGCTGCGACTTCTGTCTTGTGTGTGGCGCACGTTATATGTCAAAGCAGCACCGCCCTGATATGGCCCTTCGTGGTCGGCTGGGCGTTAAGCAAACAAACAAACAAACAAACAAACAAGCAAAAATAATATTGTGCTCTGTTACTGTGGGTTAATTATTTATCCTGCAAGATCATCATTACGATCAAAACGTTTTGCTCAGGGTATATATCGTCGGTGAGGTCCCACGATTTCACCAACGATATGCATCAGTCCATATTGATATTACTTGTGAAATGTGTTTGTGTGAATGCGCATGTAGACATTCTCTTGTGAGCATTGCGCTATGATTACTGTTTGTTTGGTTCATTAAGCTTTTTTTTTTTTACAAGTATTTGTTTGCTGACTAGAATTTTATTTTCTTTGAATGAGATGGATGTTATTCTATTCAAAGAAAATCTCGTGCACTGTTTTGTTTTGTTTTGTTTTGAAACAAATGTTATTACATTAGCACTGGTGTAAGTTTATGCAGTTGGCAAACAATACAGCCACATAGTTGATGCTAGTAAGTAAACGTCAACCTTAAGTGAGAGATGAGGACAAAAGCCTGATGCAAGGCCTGATTCAAATCTGTAGAAATAAAATTCTTCCTGGAAATTCTCCCTTTGAATTATAATATTTGTTCATGTACTGTGCTCTCATTCAGTAAGTTTGGAACTTAATATATTTTTAATTGTGTTAATTAGATGTTGTACATGGTGTTCCTAATTTGCAAAATATTCATAGAAATCTAATTCATGCAATGTTGAGGGTTGAGTGTGCAAAATATTTGGTTAGACACTTCTTCCTGTAGGTGGCGATATGTGTCTCTCTTGGATCCGTACCCTGTATTTTCAGCTGATTGTGTACATAGTTTAAATATACCACTTGCATATATTTATTTGAATTGCTGTATGATACAACTTCCAGAGCATAATATTTAAAATGGTGACAATGAAAATGGACTCGGTGCATCTGTGTTGATTTTTAACAGATTTTGTTGGTAAACAAAATTATGAAATCGTGAAGAATTGATATAATTCTTAGTGGTTTGACCTGAAATTTGAAAAGAGTTATGATGAAGTGAAGTGTTGTAACAGTTTAAAGGTAATCTTTCAGAACTCTAATTTTTAACGAATAAAGTATAGAGTTCATTGGAGATTCTTAACTTGATGTTGATTAATTTCATTTTCATACATTTTGAAACTAATATTTTGATATCACTACACGGACACAATGAACACAATTGAGTGCACATGAGGTGCCTTACTGAAGCAGCTAATTTTAACTGTTTACCTGAAAAATAACTCACTTTCCTTGTTCTCGATTGTTTTTTCTCTTGCTGCTAGTTTTTTTGTACAGGCTCATTTTATTTATTTGATCTTTCATTGTAGCTTGTTTTATTTCAGTTTGTTTAATAATGCTTTAATCTGAAGGTTAGAATATATTTATCCTGGATGGGTTTTGTTGTAGTTTTTGAGTCACTTGAGAAAAAGTGACTCTATGTAATCGGTCAGTGTTAGTCTGTCCGGCCGTCCGTAGACACCACCTTAACGTTGGACTTTTCTCGGAAACTATCAAAGCGATCGGGCTCATATTTTGTTTAGTCGTGACCTCCAATGACCTCTACACTTTAACGATGGTTTCGTTGACCTTTGACCTTTTTCAAGGTCACAGGTCAGCGTCAAAGGAAAATTTAGACATTTTATATCTTTGACAAAGTATCTCGGAAACTATCAAAGCGATCGGGCTCATATTTTGTTTAGTTGTGACCTCCAATGACCTCTACACTTTAACGATGGTTTCGTTGACCTTTGACCTTTTTCAAGGTCACAGGTCAGCGTCAAAGGAAAAATTAGACATTTTATATCTTTGACAAAGTTCATCGGATGTGATTGAAACTTTGTAGGATTATTCTTTACATCAAAGTATTTACATCTGTAGCCTTTTACGAACGTTATCAGAAAAACAAGGGAGATAACTAGCCTTTTCTGTTCGGCAACACACAACTTAACATTGGGCTTTTCTCGGAAACTATAAAAGTGACCGGGCTCAAATTTTATGTGAACGTGACTCATTGTGTTGTGAATAGCAATTTCTTCCTGTCCATCTGATGCCTCATATAATATTCAGAACTGCGAAAGTGACTCGATCGAGCGTTTGCTCTTCTTGTTTAATTTTACTGTTCAAAAAAAGAAACGCATAGCTTGTAATATTTGGTTAATTTAGTTATATGGCTACAAGGATATCCACCAAACTGCAGAACATGTTTATCTGGTCGTCGACCTTTCGTCCATTGCCACAAGTGAGCTCTGCACGTGACGCATGCGTTATCAGTGGCTACAATGTCAAAATTGCTCATTTGGCATGACCACTCGTCATGCTTCAGTGTAATCTCGTGAAACTCGGGGAATATTGAGCTCTCACCATGTCTTCCAAAACCCATAAAAGCGGATTGTTCGCCACAAAGAAATCAGACGACAATTCAGCGACGAAAGATGGCCCGATTGAGCAGAGAAGACCGCCAAATTGCATTGGGTCGTTTACAAGCAGGCCAAAGTCAAAGTGCAATCGCCAGGCACTTCCACGTGTCCCAGAGCACCATCAATAGACTGTGGGTCAGGTTTCAAGCCACTGGCTCCGTTGCTGACTTGCCACGAGCGGGAAGACCAAGGGCGACAACTGCTGCTCACGACCGCTTCATACGGCTCCGCCACCTCCGGAATCGTTTCCTGTCGGCCTCATCTTCTGTCCAGGCTCTCCCCGGGCCACACCGATTATCGGACCAGACCGTGCGGAACCGCCTGCATGAAGCTGGTTTGAGAGCTCGCAGACCTCACAGAGGAGCTGTCCTCACCCGCCGCCATCGCCAGAACCGAGTGCAGTGGGGCAACCAGCACCTTCGCTGGACCGTCCGGAATCACTGGAGACACGTGTGGTTCAGCGACGAGTCCTACTTCCTGCTCCAGCGACATGATGGTCGGAGGAGGGTCTACCGGAGAGTAAACGAACGTTACGCGCCCAACTGTGTGGATGAGGCACCCGTTCATGGTGGTGGAGGCGTCATGGTGTGGGGGGCGATCAATACCGCTGGAAGGAGCACCCTGGTGCACGTCCAAGGGCGCATAACTGCCCAGCGATACGTGGAGGAAATTCTGCGCCCACACGCCCTTCCTCTTCTGGCTGACCAGGATGCCATATTCCAGCAGGACAACGCTCGCCCGCACACAGCACGACTCACCACCCAGTTCCTCACCGACCACCATGTCCAGGTGCTTCCCTGGCCATCCATGAACCCGATAGAACACCTCTGGGATGAATTGGACAGACGTGTGCGCAGGCGAGAAGAAGCGCCGGCAAATCACCGCGATCTATTGCAGGCACTTCAGGAGGAGTGGGACACCATCCCACAGCAAGATATCCGGCATCTGATCCAGTCCATGCCCAGAAGGTGCCGGGCAGTTGTTGCTGCTCAAGGCAGTCACACCCCCTACTGACTTGACAGCCTCGGCACCCAATCGTATTGATTGACTGATTGATTTGAAGATGCAAATGAACTGTGTGTGCATTCAACTGTGTCCATACCAAATTTCAAACAAATAATCTAAATATTGGATTTTCTGTTAATTTTTTCGAAAAATAAAACAAATTTGGCAAGTAGCAACTATGCGTTTCTTTTTTTGAACAGTATAAAAGCCATATAGACCTTCTCATGAAAACAGTTCGGCTCATCGTCTCACTGATCTGGCTTGGCTTTTGCATGGGATAAGTCCATCCCTCCACTTGGACATTTACCAAACATCAACACCCTGTCTGCTTAATACAGTGAGTTGGAATTTGTTTGATGAATTAATTAAAAAAAACAAAAGCATTAGTGGCTTTAACGAAATTAATTCATCATACCAACAAAAATCCAATTGTGCACAGAGAACACGCTGTATCCAATCTGTCCATTTTCTGTTGTGACCAAGTGGAGAGGTGGTCATTGTACTACGTTGCAAGCCCCTGGAGCAATTTTTTGATTAGTGCTTTTGTGAACAAGAAACAATTAACAAGTGGCTCTATCCCATCTCCCCCCCTTTCCCCGTCGCGATATAACCTTCGTGGTTGAAAACGACGTTAAACACCAAATAAAGAAAGAAAGAGAGGTGGTCTTCCCCCATGTAGAAGCCAGGCCAGATCTGTGAAAGGATGGTAAGCCAAGCTGTTTATACAGGAAGGAGTGTGCCTTTAACGTAGATTGTCCTTATCAGGAAGTGTATGTCATTGATAATGAAATGTTGTATTATGGCTGTAGTGATAGTTTTTATCAGTCAATCATGATAATTAAACTGACATTCCTTTTGTAACGAATATGGTTGAAGCATTCCAGTTGTTCTCTCCGTTTTTATCAATCAATCATGATACTTATACTGACATTCCTTTTGTAACGAATATGGTTGAAGCATTCCAGTTGTTCTCTCCGTTTTTATCAATCAATCATGATACTTATACTGACATTTCTTTTGTAATGAATAGTTGACGCTTAAAGCATTCCAGTTGTTCTCTCCGAGTAAAAAGTGAACTCCTTGTTGTGTGTGGCACAATTGCCTTCATGTTTATACAAGTCAGTGTGTGCGAGAGTGTGTTTGTGTGTGTGTGTGTGTGTGTGTGTGTGTGTGTGTGTGTGTGTGTGTGTATGTGTGTGTGTAAACGTATGCATCCACAAATTAACAGCACTGAAAACATATAAAGACGATGTGTCAAAACTGACACATGAGAGTCAAACCTGGCGTAGGCTGGTTCCAGTACTCACATTCATTTAATTAATCATCAGAGGTTAGGAGCAATTATCAGCAAATGATTGCAGGCTTGTCTAAATTACGGAGAGAAAATGTCTGTAAAAGGTCGTGCTGCGGACAGACAATTACGCTGTGAACTGACAATTAAGATGGCATGGTGCGACACAGTATTGTAAAAACTTCTAAGATTTTGGGTTCCTTAGACAACTAAACTGGAAAAATCTTGGCAAAAAGCTTCGGTATTTTATCGTGTTGGAGACTATAGGGATGTGGGTGTGAGGGTGGGACGCAGGCGACGAGAGAACTGCGGCCTGTACGTGTGGTGTTGGAATGCCGAGTAACAGTTCCGGACGATGCAATAAATATGTCTGAGAGAGACGAGAAGAACAATACCCACCGGCCAAGTTCCGCATAGCAGAGAAGTTTTTTGATTTTTGACCCTTTGTGCCAAGGATAAGAGAGGAACAGCTCGCCTCTCCAGTGTAAAAGGGCGTGCTTGGGCACAATATACGGGCGTGTTCTCTCCAATGCCACCCAGCTTGCGATCGTCTAGCTTCAAGGCTGCTCACTCTGTCAGCGGAGCGCGTGCCAGAGCGTGTTTCCCCGCCGTCAGGCAAGCCAGCTTGAGTTGCAACAACAACTTTCACCACCAGCCGCTTGTCTGGGTGGGGATGTTTATTTGGCCACAGACGCCGACCTGTAGCTATGCTAGAACAATATTCTTTACATTCATCAAGGCCTTGAGTTGAAAGACAAGGGGACAGCTGAGCGCGGGGCAGGATTACCGTCTAAACAGGAGTAATTATGTCTGCGGGAAGTTGCGACATCCTCTGTAAAGATTCAGTTGATAGTTGCAGCCTCAGTGGGGAAGCGGAGAAAACCACTTCTTTGGAAGAGAGGACTGATTGGAGTCTTTGTGGATGGTTGTTTTATAGCTAGTGACTAGCAAAGCAAAATTAACAGAGTGCACGCAGCACATGCAAGAATCACATTTGAGGCAAATTAAGACAAGTCAAACAGGGGAGAGGTTTTAGAGCTGGCGGGCGGGGGTCACGAGATGGCGGGGGTCACGAGATGGCGGGCAGGGGTCACGAGATGGCGGGCGGGGGTCACGAGATGGCGGGCGGGGGTCACGAGATGGCGGGGGCGTTCTTTTTCTTTTCTTTATTTGGTGTTTAACGTCGTTTTCAACCATTCAAGGTTATATCGCGACGGGGGCGGGGGCGTACGGGCAACGTTTTTATTTGCTACCCAACGAACCAACTTAAAAGCTGTACAGTATACAGTGCAATGCCCTGTTGTAGAATGGGCTAACCTCTCAGAACTCCCAGCCCAGGAATCTTGCGTAAAGTCTAGGTCGGTGGTCTTAATGTTCAAAACAGAGTCATCATCACGAACTCGTAACACGCGCAACCAAGCCAAGCAAAAAAAGCAAAGTTTAGTATATCCCCCGGGGCTTTCATAACCTTGATGAGCTTAGTGCACGGTGGTCCATACGCTGCACCGTCTGCTTGATGGCTTGATCGTTGCACCGCTCTGCAACTCGCCTTGGTTTCACCAAAGATCTTGTAGGCTACAATATCTTTGGTTTCACTCCCTTCTGGAGACGCCGGAGAAGTCTGCCGGGGCAGCAGACCGTGGGGACGACTTGTGGCGTGAACGAGCTGTAAAATAGTCCATGCGCATCCTCTCGTGTCGCCTCGCAGACATTTCCAGTCGCTTGTGCTGTCCGGGGACGTATACCGGCGTGGTCCTAAAATGGTGCTTGCCTCCGCAACAACTATATATAATGCACTGATGTGCCTCTATCTTCATAAAACATGGCACTTCGAGTCTTTGCGAAAATGCGTTTTTTTTGTCGTTTCAGTGCAGTGCAGGTCGTCTTGCCGTTCTGAAATCTATCGGTTCAGTTCAGTTTAGTTGAAACCTTTGACCATGACTGGGAGGGTCGATCCTCCGTGGACACTTGGAAGCATCTCTGGCAACTATCCTCCACTTCTGTCTTTGTTTTATGGTTTCCAGGAGGTTAGCCATGCTGCCTGCATTGCCGTCTTGCAAATTCTGATTAACAGTCACAACTTCAAACGAAATATGATGTACTTCATCTCTCGCTCTCTCTCTCTGTCTCTCTCTGTCTCTCTCTCTGTCTCTCTCTCTCTCTCTCTCTCTCTCTCTCTCTCTCTCTCTCTCTCTCTCTCTCTCTCTCTCTCTCTCTCTTTTTTTTCGTGAGGCTAGAGGCATTTCTGACCCCCACCCCCTTACACACACACAAACAACCCACACATTATCTTGCAAACAAGAATCGGTAACGAGAAAACAGATAGTCTCATTTTATTGGAGTCTGACAGGCTTTGGTGGTTTAAATTTAAAACAATAATTTTTAAGAGTTAAATATTCTAGAGAAAAGAATAAACACGGTAAATAAATAGTATGGACATTCAATAGTTCTGCTCCTCCTGTGCACTCCGTCAAAACTAATATATTACAGCATTCTTATGTTCTTCACAAGTCACAAGAAAAAGCGATTTTGCACAATCGGGAGGAAGAGTATACAGTACGTTTATGCAACAGGCGTTTTCCCCCTTCATTGCAAAACCGTTCGAAGCAAGGCGGCAAGATAATCGTTACCTGACGATTGGCAGGTCGTACGTGCATATACACAACATACACGTTTTGTGTGTGTGCTGTCTGTAACAGTGTCTGGGCAGGAGGAAACTGAGTCTTTGAAGCAGGTGCCGCCGTGGGGTACACTCCACCTGAGAAAACCGTCGTCTCAAGGCGGCAAGCTCTCCTCCACATCGCAACCATCCCTGCAGCAAACATTGCCACCATCACGTAATCTACCCGGTGACAGCTTTTCCAGCGCGCACCGTGATGTCATGGGATTTGATGCGTGATGATGTCAGCACCAGGCGCAACTGCCACGAAAGAACAGAAAAGTAAAAGAAAAGCACGCACACACACACACACACACACACACACACACACACACACACACACACACACACACACACACACACACACACACACACACACACACACACGCATTCATCTACTTCAGCACATCATATGCTACGACGATTCAAAAACCTACGTGATGGTTTATATGAGGCAACCACACTTGTTGATCACCTCAAGGCAGAGCAGACATATGGTAAAAGTCACCTCGAGATTAAACGGAACATTTTCCAATAGGCAAAACGATAGTTCGAAACCAAAAATAAACATTTGTCACCATTAGATTGCTTGAAAACATAATATTCTCTATTACGCATTTTTATGGTCAACACTATAGTTCACAACCAAAAGCATGAATTAATTGTCACCAACAGATTTCTTGAAAACATAAATTCTCTTTTACACCTTTTGCGACCAACCAAGGAACAAGAGCTTCAACGAGTTCAGCAATATGCTTTTCAAATGTATGGCACTCTGCACTTCCTTCGCCTCGTGTCTTCATTCCCAGCATAGTGTGTTTCTAGGCCGAGTCTTGAGAATCAATCCACTTACGTTACAGCTTAAATAGGAAGCTCAAGTGAAGATGAGAAAAGAAGTACAATGTGCAGCTGAAAAAATAAAATGAATATGAAAATCCCAGACTTCGAGAAGTGCACCGAAGCCTAACATGCGTATAGCCTTGAGCCCAATGTTTGTTACGGTTGGGTCTACTATAGTCGCTGTTGCATTACCGACATTTTTCTTATATACCCAGCGTTAAAGGGTTAATATATAAGAAAAAAAGGCCTTCACATCGCTTTCAAAGTTATACCATAAAATTCTGCGTTAGGCCAAAAAAAAAAATAGGTGTGGTTACGGTAACCCGACCTACCCTATTTTTAGGGGCCGACCCTATAACTTTTTATTACATTTGTCAAAAAACCCCACAAAAAACAAGAAAACGAGTGCAGAAAACGCAATGAAAGCGAAAGCGCTCGAGTCGCACACTTATTTCCCTGTCAAGTAGGTTTAATTTGTACACATTAGAAAAAAAAGTAAAAAAAAAGAAAAAAAGTGATTGCCTACCTTCCTACCCTATTTTTTGGGGCTATGTTACCTTAACCACACCTATTTTTTTTGGCCTTACACAATTATGCTAACGCGCAGAAGGATTGCCTTCACTTTGCCAAAGGAAGTGTATTGAACGCTTAATAAAATGTTGTAACATAGGTAAAGAAAGGGCACTCTTAGTGAGTGTCGTGTTGGGTTATTTCTTTTCCGCATAAAATTTGTTTCACGTGCCCAGCAAAATAGATGGTTTCAGCAGCAAATAGGAAGGAGTGAGCAGCGAATGTGAAGCAGCAAATTGGATGAATTCAACAGCAGAATAGATTAATTGAACAGCCAAGCAGATTTATTTAACAGTAAAAATGGGGCAGAAATAGGTCGTCCCCTCTTTCGCTTCTCTCCCAGGGGGACGGTCTTTGCCTGCGCTGGTGGTTCAGAAATGGACAGCCGGATTTCCATGCCAAGTGGGTGTTTACATATGTTGGACTTCATGTTGCAGTCAATTCTGTTGTCCTCCACGGTCAGACTCCAAACCGAGAACCGAGTTCCGGCTCTCCTTGTACTGGTCAAACGATTCCCAAGAGCCTCTCTGGAACTGGTCTTGCTGAATCCTGACAGCTGTCTTCAGGTCCATGTTCTGAAGCGACTCCGAGGCCACGAACACTTTCTGGTTCCTCTTGATGGACTTTGCGTTTGAAGATGCCCACTGATAGGCAGCCGTCCAGCCGGGCAAGGTTCTGTCTGGTTCTTGGGCCACTGGGATATGATCAGGCTGAGCGTTGTCTCTCTCTCTGGACCAGTTCAGGACAATGTCTCTTTCAACAAGGGTTAGGAATCTGGACAAGTCAAGTCTCTCACGAAATGTGTTCTGACGTTTGATGGTCTGGTTTATTGCCTCCAGTCCATTGTTTGTGAAAGGAATTCCCGGGGCGTAGCCTTCGTACCAGGTGTCATTGCGGTCGATTCATGACCCCTTGAAGTACTCCACGAAAGACAACAATCCGTGATCGTCGGAATCTTCCCAAAATATTTATCGCAGCTAATTTGCTGTTGAAACCCATCTTTTTTGCTGCTGGTCTATCTTTTTTGCTGCTGGTCCATCTAATTTGCTGGTCCATTAAATCCCTGCCTTTCTTTTCATGCAAGATGGCGTTTGTGTACGTGTTGCTGTTACAAAGACCGCCTCGTCATAGAGGGCGCTACACGTCTATTTTGCTTCCAACACCGGAGAGCAGCAGCGCCTAGAAGCTCATTCACTCACTTTGATTTAATAATTACAGTTCTACCGTTCAGTGCGTTTTTGAGCAAATCGTGCCGAGTGCGTCTAGATTAAGGTTAAGTAGATTCCACAGTCTTCAAATTAGTTAAATTCGCCAGAAACAGACTCCTCCCAAAACGATCAGATCAATATAGTATCCCTTAAAGTTCAGGGAAAGGTTGTGGTTCTTCTATCATAGCCTGCTTGTTTTATCATTCACTTTCGTTTCTTTTAGTGCTATTGTGCACGATCCGTGCAGTTTCCAACTTTTACCAGCTTCTTATTTTGCTGCATACGGCACGATTCGTCACCCCCATTTTCAACCCGCCTTACTGTGACCTTATAAAAACCATGTTGGGAGGAAGATAACAGATATCTTTTTGCACCCGTAGCCGACCCTGAACCGCGAAATCCACAAATGTATACATCTGTGCTATAGCAACACTGGAAACCTGGAACGTGATTGTAAAACGTAGAAAGAAGTGTTATTTGAACATTACGGCCCGTGCCAAGACAAACCGTAATGTAGGTTTAGGTGCAGGTAAAATCACAAAGAAAGCAAGTAGTTCGCACGCCCTGCTGAACATTGAAGACAGGTTATTTCAACGGAGCGGAGGATAAAAATGTAGGCACACATCAGTCTGGAATTCTCAGGGATAGGGTTCAAATGAACCGATGAAAGGTGTGTTTTCACGTTCAGTGTGGGCATTTGAAACGATTTGTTTCTTTGTTTATGTTTTGTGTTTGGAGACTGGTTGGGATGGGAGGAAAGGGAGTGGGGAAAAAGGCAGGATACGAGAGCCGCTTTCACTCGCATCGTCGACGTCTTAGTTTGAAATCCTAATCTGCGCTTCCTTGTTTTGTTTCATTTTGTGCCTTGCGAAATGGGCTGTATGTAGCTTCTGCGTACACCCCCCCCCCCCCCCCCCCCCTTTGGTGCAGCAAAACTCCCGTTCAAGACCCCTTTCCCCTCACATTTTGTGTAAATAAAGTCTGTTGAAGGCTCCATCTCTTTCAAGGTATTCCTGGTCTGTGTTGTCATTTATCATACCTATAACCAAACTACGTTCCTCTAAGGTCGATTTTTATATTTAGTCAAGTTTTGACTAAATATTTTAACATCGAGGGGGAATCGAAACGAGGGTCGTGGTGTATGTGCGTGTGTCTGTGTGTGTGTCTGTGTGTCTGTGTGTGTGTGTAGAGCGATTCAGACAAAACTACTGGACCGATCTTTATGAAATTTGACATGAGAGTTCCTGGGTATGAAATCCCCGAACGTTTTTTTCATTTTTTTGATAAATGTCTTTGATGACGTCATATCCGGCTTTTCGTGAAAGTTGAGGCGGCACTGTCACGCCCTCATTTTTCAACCAAATTGGTTCAAATTTTGGTCAAGTAATCTTCGACGAAGCCCGGACTTCGGTATTGCATTTCAGCTTGGTGGCTTAAAAATTAATTAATGACTTTGGTCATTAAAAATCGGAAAATTGTAAAAAAAAATAAAAATTTATAAAACGATCCAAATGTACGTTTATCTTATTCTCCATCATTTGCTGATTCCAAAAACATATAAATATGTTATATTCGGATTAAAAACAAGCTCTGAAAATTAAATATATAAAAATTATTATCAAAATTAAATTGTCGAAATCAATTTAAAAACCCTTTCATCTTATTCCTTGTCGGTTCCTGATTCCAAAAACATATAGATATGATATGTTTGGATTAAAAACACGCTCAGAAAGTTAAAACAAAGAGAGGTACAGAAAAGCGTGCTATCCTTCTTAGCGCAACTACTACCCCGCTCTTCTTGTCAATTTCACTGCCTTTGCCATGAGCGGTGGCCTGACGATGCTACGAGTAAAATGGCATTGCGTTTCATTCTGTGAGTTCGACAGCTACTTGACTAAATATTGTATTTTCGCCTTACGCGACTTGTTAACATTTGTGGGATCACATCCCGTTATGGAAATTGTTTACCTTAAACTTGCCGCTGTGTCTGTTGATCTGTTCTTTTGTACATATCTTTGTTCTTTCTGTGCAGTCATCAAGTTATCATTCTTTTACTATAATTCATAAGATGCACTGTAATTCCCTTTTGCTTTCAATGTTGATTCAGATAGTTTTCTCATTTGTTTCTGCTGAAAAAATGTTCAGTCTTATCAGTGATGAAGAGATTGAAATACACAATCGGTTTCAAATGTTACACCAATGTTTTACAGGGGGAATTTCGAATCAGCTTTGTTTTTATCGCCACGAAAATTACAATGACTATGTCGATGACACAAATGTTTCTATATTAGAAAGAAGAAGTAGAACGGATGCCGATGTATGCATGCCTCTGTGTGTGTGTTTGTGTGTGTGTGTGTGTGTGTGTGTGTGTGTGTGTGTGTGTGTTTATGTGGTGTGTGTCAGTGCATGTGTGAGTGTGTGTGGTAGTGTGGTAGTGTGTGTGTGTGGTAGTGTGGTAGTGTGTGTTTGTGTATGTGTGTGTGTGTGTGTGTGTGTGTGTGTGTGTGTGTGTAAAGTCAGCTCACTGAGAGCAAAATGACTTCCTCATTCCATCAGTGATAAACAGAAGGCCAGATCAGAAGTTGCAAGTTAGTGCACTCTGACTTGAGTGGTCGTATAAAGTGTTCAACTCGCGCATCAGCACGCATAATTATGTAATAGCCTAATACGCTCGTGTGTGTCTGTGTGTGTGTGTGTGTGTGTGTGTGTGTGTGTGTGTGTGTGAATGTGTGCGAGCGTGTGTGTGTGTGTGTGTGTGCGCGCATGTGTGTGTATGTTCGTGTGTGTGTGTGTGTGTTCGTGTGTGTGTGCGCGCGCGCATGTTTGTGTGTGTATGTTCGCGTGTGGTTGTGTGCGTGTGTCTGTGTGTGCAATGATCGGCGAAGACTCCAAAGACATGTCAAGCCACCCTTTTTTTCCAATTTTGTTTTTACCCCGAACCACCCGGCGACATTTGCTCATAGTTCAGCAAAACCCACGCGTGTCAACAAACCTGACAGCAGTGCGTAAGGCAAAAAAAAAAATTAGTCTGTTTACGGTAACCCGACCGACCCTATTTTTTTCGCGCGACCCTAGACTTTTTTTTGGCATTTGGGAAAAAAAAAAAGAAAAACAACAACAACCACTTTTGGTTTTTTTGGCAAAATAACGTAAAAATATGGTTTTTTGGAAGAAAAAAAAAACAATCCCGACCTACCGACCCTATTTTTTGGGCCTATGTTACCGTAAACAGACCTCTTTTTTTTGGCCTAATGCAATAGCCCGCCCTTCTCAGTCTCCTGTATGGATGCGCATCGTGGACGTTCTACTCAGTGCATAAGATCACTTAACTTGAAAACGTCCACATACTTGGAATCCAGTGGAAAGAGTGCATTACCAGCCTTGAAATCCTGGACGGGGAGATAGCTCAGCCGGAAGCGGCGCTGGCTTGAAACCACTGAGTTCGTCCCGGACGGCTTGATTTTGACCCCCACTGACGTTCGACGAGGGATTTATTTGTCAGTCATTGGGATAGCAGCCCGAATTTTCTTTGAGGTAATTCCCAAACGGACAATAAGATATATGGGCGCTTTTCAAAATAGTAAGAATTTTCAGACAGATGAATTTTTCAAAATGACTTTAATCAAATCAACTTTCTTGTGAGTTAGAATGATTAAGGAAACATTAAAGTATTCAAAACACAAAATGGGCACTCTTTGTCTAAAACAGTGGAGAAGAAAAAAATAATTAATGAAAATAAACAAGGAAAAAATGTCAGTGGTGTTACCATGTTTTGAATTTTTTTTTATCAAACAAAATAAGGCGATATCATACTGATTTGCATATGGATTGAAGAGCCTAAAGATGATCTCCCAATTGATCATGATTGAACATGTATCGCTGCACTGAAATATCAGGTTTCAGAGCATAAATGTGCCTTTCGCTCTGATTTACTGTTTTTTTATCATTGTCTTTCACACGGAGCAGATGAAGGAGTGATAAAATTTTTACGATTATTTTTTTGTGTATGCTTTGGACTTAAAGGCATAAACACAAAGCATTGTACTGATTAAAATGTCCAAGGAATTATGGACAAAAATTAAAAAATAGCATGGTAACACCACTGACATAGCGGTAACACCACTGACAGTCGGTAACACCACTGACAATCATCATACAAAAATTGAATTTATTATAAATTGGAAATAAGATACTTGTCACCATGAACATTCATTATGAATTTGAAACCCAAAAGAGACTTCTGATAAAGTGAAATTATCATAACTTTAACTATTCAGAGGTACATTCATTGTAGGCAACAGTGAAACAAATTACTTTTGGTAACACCAATGACATAAACACCATTCATTAAAGAATTTGTAATGAGATTTCAAGAACAACACAATTTATCAGTAATGCTCATGTTAAAACTGAACACTGACATTGTTTTGAACAGGTTTTATGCATAAATGTCACAAACTTATTCCAAAAAGGTAACAAAACTTGACATTAGTAACACCACTGACAGTTGGTAACACCGCTGACAACTGGTAACACTAATGGCATACTGACATCATCGTTATGCCATTTTCACAACTTGAACATAAATGTAGCACATTGCAAATGCACATGGTTAATGCGACAGCTCAAATAATTGTTCCAAACAGATTACAAGCACAAACAGAAAACTTAGGGGGGAAAATGCAAGCAAATACAACATGACAATAAAGAAAAAAGTAACAGGCAGTAATACAAATGAGATATGCTTGCATCCATCTCATTTCATTTCTTTCCTGGGCACAAAAGAAAGTTACAGTAATATGTGCACCTGCACTCTTCAGGCAGCGTTTCTTGACAGAATGCATGGCAGTAATAAAAAAGGCTTGGTAGTAGAAAAATGAACAATGTCTTGCGGTGCATTTGATACCAGAACCTCGTCAAGTTGACAATACCCTTGCAGAAAATCATATGCTTCAAGCCTTCAACTTTCCCACCACCGCTCTCCATATTGCCTCATCAACTGAAAACTGGTCTGCTGCATTGCTAGTACGAACAGGCTGTGGGATGACGGCCAGAATTTTGTCATGGTCATACCAACAGAGATCTTGGTATGTTTTGGGCCAGAAGAAAGTGTTAGTAAATCCCTTGCCCACCGCATTCATACAGTCTACATAGACCTCTTCACCATCAACCTCCACAACCACCCCAGGATACGGCTTTCGCTTTCTGGGTCTGCATCTCTCCTTTGTCGGTAACGACGCTGTTTTTCAGCAGCAGATAGGGCCATGACTGCGGTATATACGCCAGCTCCTAAGACAAAAGTGTACATACTTAGCATGTGTTTGTTATAATGCATGCTACAATTGATATAACATGATATATAACTTGCAATGTATAGCTCCACGCTACATAAAGTACCAGCAACTACTTCTTTAAGCATCCTGCCCAGTCCCTAGCATCCTCTTTCCCATGTATGCATTCCAGTAGTCTTTTCAATTAACGTTGCCCGTCTCTGCTGTGTGAAATACACCAAAAAGACCTTCGAATGTCAGTGGTGTTACCATTCTGTCAGTGGTGTTACCCTACAGCATGGTAACACCACTGACGGTAACACCACTGACAAAATGAAGTTTAAAAAATAATGACTGCTCCCCCAAGCATGCGTGATCCAAAGTTCTTGCACCATGTGGAAGTGGTTTACTAATACCACTAACTGAGCTATCAGTTTCTCCCCTGAGTGTGTTTTATTGCAACTGCACCTAGTAACACCACTGACAATATTTACAAACATACCCTTACCTGCTTCGCTTCCAAAGGCTTGTAAATGGTCCACAGCTCACAGTGCCGGCTTTCTCTGCATTCAAGTTATGGAGGGTAAAGGGAAGGAGCTCTCAGCGAATATAAAGATGGATAGCAAGGGGGGAAACCAATGTTTTCCACCAAACTTGTGTGATGGTAACACCACTGACATGAAACCGTGGGACAATGATTTTTTCATCTTCAGTTTATTTTTTCTGTCATTCTGTTGGCAGAAAGGGGTAAATAGAATTTGAAATGTAAAGTTCATGGATAAATAACCTTAAAAATAATTTTTCTGGACAGCCTGAATTTTTTTTCAAGAATTTTATGGACAGTTCAAGTTTACCATGTTTTACGTGGGACAGCTATTTTTAGCCACCCACTCGATATTGTATGGACAATAGTAATAATCAAAAGCAATATTTGATAAAAAAAGTTAGACCCCACTTCTTGTACAATGGTTGCTCTTTACGATAAAACAATTTGCATCGAGAAATACTGATACGTTTATTGGTAAGATTTTATGAAAGTACAGGGACAAGAAAATTCTTACTTTTTTGAAAACCACCCATATACCAATCCAAACCAAACCGGACCGCTTAGACTCCGCCAGCATCGATCAAATCTGTGCTCATCAAGGCCAAACTCCGATAGGTTAAGGCATGGCATCCGCATGGAGGAGCATCGCATGCCGCCCAGACGCCGGCTGTATTGATGGAGAGTATGCTTGTGGCAAAAGATACCCAAGTTTAAATTGTAAATAAGTGATTGTCATGGGCGTATTAATGGCCGGTATTATGAATTGCAATAATCCTTTAAAGGCACAGTAAGCCTCCCGTAAACCATCACAGAGCTCCCCGAGCGTCTACATACAGTACAAGCATACTTCCATTTAAACGCTCACCGAACGGGAACATCCTGGCTGCTTTCTGTCGAGCGTGAGAAATTTTCAAAGAATTTATTTTCGTGGACTTGGCCCTTTACAACAATGGCGCCTCGTTTTGGTGCTGGACGGCTGTTATGAATATCCCGGAAATCACGCCCGGACAGTAAGCCTCCCGTAAACCATCACAAATACTGTCAGGCTTTTACACACAGTACAAACACCCTTCCATTTGAACGCTCACCAAACGGGAACATCCTAGGTGCCCTACGTAAAGAGCGAGCAATTTTTAAAGAATTAATTTTGCAGATTGTCTCGAACACTTTTTGGACCCATCCTGAACTCAGGTCAAAAATGAGTTACTTCCCTTAAACTGGCGATAGCCGTGGATCAATGATTATCAGAATGTTTTTGGACCGTGGTGCGTTTTTGCGCTAGACCTAACTTTTAAAATCTAAATAATAAATTGACAGCTTGTTACACAAACATTCTTTAATCATAAAAGAATTCTTTTTTCATCAAGACAAGATCAGTGCAATTCGAAGTTGTGAAAGTTTGAAAAAAGAAAAGCCCGGAAGCAGGGTCACGCAAGGGTCGTAGCAGACGACGGTTTATGCGGCATATCGCCGTTCCTCTCAACAGTCAAAAGCCATCGCTAGAGTTCTTGTGAACCACAGCCGTTTGTTTCGTGCACAGGAGCTTGTATCAAATCGCCGGTCGATCATTATTTACATTCTACTACTACCATATACTACTACTATATGTAGTATATTATTTACATTCTACTACTTCCATATACTACTACTATATACTAGTATGTAGTAGTAGTATATGGTAGTAGTAGAATGTAAATAATGATCGACCGGCGATTTGATACAAGCTCCTGTGCAAATGACTAACTGACGACTACATTGTGAAAAAGGGAAACTGGATCACACGGGTTCACGATGGCTCAGGGGTAAAATAAACCACGCAAAAAAAATTCTTAGAAAATTTCTCGCTCTTTACGGAGGGCACCTAGGATGTTCTCAATCGGTGAGTGTTTAAATGAAAGGGTGTTTGTACTGTGTGTAAAAGCCTGACCGTATCTGTGATGGTTTACGGGAGGCAAAAGCCCTGGAAGTAATTAAACTAATTAAATAGGACTATATGTCAGCCTTAAAGGTGGTCGTCTACATTTTTGCTTTTTTTCAATAATCTTATGGTTAGATTTCGCTAAAAAGTTATGTCAGATGATGAATGAACCATGGGGAAAAAAGTTATAGAAAAAAAATATATGTAAAAAAAGATTTTATTTTTGGGTAGCGTGACTCACGCTTCCAATATTTTGTTTTCTGTTTGCTGAGAACATGCGCTTTGCCTAAAAATTCTGACCAATCAAATTCATGTCACTATGCTTATAGCCACGCCCAAACAAGTGCAGCTTTTTTTTAAACGCACGAAATGCACGGGATTTGAGAGGAGTTTTGCGCTTGGCATTTTCCAAATAAGGATATCCTACTATGAGTACTACGCTGGAATACTACAATGAATTTTCAAACGGCTACACTGGCTTCGTCTTTCCTGATCGAAAGGGGGTGTATTGTTGATAATTGTAGATAATAGACTCTGCATTTTAATGGTCAAATGGCGATTTCGGTATAAAAATTGTAGACAAGGACCTTTAAAGCTTATATATATGGTTATGTCGAAGGATCAATAGTAATGTCTTTTGCATTCTGTTCTTCGGTGTGTTTCGCGCGTTTGTGATTAAAAAAACGTTGAGGAAATCATCAGAATTTGTCAAATGTTTTATCAGGCAGTTTCGGACCTAACCGCACCTAAATTCCTCCCCCCCCCCCCCGCCCCCTCTTACTTCCCGCAACCCCATATCCCCGCCCCATTTAAAAAAAAAAAAATCTTCAAAACTGTTCTGGAATGTTCTGTTGAAGGTTAGAGAACCGAATACCGTCATTGCGTAGTACTTTAGTCACTGCTCTATTGAAACGAATTCAAAGAATATTCATGGCACTTCCTTGACACACGTGCCATTATTAACATGTTAAAACTGTGACAGCGCCTAAAGACGGCTAAGCCGGATGGGAGTGTCGGTTTTAAAATATGGTTTATGACATTTTTTATTTGACTCTCTTTCAGGATCGTCTTTCCGGGTTATTTGTCCCTGTTTTTTTTTACATTTAGTCAAGTTTTGACTAAATGTTTTAACATAGAGGGGGAATCGAGACGAGGGTCGTGGTGTATGTGTGTGTGTGTGTGTGTGTGTGTGTGTGTGTGTGTGTGTGTGTGTGTGTGTGTGTGTGTGTGTGTGTGTCTGTCTGTCTGTGCGTGTGTGTGTGTGTAGAGCGATTCAGATCAAACTACTGGACCGATCTTTATGAAATTTGACGTGAGAGTTCCTGGGAATGATATCCCCGGACGTTTTTTTCTTATTTTCGATTTTCGATAAATACCTTTGATGACGTCATATCCGGCTTTTTGTAAAAGTTGAGGCGGCACTGTCACACCCTCATTTTTCAATCAAATTGATTGAAATTTTGGCCAAGCAATCTTCGACGAAGGCCGGACTTCGGTTTTGCATTTCAGCTTGGTGGCTTAAAAATTAATTAATGACTTTGGTCTGAAAATTGTAAAAAAATATTTTTGTTTATAAAACGATCCAAATTTACGTTCATCTTATTCTTCATCATTTTCTGATTCCAAAAACATATAAATATGTTATATTTGGATTAAAAACAAGCTCTGAAAATTAAAAATATAAAAATTATGATCAAAATCAAATTTTCGAAATCAATTTAAAAACACTTTCATCTTATTCCTTGTCGGTTCCTGATTCCAAAAACATATAGATATGATATGTTTGGATTCAAAACACGCTCAGAAAGTTAAAACGAAGAGAGGTACAGAAAAGCGTGCTATCCTGCTCAGCGCAACTACTACCCCGCTCTTCTTGTCAATTTCACTGCCTTTGCCACGAGCGGTGGACTGACGATGCTACGAGTATACGGTCTTGCTGAAAAATTGCATTGCGTTCAGTTTCATTCTGTGAGTTCGACAGCTTGACTAAATGTTGTATTTTCGCCTTACGCGACTTGTTTTATGATTGCATGTGAGCAGTCAGTTTATGAATGAATGTCTGATGTGAGATTTCTTGAGCCGCGCTTGCGCTCGTATGTGTGTGTGTGTGTGTGTGTGTGTGTGTGTGTGCAGAGACTATAGAGTATACAGAGTATACTCTATAGTCTCTGGTGTGTGTGTGTGTGTGTGTGTCAGTGTGTGTGTGTGTGTGTGTTTGTGTGTGCGTGTGTGTGTGTGTGTGTGTGTGTGTGTGTGTGTATTCAGTCTGTGTGTGCATGTGTGTGCGTAGTCTCCCCTCCACCCTCACACACATACGCACGCGCACACACACACACACACACACACACACACACACACACACACACACACACACACACACACACACACACACACACACACACGAATCAGTTACGCAACGCTCACGCGTACGCATAGAGCGTAGAGCACTTGAAAACAAACATCAAAACCAGATGTTGCTTTATGGAAAACCCACTCACAAATTAATACAGCAAAAATCGTCGCAAAATGACAGTTGCGGCCTGGTTGCATCATCACTCAAAACTAAAGCCATAGCGTGCGTGTGTGTGCGCCGACAATAATAGGGCATGTATCGTCGGTTGAGGCAAGGGTCATGCAAAATTGCACATGTCGGAGTGTGCGTCAGTCTAACCAGTCGGTACAGGAACAAACATATGGCGGCAGACTAATCAGCGCAGTCCGTGTACACGATGACTGAGTCTGTGGTTTCTTCGTCAATACTAATATGTCCCCGGGCATGTTTTGGTTGAAAAACATCGACATCACAAGGCGATAGTGACCTTACAGTATTCGGAGCGGTCTTAAAGACAGGTCAGTCTCTATTTTTTCCATTTTATTCTTTGTTTTTCCTTGCTTTTGTTATGTTTTTTTAATATATTTGTTTTATATGTGTATATATGATTTTGTTTAACAAGTGTGTTAGATACTGCTGTTGCAAAGACGTTCTCAATAACAGCGACAGTCGTCAAAGTTAACTGCTGTGTCGTCTGTCTCGGGGGAGCGAGTTCACTATTGCGTCAGCATGCCCACCACGTGTTTGCCGTCAGTGTTGGTTTGCTAGGTAAACATACACGCCGCAGTTGTAACCACACAGTGTAAACAATCTAATAATGAGTCTGGTAACTGCATCTTTTTACAAATGCTTTTAAATAAATACTGTGATCCGTTTGGTCTTTTTGGTTCAAAGCGAGGGAGACTGAGCACACTTGTTTTCCGAAGAAAAAGTTTTTCTGTTTATAAAGCAAATTAATTGTTTTCTTTTTACAAATATTTTTTTGGTAGATAATTGTCTGTTTTTATAGAAGACCGTGTTTAATACTTGTTCTGCTCTGTCTGAACAAGTAAGATGCAAACATATTGAACACAAAAAGCCGTCTCAGTGATGCCGCAGTATAACTAGAAAACAATAAACGTGTCTTCCTTCCCGAGTACATTTGCACTATGTTGTCAACCACCATATTTAGGAACAAAAAAGTATCTCCCTTGCAAGTTAGGGGGCGCTTCTGCCTGCTCTTAGGCATGTTAGTACTGGGGGTGGGGGGGGGGGGGAGCTGTCCGTGAAACGCACCTATCTTAGCAGGCTTTGCTCTTAACCCCATCTTGACCCCTTAAGAACGCCTAAGAGCGACATATAAAACTGGCCCCAGGCATTTTCTTGCGCTAAGAGTAATGCTCCACTTTTAACACATTTGTGTTGAATTAATTGTTGTCACTGACACCAGGCTATTGTAAATCTCCGGAATTTTCAGCCAAAACATGTTCAATTTCACTCTGCACTAAAAGCAAGCATGCAGATAGATAATGTTTGACAAGTGACCAGTCGGTGGAGAGCTCTAATCCCATGTAAAACCATGGAACAGCCTATATAGTGGTTTACAACAGGGGTAAGTAAGGAGGAAGGTTGGTTTGAAGAGAAGGTTGAACGGATTACGTTTATAGGTTTAAACTGTGTTTTATTCTCAAATCATTCACGTTTTACAAAACGGGGTCATGCCAATACGTCCCAGTACCATTGTGTCCCAGTACCATTGCGTCCAAAAAAATGCCGTCTCATTGCGTCCCATTAAGCAATCCCATTGGGTCCCAATACCATTGGGTCCCAGTACCATTGCGTCCCGTACCATTGCGTCCCAACAAAATTGCGTGTCGATAGGTACCAAGAAAATTGCATCTCGATATGTCCCATAAAGGAATCCCATTACGTCCCCGTACCATTACGTCCCAACACAATTGTTACTTGAGCAATGCTTGATCGCTGCGGTGGGCAGTGTGTGTGGGTGTGTGTGTGTGTGTGTGGGGGGGGGGAGGGGTGAATAGGGAGGTGAGGTGGGCACAGTGAGGTGTGGGCCGCGGAAGGGGGGACCCGCGGAAGGGGGGATGGGGTACGTGATCATCGTGGTCAGACTCGGGGAGAGAAGGGATGGGTGGGTGTGAACAGTGATTAAGGATGGAGAAGAGATAAATAAATAAATAAATAGACATACACACAATCTGTTAAACACATTCATTTATGAGATATTTCGTTGGTCAGACAATTTTTAATTCATTATATTTTATAATCTGATGAAAGATGACAGGTCCCTTTTTTTAAGCAAGACCTTTAATTCAAGAGTCAAAATTTATTTTGATTTTAAGTGACACGTAGAAGATAACATATTGTAACAACTATTATGACCCCTTTTTTTCCTTCATGATTTTTCATAAAGAAGAAATGTATTGTCTGATTGTGCAGTTTTCAATAATTATTCTGTGTTTGTCAATTATTGTTCTCCAGTCACAGAGAGAGAGAGAGAAAGAGACAGAAGAGAGAGAGAGAGAGAGAGAGAGAGAGAGACAGAGAGAGAGAGAGAGAGAGACAGAGTGAGTGAGTGAGCGAGCGAGTGAGCAAGAGAGAGAGAGATAGAGAGAGTCACACACACACACACACACACACACCGGGCACACACACACACACACACACACAGAAACACACACACACACACACACACACACAGAAACACACACACACACACACGCACACACAAACACAGACATACATATACACACTACACAAACCAGGAGTGAGAGCGAGAGAAAAAATGAGAAAGACAGAGTCGTCAGTAAGTAGTGGTATTGACACGTAGCGATAATGACACGTAGCGCTAAAAGATGTAGTGCTGTCGACACGAAGTGATAATGAACGAATGATAGCGACTTATCGACAAATTATTTGTAGCACTAATCAACGTAGCGATAGCGGCACGTAGCACAAATGACACGTAGGACAAATGACACGTAGCACAAATGACACGTAGCGCTAGCGATACGCACCCGGAACCTATCGATACATTTTTTTGGTCAATGTCCGTCCACATGTTTGTCCGACATCACCGGTACACATCTTTTTATTTGTGAAATACTGCTATGTACCGACACGTTTTGTAATAAAAGTGCGTTTTGTAATGAATTTATTACAAATCGTGTTCGGCTTACACAATTTTTATTACAAATCGTGTTGAACGCGTTTTGTAATAAACATTGTGTAATCCGAACAAGATTTGTAATAAATTTATTACTTTCTTTCTTTCTTTATTTGGTGTTTAACGTCGTTTTCAACCACGAAGGTTATATCGCGACGAGGGAAAGGGGGGAGATGGGATAGGGGAAAGGGGGGAGATGGGATAGAGCCACTTGTTAAGTGTTTCTTGTTCACAAAAGCACTAATCAAAAAATTGCTCCAGGGGCTTGCAACGTAGTACAATATATGACCTTACTGGGAGAATGCAAGTTTCCAGTACAAAGGACTTAACATTTCTTACATACTGCTTGACTAAAATCTTTACAAACATTGACTATATTCTATACAAGAACCACTTAACAAGGGTAAAAAGAGAAACAGAATCCGTCAGTCGCCTCTTACGACATGCGGGGTGCAGAGAAATAAGGATGTGGAAAAGAAGACTTTTGGTAAGTGAAATAAAGGTGATGGATCCAGTCAGGTAGAAATAAGACAACAAGAAAAGAATTGGAAAACTGCAGGGAATAGTAGGGAGAGTTTTCTTGGAAGGAAATATAGGTGAAAGGACTGGTAAGGCAGAAATAAGACAAAAGAAGAGAAGTAAAGGAGTGGGGTAGCTTAGTATAAACACTCCCGCCGCGTGAAGGCGACCCCATGGGAGCAATACATTTATTACAAAACGCACTTTTATTACAAAACGTGTCGCTACACTGCTACAGTAACATCTCAGAAATTAAATTCACTAGTATTGTGACCTAATGGTACGGGGACGCAATGGCACGTAATTGTATTGGGACCTAATAGTACTGGGACGCAATGGTACTGGGACCCAATGGTATTGGGACGCAATGGTACTGGAACGCAATGGTACTGGGACGTAATGGTACTGGGACGTAATAGTACTGGGACGTAATGGTATACCAAAGAATCTAGCATACAACAGAGGAGCATAACAAGTTTAACTTAAAAAATGTGCTTTTATTCAATTGTTTTTCAGTATGGCTGCAAGCAGCATACTATATATAATGACGTTCCGTGAGCACTATTAGTCTCAAGGAAAAATGCGCAGTGCGGCTTTCATGGATTGAATCACTGAGATTAAGAGAGAAGTAGAGGAAGACTGAGTGTTTCACTGAGATAATGCCCATCACTTCCGTGCAGTCGGCAGGCAGGCGTACGCGTGTGTTAATGAAACTTATCTTTCAGTTTTGTTCTCACCACATGTTCAGTTTTGAGAAGAAATTCAGTGATTGATATGCACCGAAAACTCTCTCCTTTCGGAATAGATATATATGCAATATACCCCTCTCCCGATCCCCCGGCCTCGCCTCAACCCCGATAAAAACCTCCACAGAAACAACAAGTCGCGTAAGGCGAAACTACTACATTTAGTCAAGCTGTCGAACTCACGGGATGAAACTGAACGCACTGTATTTTTTCACCAAGACAGTACAGCTTCGTCAATCCCCGCGTGAAGGAAATCGCTCACCTCCCACGTGCAAAACGTAGTGATATTGACACACCAGATTAGCGCGGTAGCGTATTGTGCTAAGCAGGAAAGCGCGCTTTTCTGTATTCTTGTTAACTTTCTGAGCTTGTTTTGAATACAACCTATCATATCTATATGTTTTTGGAATCAGGAAATGATAAAGAATAAGATGAAATCATTTTTGGATCGATTTCTTAAATTTTAATCGTAAGACTAATTAATCTATTTTCGTTAATTGTGATCACATTTTAAGAGTAAACATGACATATGTATATATTTTTAGATTCAGAATGTGATGAAGAATACGATGCAATCAATTTTAAATCTGTTTGCGAAAAATCGATTTTAATGACAACTTTAATGAGCAAACTCATTAATTAATTTTTAAGCCTACAAGCTGAAATGCAATACCAAAGTCCGGGCTTCGTCGAAGATTACTTGACCAAAATTTCAACCAATTTGGTTGAAAAATGAGAGCGTGACAGTGCCGCCTCAACTTTCACGAAAAGCCGGATATGACGTCATCAAAGACATTTATAAAAAAAAAAAGAAAACAAATTCTGGAGGTACCATACTCAGGATCTCTCATGTCAAGTTTCATGAAGATCGGTCCAGTAGTTTTCTCTGAATCGCTCTACACACACACACCCACACACACACACACATACACCACACCCTCGTCTCGATTCCCCCCTCTACGTTAACACATCCACAGTGCTAGTGTTCAGTTTCAATATTTCAGGACGACAGAATTGACCAATATATTTTCAAATTACTTCACGGAATTTTGATTTTCGTTTCAAAGTTTCTGTGTAGCCTATAGCGATTGCATGGATTGGCTGTGAACAGTTCCCGAAGCAGTAAATCCAAACAAATATCTCTTCTATGTATAAATATCTGGTTGGCATCCTGGTGGCAACTCTATAAACAACACATTGTCAAACTTGTGTTTCTTGAATGAGCGCAGCCACACTTTTACCTGTTCTCCCGGTGAGCATGCAGACTAAACAAAACCACGTTTCCATAACGCGAAATAATAATTATTGGCGCTTTTTTCAAAGACCCGATTCAGCATCGAATGCAGAATATGTTTGTTGTTTATAATGTAGTTTTTTTTATGTGCTTTTTGTGTTGTTTTGTTTGCTCAGCAATAGACAAGTGTTATAACACATTGTAATGTTAGATACCCTTCACAATTGTTGTCCGAGTAAAGAAATTTAAAATGCTACACGACATTGAAAACACAGAGCGGAAAGACGGTTGCAAAGGTTTTCCCTCATAATTCTCTCTTTATTATACATGTAGAATAACAAAAATAAAAGGAGACAGAATTGTTCTTGTTATTAAAACCCAAATAGCATCGTGGGCGAACACTCCTGTCTAACACAATGAAGGTAATTATAGCTTTGGCTTCTGTTTCTGACATAAAAAAAGACACTGAGCAGCTTTTGAATTGAATTGCGCTGGCTTTCCAGGCGCTGAAACCATCGAAGTTCGTGCAGATTTTGCACTTTGTGTTCCTGTGCGAACGTGCTCAATAAAACCTGTGCTTGGTGAGTTATGCATGTGAAGTCAGAACGCCGACTACAGACGTGGGTGTTAGAGGCACAGCTGTCGGCCAATGCTGAAATAAAAGCTTTTGGCTGTTAATCCCTTCCCGTGGGAGTTTACATCACTCCGTCGTGCGAACATATCCATATTTGGAATCTTTTCTATCTCTATCCCTCTCTTTTAATTAGAGGTGTGTAGGCTACGTGATAGAGACCACACGTCAGATTTGCTTGTTGTGCTGATACAGGCAAACGACCAAGCACGTAAAACCCCACTCGCGTCTACGAGTGTACGTGGGAGTCGCAGCCCACGAACGAAGAAAAAGTACAAGAAGAAACACAGGCGAAGTATGTGCAATTGTAAGAAGAAGGTAAAAGACGATGCACTAACTTTTTTTCTACAGGGTGAGAATAAAAAAATAATAAGAAAAAGTTAAAATAAAAGAAAAAGAGAAAGAAACAAGTCGCGTAAGGCGAAATTACTACATTTAGTCAAGCTGTCGAACTCACGGGATGAAACTGAACGCACTGCATTTTTTCACCAAGACAGTACAGCTTCGTCAATCCCCCCGTGAAGGAAATCGCTCACCTCCCACGTGCAAAAACGTAGTAATATTGACACGCCAGATTAGTGCGGTAGCGTATTGTGAAAGCGCGCTTTTCTGTATTCTTGTTAACTTTCTGAGCTTGTTTTGAGTACAACCTATCATATCTATATGTTTTTGGAATCAGAAAATGATAAAGAATAAGATGAAATCATTTTTGGATCGATTTCTTAAATTTTAATCGTAAGATTAATTAATCTATTTTCGTTAATTGTGATCACATTTTAAGAGTAAACATGACATATGTATATATTTTTAGATTCAGAATGTGATGAAGAATACGATGCAATCAATTTTAAATCTGTTTGCGAAAATTCGATTTTAATGACAACTTTAATGAGCAAACTCATTAATTAATTTTTAAGCCTTCAAGCTGAAATGCAATACCAAAGTCCGGGCTTCGTCGAAGATTACTTGACCAAAAGTTCAACTAATTTGGTTGAAAAATGAGAGCGTGACAGTGCCGCCTCAACTTTCACGAAAAGCCGGATATGACGTCATCAAAGACATTTATCAAAATAATGAAAAAAACATCTGGAGATACCATACTCAGGATCTCTCATGTCAAGTTTCATAAACATCGGTCCAGTAGTTTTCTCTGAATCGCTCTCCACACACACACACACACACACACACACACACACATACACCACACCCTCGTCTCGATTCCCCCCTCTACGTTAACACATTTAGTCAAAACTTGACTAAATGTAAAAAGGTAAGTTCATGTACTTAGAACTTTTACTTTTCAACAAAACAAGATATTCACTCGTACATTGACGCAATGGTCTCTGACAGCATCTGTTTGCCAAAGATCGGACCCAAAACATATTCAGAGAAGTTTCAGTCATTTATTCCATTTGTCTCATAACTATTTGTTTGTCTGTGCACAATAAATAAAGACCATTGGGTCGATGTACTTGTGAGTATCTTCTTTTTTATATTTAGTCAAGTTTTGACTAAATATTTTAACGTAGAGGGGGGAATCGAGACGAGGGTCGTGGTGTATGTGCGTGTGTGTGTCTGTGTGTGTGTGTGTGTGTGTGTGTGTGTGTGTGTGTGTGTGTGTGTGTGTAGAGCGATTCAGACTAAACTACTGGACCGATCTTTATGAAATTTGACATGAGAGTTCCTGGGTATGAAATCCCCGAACGTTTTTTTAATTTTTTTGATAAATGTCTTTGATGACGTCATATCCGGCTTTTCGTGAAAGTTGAGGCGGCACTGTCACGCCCTCATTTTTCAACCAAATTGATTGAAATTTTGGTCAAGCAATCTTCGACGAAGCCCGGACTTCGGTATTGCATTTATGCTTGGTGGCTTAAAAATTAATTAATGACTTTGGTCATTAAAAATCTGAAAATTGTAAAAAAAAATAAAAATTTATAAAACGATCCAAATTTACGTTCATCTTATTCTCCATCATTTGCTGATTCCAAAAACATATAAATATGTTATATTTGGATTAAAAACAAGCTCTGAAAATTAAATATATAAAAATTATTATCAACATTAAATTGTCGAAATCAATTTAAAAACACTTTCATCTTATTCCTTGTCGGTTCCTGATTCTAAAAACATATAGATATGATATGTTTGGATTAAAAACACGCTCAGAAAGTTAAAACAAAGAGAGGTACACAAAAGCGTGCTATCCTTCTTAGCGCAACTACTACCCCGCTCTTCTTGTCAGTTTCACTGCCTTTGCCATGAGCGGTGGACTGACGATGCTACGAGTATACGGTCTAAGACTTGCTGAAAATTCCCGTCGTTAGATTGATAGTAATTTGTTTGTGGTGGCTAATATTATTGGTCCTTCAAACTCAGCACACGTATACTATATTATACTATAGCCTTTTATGGTCCTCTTTTTTTTGGAAAGATTTGTTAATGTGGGTCAAGGTCAGCCATTTGTCAACCAGTCAATCTCTCTAACGTCTGAATATCAATACTCAACACTGTATGCTGAAACGGAAATTAAAAATGCTGATTGAATTAAATCTCTAAGATTATCTGATTAAATACAGCTGAGGGCTGATAGGGTAGCGCACTCGGTTTGATCATTATACGGACATCGTGTAGCCTAAGTACCAGATTTGGGGTAAGGTTATGTAGAAAAGAGGTCAGGCATGATCACGTACAAAGTTCGAACCTTCACACCAGTACAACCCAAACCGTATGTTCTGTCAACCCACTCCAGGGCACATAGTTCGAACCGCTTAACCTTTACATGTGTTGCATACTCAGCTCTGTCAGAAGCTATAGATAATCTGTCTATCGCATGTTACACTAATCCATATATTCGTTTGATGACCGCATTTTAAGTCGGCTTCGTTTGATCTACCTTGTTTCCGGGAAAGGAACGTGCTTTCCGACGTGCTCCTCGACATGTATATATCTCAAACCGAGCGTTAACTGACCTTGCGCCGTAAATGTGTGACATTTTATTGTCAGTCGTCTGACTGACGTGGGTAGTTCACAAAAACCAATTCATTATCGATTTCTAAGCAGGTGGGTGAGACTTGTACGTGACTGGGAGCGAGGTATGCGAACTTGAAAACTACGCAAGTTTGGAGGTCTATGAATGAATGAACTGAAAGGAGAGTACACAACGCTCTGTCACATTGTAAGAAGCAGAGGGGGGGGGGGGGGGAGGAGCGGGGGGAGGGGGGGGGGCCAATTGAGATCGCTTAGCAAGCCGGCTGTGTCATGCTATTTTCTATTGCCTCTGTTACTTCTCAGAGT
>NC_090250.1:39813012-39825512 GCF_037325665.1 Littorina saxatilis
CAAGCTTTTTAATTTTCATTCCCCGGTCGAAGAGAGAGAGAGAGAGAGAGAGAGAGAGAGAGAGAGAGAGAGAGAGAGAGAGAGAGAGAGAGAGAGAGAGAGAGAGAGCAAACAAGACTGGCTGACGCGCACGCACGCAAACAATCGCACAGGCAGACAGACAGGCAGGAAGACACAGACTGACCAACATGGCAGGCAGATAGACAGTCAGACAGTCGGACAGACAGACAGACAGACAGACAGACACACACACACTCGCACACACACACTCGCACACACACACACACACACACACACACACACACACGCACACACAACATTCTGGATTCTAACTACCAGACTTTAAGAGGCAAACTTCTGCATAAAAAGTCAATCTTGGCAAGCATTTTTCAGTGGGACTTGGGAGGGGGGAGGGCGAAGGGGGGGGGGGGGGGGTCACAGTGTAGTGCATTTTTCACCACGACGAAGTAGATCGCGACAGACAATACAACGTATTACAACGTCAAGGTGGATTACTGACTGTGAACCAATGACACACTGACCTTGTGATTAACTGTCAGGCGCCTTCCATATAGGTGTACTTGATATTCAGTCTGTCTGCTGCATAGGAACACGCGTTAGACATTTTTAGTGTTATATGAACTTTTACACAAATGCTGATACATGTTGCCAAACTCTCACATGCAACTTTTATATAGGAACAAAACGTGTTGTGTTTACACTATATATTTTGTCATTATGTATTCCTATATTTCTTTGTTATATGTTTGTTTGTTTGTTTAGTCATTTAAAGTACTCCTCATCCTCCTTCAGCTACTATCCTGTCATTTGTATGGCACGAATCTTATCATAGTTTCAAGCAGCTTGCAACGAAAACATGGAAATTTGTCTTTTTAAGATACGAAAAGACAAATTTCCATGTTCATGTATAATGAAAATGGACATGAAAGTTTTCTTATCTTATCTTATCTTAAAGCAAGCGAAATCATAGAAGTGTGCAATACTCTTTGCTGAATATTCCTATTTATCTGAAATTTTAGTTTAGAAATTGTTTGCAAATTATACGCTTGACAGTACGGTATCTACTTTCAGTGTTACCTGCCCACATGTACAAGTTCGATGCGGACTATTCAAACGTAGCCTACCTGTTTGAAGCTCAGCGTCGAATGAGAATGAGGCCAAGATCAATTTGAATGGTTAGAATGAGTAAGGCTTGATGCGCGAAACTTTCCTCAGTCTCCGGTGTCGATTCGACTTGTGAAAAAAAATAATGAGTGTGGAAGGCGGTTAATTCCTTGTGGAGTACGTATGACAGGGGAGGCAATTCGTGAACAAACCCTTAAATGTAGTAAATTCTGGCACAAACGGGCCATGGAGTAACATAAATTAATTTATGGGAGACTATAAACACAAAACACTTTGTGTATGTCTTTTACTACGAGATTTTGCTATGCTATGCTATGCTATGCTATGCTATGCTATGCTATGCTAATTTCCTATTTCTGTCCCCATTACAAGAGACTATTTTGGTGTTAATACGCAAAGCAGAGATTTTGCATTTTATTGCCTCGTTAACAGTGCGTCTCTTTAAGCGTTACGGCTGTTATGCCAGTCAGAAATTGACGTGACATCAAGTTAAACGTTTACCTTACCCAAATAAACAAAAAACGAAAAATGGCAAAGATCAACAAAAATGGTTAGGAACAAAGCTTCCAGGTACATAAGAGCATAAAAAGGGTGTTAAAGACGTGCCAATGTTGCCTGAGTATCAGGCTTTGCACCGTTATGATAAGTGACAACTGTTGGCCATAATGAGAGGAACGGCGAATACGCCTCATGCGCCTGCTGACTGCGACAATAAAAGCGAGTGACGGGACATTGACGGCGCGGGAGACGCAGTAAAAAAGCAATAGACCACCTGAGAAACCCTCCAGTCCATGCAGAAAGGCACGCAAACCGCAGCTCATTCCATGTTCTTTGAACACTTTCACTCTCCGGCTGTATTACCGATTACCATTAACGACTGTGCAGCCTATGCTATGATGACGACACTGGAAACGCTCTCGTGCAGACTGGCACGCACACCACAGCGACCTGACGTGAACCAATAAAAGAGGCTGCAGGGGATTGAAAAGCTTAAAACAGATGATGTAATCGATGTCATCACGAGCGATGCAGCACGCAGCCTTGCTGAACGCCGATGTGACGTTTTCATCTTTCGCCGTGGTGATATTTCGATTCTCGGCCTCGTTGATCTAGTATAAACTCTACACTGAACAAAAAACCACCCTTCGATAGTACTGATGAGCGACCTTGTGTACCTTACATTCATGGGGCCAAATTTGTCCAACCAATTTTTTTAAATTTAACTTAGAAATTTGATTCATCCTAAAATGTTTCCCTTCTTACTCAAGGGACGTAACCACTCGGAACACGTTTTCGAATAAATCGATTTTGGGGGTGAAATCTATTACATTTCACCACCAATTTTCTTCACATGCAAGAAACTGACATGCTTTTCGTCCATAAATAATTTCACTTCTTAATTTTACCAGGAAACAACATTTCAGTCTTGAGTATATGTCGAGGGGGAAATATGCACACAGGCGAAAGATGAAATCGTGACACCGACAATGACTTTTTGGAGTTTGCGAGCAGGTATGCACCTGTAGCCCGGTAACTGGTTGTTTACACGTGACAAGTGAAAGTGCTGTTGACAGTTGCAACAGACATGACAAGGAACAAAGCACGTACACTGCCTCGGATAAAGTCGTCGTCAGACAATTAGGCCTAGGGTAAACTGACACAGGTCACATATGACGAAAATGAGGTAAAAAAAACTGTAACGAAAACTATGATATTCTGTTCCTGCAAGACATTTGTTTCTTGTTAAGCACAGTTACACTGAACCAAATCAAAAACACGCGCACTGCCATACACGACACAAATTACACACACACACATATATTTTTAATGAAACAGATCCTGTGATATATATACTAGCAGTCAGGGCCCGGCTTCGCCCGGGTTTAACGTCATTCCTGTTCATCTTTTGAGAATGATAAAGTATAATATGCTTGCATGGTAAGAGTTACCTCCCTTTCATTGCTAGCATAGTCAGAGTTGCCTCCCTTGGCTTCGAGAACATTCCTGTACTTTCCAGTCAAGCTGTTTCTACTTCATTTATTCTACGTATAATAGCAATATAGAATTTCAATTATCACTGGCATTATGTACCGATGAACAGTGGACTCTGTTGCATGATCTGAAAAAGGAAACAATGAATCAGGAAACCAAAACCCAGGTGCACATCTGTGGCTCTTAGACAGTGTGCATCCACATTTTCTTTATCTTGCCTTTGTCACTTGTGAGTTCTGGCGACCACAGACACACACACACACACTTACATCCATTTTTATATATAGTAGAGATATGTGCGCGTGTGCGCACGCGCAGAGGATGGCCAAAGGACAAGCGCAGCTATTTAGAAGATAAACAAAAACTCAAATGAAAACAAGTCGCGTAAGGCGAAATTACTACATTTAGTCAAGCTGTGGAACTCACAGAATGAAACTGAACGCACTGCATTTTTTTCACAATGACCGTAGTCCGCCGCTAGTGCAAAAGGCAGTGAAAGTGACGAGCCTGTTTAGCGTGTACCTCTCTTTGTTTGAACTTTCTGAGCGTGTTTTTAATCCAAACATATCATATCTATATGTTTTTGGAATCAGGAACCGACAAGGAATAAGATGAAATTGTTTTTAAAACGATTTCGAAAATTTAATTTTAATCATAATTTTTATATTTTTAATTTTCAGAGCTTGTTTTTAATCCGAATATAACATATTTATATGTTTTTGGAATCAGAAAATGATGAAGAATAAGATGAACGTAAATTTGGAGCGTTTTATAAACAAATTTTTTTTATTACAATTTTCAGATTTTTAAAGGCATATGTACGCGCTCCCGTGTTTACAAAGTGTAGTTTGCCCATAATCGATGTCAAACGCACCATAAGACCATGTAATGACGATATGTCACCATGCGCGGACCGTATACATGCATTACAGCTTGTTTTAGAGTCTCAAAAACTTTGGATGTAAACAAAGACGCGGAGTTATTTCCCTTGCGTCAACGCTACCTCTGTTGGCAAATCTATAAATAGGACGATCCAGATCAAAATGAAAATTAACATATCTCAACATTGAAGGGGTCCTAGACCACAATATTTTGCAGGGAACTTAATTTAGCATGTCTCCAGCTGTTGGTAAAGCAATTAGCGTGTATAGTCATCGAGTACATATGGCTTTAATGACCAAAGTCATTAATTAATTTTTAAGCCTCCATGCTGAAATGCAATACCGAAGTCCGGCCTTCGTCGAAGATTGCTTGGCCAAAATTTCAATCAATTTGATTGAAAAATGAGGGTGTGACAGTGCCGCCTCAACTTTTACAAAATGCCTGATATGACGTCATCAAAGACATTTATCGAAAAAATGAAAAAAACGTCTGGGGATATCATACCCAGGAACTCTCATGAAAAATGTCATAAAGATCGGTCAAAACTTGACTAAATGTAAAAAGAAAGACACAACAACTCAGCAAATTAATTATAGTTAACGAAGGGTTGCTCCAGGTTATGATGTCACCTTGACATGGTTACAGACTCAGTATTTCACGTGAATGAATCAGGATATAGATAGCCTTGAACAATTCCCTCATCACATCAGATCAGTGTCAAGGCAAGGATTCAACGAGATATTATATATAGCATCGTGCATCACACTTTTCCGGCGGGAAAAATAATCTGTTAATTCCTAGCAGATATACAATATATAAATACATATTTCAGTGAATCAAGCCCTCCCGGATGGATGATTCTTCTGTCCCACGGAGCTGTGTCCATTAGGGAATGGGTGAAGCCCTCCCACTCCCTATGTGCCTTTCTATGATTTTTAAAAATATTTTTAAAATGTTTTTTTCGGACCAAGCTCTTTTCTAAAAATAGTTTTGTGAATGGAATTCCTGGCCAGCCTTGGTTGCTAAGACGAGACACGCCTGTTTAAGGTGCCCGCGATTGTTCGTCCACCCGGCCATTGAGGGTAAATCAAAAATGTCTTCTCACCGTAATTGACTTTGTGCAGTGCAATTATGCCAGAAAGCTTCAAGGACACAGTTGCGACTCGGCTAAAAATATAATAGAGAAATAATAAAAATTGCATTGGGCACACCAGCGGAAACGTATGGCTCGTCATAGCCGCAGGGCCGGACTACCGGGGGGGTTATGGGGGTTGCGCAACCCCCCCCCCCCCCCCCTAGCCTAAACATGTACCTCACTTATTTAAAACATTTTTTATTATTGTTTATTTCATGCCGTTTCATGCAAGGAGCGACCATTTTCCTATCTCAGAATATGACCAACCCATCAGCTTCAGGGGCTCTGCCCCTTGACCCCGCCAGGGGGAACATCCCCCTGGACCACCACTGGCAACCCCCCCCCCCCGCCCTCCTCTTAGCCTAGTCCGGCCCTGTTAGCCCAACAGAGATCGCACATGGGTGACCTTTCAACTAATATGTTAGCAGATATAAGCGACTTTAGTTTTGCGCGTCGTGATATATATTTCTTTACCCTACATACGTGAGAGAGACACTCGTGAGATAATAATCGTTCAAATCACGCGTGTGTATATCATGTAAATGAGGTCATGTCAAGCAAGTCTGGCAGGGACCTGTTTTTCCACTGCTTATGATGCCAAAGTCACCGAGACAAACGTCATTAGAGACAAAAAATTACGCTCGCTAATTACCCTCGATGAATTTTTAGAACTAACGCGTCACGCCACACTTTCAGAGTGACGTTTCTTTGCTTTGACGTAATAGATTGCACGAGGCTTTAGAAGAGATCGAGGTTCCAAAACAAGCGTCTTCAACTTAGCTGCCTCGACTGCAGAACATTTTCAGTAAAATACACGTAAGTACAGTATGTAGGATAAACAGAATACTACATGGCTTGCTGTGTCGTACTAGATTTACACTCGTTGCTTTTTCAAATAGTGAACAGCTCGCTTTCGCTCGCAGTTCAATATTTAAAAAAACAACTCGTGTAAATCTGGTACGACACAGCAAGCCATGTAGGGGAAGGGCTCCTAATATGGACCACTTTTTGTTTCATGCTGATAGCTAGCTGTTTTTTTGCGAAGAAGTTTCATTTTGTGTTTGGTAGTCCTTCTCTCTTAGGTTAACCGTTAGGCCTTATAAGAGTGAAATAGCTTTGATAGACATTCAGCAAAAATTCAATACAGACAAATTCACAAAGGGTCCATATTAGGAGCCTGGGCGCCTAATATGGACCAGCGAAGCGGCCTTCACGAATCACTGTAATACAAAATCTATACTTCAAAATAACATGATACAACTTAGTGTGCAAGTCAGACTAATTAAAATATGCTTTAGATTTATCTGTTTCGGGTTGATGAGAGCATTTTTTGAAGCACACCAGGAAACGAAAGAAGCATATCAAAAACAGAGTGAAAATAAGTGAAATTATCAACTTCCACGAAAAAAGACTATTTGATATATTTTTTTGAAATCTCGAGGGCTAGTTATAGGTTATTTCCAGCAAACTTCTTAATAAATTAATGAAAATAGCCTTTAGCTTTTATTTTCTTCGATTTGTTGAAGGTGGTCCATATTAGGGGACTGACACATACTTGAGATCTTGCTATTATTTTTTGTTTGCAGTCGAAACTCGGGGTCAACACTGCTAAAATGTAACAAATACGGTCTTAGCTGTCATATATAGCAATTTTTGTGTGATAACATCTTTGGCTGTGGACAGAAACGAGTCCGTTTTAGGCGGCAAATTTAGAGTGAACCCTGCCGAAAGTGAAAAAAAAAGAAAAAGCCTAACGGTTTTAAGGTTTGTGTTTCTGCAACTGTTTTGACATGTGCAAGTTATCCAGAGAGGGTGAATACAGCCAATGAAATTGTTTTGAGCGCTCTAGCGCCGTTAGTTTGTCAGAACAGGAGGTAGTCCATATTAGAAGCCGGTCCATATTAGGGAGCCCTTCCCCTAGTATTCTCTATATGCGCTGCGCTTTCTTGATAGTCGTGATAGATATAATTATGCGCTGCGCTTTCTTGATAGTCGTGATAAATAGGCCTATATATGCGCTGCGCTTTGTTGATAGTCGTGATAGATATTTGCGCTGCGCTTTGTTGATAGTCGTGATAGATATTTGCGCTGCGCTTTGTTGATAGTCGTGATAGATATATGCGCTGCGCTTTCTGGATAGTCGTGATAGATATATGCGCTGCGCTTTCTTTTCTGCATTTCTCTCTCACGTTCTCGTTCACTTTGTGCGGCGCTATCTAATTATCTTTTCATTTTTGGCGTGGTATTCAGCTCGCCGACTGTCCTACAGGAGGTTTGGCACGTACATATAAATAGCGATCGGCATAGCACAAAAACGAAATGGAGAAAGGGGATCGGTCAATCGGCGACAGCTCTCATTATCATTGGCTTTACCTTCGTGACGTAACTACGTGCGAACGTGCACAGCTTAATTTCCATGGGACGTAGACGACATGTACGGTTGTTCCCCTTGCTGCAGTGAGCAGCGTATTAATGCAGATGTCGAGTGTGTCTCTTCTTGGCGGAGTGTAGTTCATGTTTGGATCAAGGATTGGATTTGTCCAGGAACTAAGACAAACGATAGTCAGCGACGAAATATCGGCTTCGGGCCGAACAAATGCTGTCAAGCGAGGTAAAACTTTGTTATTATCGAGTTCGAATTTAAGTTTGAATTTGTAACGAAGAAAAAAAAACCCGTTGCTTTAGAACAGTGATTTTTGTTTTACTTTTATTTGAATTTTTATTTTGCATTGATTTTATTCTATTTTTGTTCATCCTTTTATTCTTATTTTTTTTTATCTTTTGAAAGTCTTTCTCACTTCCATTTACTTTTCTGTTGTGATTTACACATCTATAAGCTACCACTTTAATCAATAGGGATATATTTAACACTCGTTCTTTTTGAATTTACACTTTGAGTTGCACACGCACATTAGTTTGAATAGGGCAGTACTCGCCGAGAGACCCCAGCCAAGCGACCAAATGATTATGTCGACAGCATAATGATGTCTACATGTTCTGCTCTGAAGGCTTACATGCTTTTTTATTTTCATTAACTCAAAGAATTTCTTGGCAAGATACGTGCTTCTTTTTTCACTGCTCCTCCGGCCGTACCCTTTTTACATAAAAGTCAAGTTATGTTTTTTTCTTGTTTTCTTTTGTGTGTGTGTGTGTGCGTGACTTTATTGTTCTTATCCTAGAACTTTCACCACTGCAGCCGGAGGGCTCTTCTCCATCTTTCATTTTGTCTCTTTTGTTCGGCCTGCTTTCACGATGTCGGCTGGGCAGGGGGAGGGGGGGGAAGGGTAGGGGGGGGGGGGGGATGCTGTAAGATGAACAAAAAGTGTCAGATCACTCACTACTAAGTAAAAGATGCGTGACTTTCTCTGTGACCACTGTACAGCAATGGCTGACATTTGTGACGGGATGTAGTTGCATGCTCAGCCCAAATGCTGTACTTGGAGCCTACGTACAGATACCACGAAGAATATGCAGAAGCTTATATAATAACGATAATAGTTTAAGTAGTAGCAGAGGCTGTAGAGTTCTCTACAGTCTCTGGTAGTATTCTATTATTCTAATTGTTTGTTCTTCTTCTATAATATAAGAATAATAAGCAACTTAGTTATTGTTTGATTGCTCATCGGCTTCCACGTTTTATTATATATATAAAACCTAGCTTAATTTTGTATGACAACAATTTATGGTCTGGCATGCTCCGAACATTTCTATGGATGCATGGTAAACTGAAGTACATGCATTGTCATACCAGTTGTGAAATCTTCCATTAATATTTATCAGTCGTACACTCGTGAGCTTGAATTCATTTTTGCACAAACGTGGCATGTGGTTGACTCATTCATTTTTCGGCTAATATGACGCCAACGTTTAGAATGCTTGTTCACTTTTAAACGCTTTTGTTCTACAGTTACCAGGTCCTTTGTCATAAGAGACGTGGTTTAAACAGTGTTTTATTCAACAATCCATAGATACAATATATAATGAGCATGTTTAGAATCAACAACAAGCGATAAGCTTATAGTGTGTTGAAGGATGACAGAAAATATATTGTGAGTGGACGGATGCATGTTATTCATTGAAAGCCCAACAATAATGTGCTTGGCAAAAAAAAAAAAAGAAGCTTATAGTGGGGAAACGAGAAAAGAAGAAACAAACATACAACTGACAATTTCTTCCGGCGATAATTTAACAGATCGCCCTTCAAACAAAAACAAAAGCATATATACATTTGAGAGAGAGAGACTTGAAAAGCCATTTCCGGGCCCTGAATTGCGCTAAACGTACGAACATGCCCAACATTTCTTCCCTTACATAAGAAGAAAGGTATTTTTAAACACAAATGAAACACTATTAGCATCAAGGAGTCGGCTAAATATAGACGTTACAAAGTTGTTTTGTGCATGATTTATTCATTCAATAAAAACTGCTGTATTATATTCTGATGTTAAAATATGCTAACATGGTAGATCATGCGAAGGACGTTGAAATATATACAGGACGTAATATAAAGCGTTCTTTGAATGATTCGATGCTCGTGTGTGATCTGATAAAATGTGAATATGAAATGCTTTTAAGAGAGAGAGAGAGAGAGAGAGAGAGAGAGAGAGAGAGAGAGAGAGAGAGAGAGGGAGGGAGGGATGGAGAGAGAGAGAGAGAGAGAGAGAGGGAGGGAGGGAGGGAGGGAGGGAAGGAGAGAGAGATGGAGAGAGAGAGAGAGAGAGAGAGAGAGAGAGGGGGGAGGGAGGGAGGGAGGGAGGGAGGGAAGGAGAGAGAGAGAGAGAGAGAGGGAGGGAGGGAGGGAGGGAGGGAAGGAGAGGGAGAGAGAGAGAGAGAGAGGGAGGGAGGGAGGGAGGGAGGGAGGGAAGGAGAGAGAGAGAGAGAGAGAGAGAGGGAGGGAGGGAGGGAAGGAGAGAGAGAGAGAGAGAGAGAGAGAGAGAGAGAGAGAGAGAGAGAGAGAGAGAGAGAGAGAGAGATCAAAGAAAAGTTCTACGATTGTATAACATGTAATGGAAACATAACTGTGGAATGTGTTTGTCTGTGTCAGTGTCTACATGTGCAAGAGCACTACAATATGTATGGTTGTAGGTTACAATCTGTAAAAAAAAACCCCATGCATTTCTGGTTTTGAGAACGAACAATTTTGCCAGACAGTCAGACAGACAGACAGACAGACAGACACAGACAGACAGACACAGACAGACAGACAGACAGACAGACAGACTGACGGACTGACAGACAGACAGACAAACAGAAAGGGAGAGGGCAGAGAGAAAGAAGAGAGAGACAGACAGAGAGAGAGAGACAAAAAGAGCAGAGAGAGAGAGAGAGAGAGAGAGAGAGAGAGAGAGAGAGAGAGAGAGAGAGAGAGAGAGAGAGAGAGAGAGAGAGAGAGAGAGAGAGAAAAACAGACACAGACACAGACACAGAGACAGAGACAGAGACAGACACAGATAGAGGGGCACTGTACAGTTTAGCTTTACGCGTCGAAGATGAATGCACTTGAGCAGGGTTTCACTCATCGTCTTATCGGATAAGCCATTGCGTTTGACAAGACAAAACATCTCCAAGACAATTTCAAACAAGACTTCTTTTGTGAGTGAGCATCAACGCAGAAATCACCTGGCATTTTGCGATGACTAACGAATAATGCATCTGCATCCACGTGAAGATTCTCGGATGACACACCTTGGGCCATTTTCTCCTAGAAGATGTGTCCTATCACTTTAAATCTTGAGAATAAAAGCATCCCATTCTTCTGCAAATCAGATTCAGTGTCTGGGAGTGATACTCGTAGAGTTTTACTTGCGTGGCTGATCATATCCCAAGTGTTTTCACTTCTGTTTACATTAGAGCTTCTGCGTTGTGCTCGACCGCATTTTCTGAAAAGACAGAAGACTCGCAGACACCGCCGGTATCAGTGAGTACTAATGTTTACAGAACTGAATTAACACTTACCGTGATTATTGTAAGTGACAGAGCGCTTTGCCAATAAATAAGCAACCTGGCCGAGTATCGTCTCGCACGCCTAAATGAGCGAAAGTGAACTAGATACAAACGAAAAGGAGTTTATTTCTCTTCCTGTATCACTTCGCACGACACGTGTGGCGTAAACCACCCAAGTGCGATTTCATGTTGCAAGGCATCCTACTTCTTCTACCGAAATCCTGCCTAGCGCACCATACATTTTCTTTTGGATAGATGAAAATTATAAATCTGTATTGGAGCTAGACAAACTGTTACGCACATCTTCTGGAAGAACGATTGCGTTTACAAAATATGACACTGTTGCTGTTCAGAAATGGGTCTTTCTTTCATTTACAGAAAACATCAAGTCAGGCGAAGAAAATACAGAAACCACTGAAGAGTTTCACCGACAGATTATGAAGCTCCAAAGATCGTTTTTTTGTAGTTTTGCCGAGGGAGGGGAGGAGGGGGGAGGGGGAGGGGGGAGGGGGAGAGGGGGGAGGGGGAGAGGGGGTAAGAATGGCCACCAAACCTGCGCAGTGTGTGCAGTATCAAGGATGTAAGGTGTGTGAAAAACGACTGTCACAGATAGGCCGCACTATCTGCCGCAGATTAAGCGGAAGAACAAGACTTTGCACACCCTTTACGTAAACTCCGGACAACGAATGGAAATCCCAGTCCACTTCCTTGTCTCGGGCCTATCCAAGTCGACCCTGCCCTTTTTCTAGAAATCATTGATTAAACTAACCTCTTACATCTGGGATCGGTTGCGCATATCTGCCCTCTCTGTTCATTTTGCCTTTATTTCTACAGTATTGTAAGAATATTTTTTCCCGGATATGGATTCTCTGAAAATGTTTCACATTACTGCGCATGGTACTATGCATGTGATTTAACGACAGTCGCTACTCATGAATGTGATCTGATATTGATAGTGATAGTGTACGAGACCGTCGAGTAGTATAGGCCCCTCATGAAGGCCAATGATACGTTTTCTAAAACGCAGCAAGAGTGCCACAAAAAAAATATGTCTTAGAATAACTATCATCATAGCTTACTTCGTGTAGAATGAAACCCCTATGTGGCCACTCAGGTCATGAAAGTAACCATTTCCGGTGAATTTTGTTTTCTAACATGCCGTTTTAACTGGTTCACAAGTTGTGCAAAGAAAGGACTCTGGAATGACCAAAAAAATGCCATGGGTAAGCGTCTTTATGAATCATTGTCTTTGTACTTGATGATGATGATGATGATGATGATGATGATGATGATGATGATGATGATGATCATCATCATCATCATCATCATCATCATCATCAGCAGCAGCAGCAGCAGCCTGCAGATATGCTTGTCGATATAAAGGCTGGCAAAAAGTGTAACT
>NC_090250.1:39830512-39833012 GCF_037325665.1 Littorina saxatilis
GGCGGGTTAAAATGGTCATACACAAAACGTGGGAGTTTCAGCCCATGAACGAAGAAGAAAGAGATGAACGAATCCTTTAAAAATTGTTTGTGTTTTCCTAGCACTCATGGTCAGGATTCAGTAACATTTAAGTCACAATATGTTGAGTATAAATTTAACGTCGACGACGCTGCTGCTGTTGCCGCTGCTGCTGCTGCTGCTGATTATTATGATGATTATGATGATGATGTATGTGTGTGTGTGTGTGTGTGTGTGTGTGTGTGTGTGTGTGTGTGTGTGAGTGCGCGCGCTCGCGTGCGTGCGTGTGTGTTCGCGCGCGCGCGTGTGTGTGGTCTCTCTTTTTGCCCGTTATTGCTGTTTTATCGCATATAATTATACACAACAAGCCATGATGTCTACCTTGCGCTGTCAATTAAACACAAAACGTGTGTGTTCGCCGCTGGAGTCACCTAATAGGTTATTAGGATGTGTGCTGCTGTTTTCTGTCTCGCTTTGGACAGCTCAGTTGTCTCTCTCACGGCAGATTAAGGGAGACCCCCAGAAACGTTTTACGACACCTGCCTTGTTTCTGGCAAAGTGCAGAATGGATGGAAACACTTTAGTGTAAAAGTTTGGAAACAGTGTGTGCCAGCAAAAAAAAAACAAGTCGCGTAAGGCGAAAATACAATATTTAGTCAAGTAGCTGTCGAACTCACAGAATGAAACTGAACGCAACGCAACGCAGCAAGACCGTATACTCGTAGCATCGTCACTCCACCGCCCGTGGCAAAGGCAGTGCCCGTGGAATTGACAAGAAGAGCGGGGTATTCGTTGCGCTGAGAAGGATAGCACGCTTTTCTGTACCTCTCTTCGTTTTAACTTTCTGAGCGTGTTTTTAATCCAAACATATCATATCTATATGTTTTTGGAATCAGGAACCAACAAGGAATAAGATGAAAGTGTTTTTAAATTGATTTCGAAAAAAAAAATTTGATAATAATTTTTATATATTTAATTTTCAGAGCTTGTTTTTAATCCGAATATAACATATTTATATGTTTTTGGAATCAGCAAATGATGGAGAATAAGATAAACGTAAATTTGGATCGTTTTATACATTTTTTTTTTTTTTACAATTTTCAGAATTTAAATAACCAAAGTCATTATTAATTTTTAAGCCACCAAGCTGAAATGCAATACCGAAGTCCGGGCTTCGTCGAAGATTATTTGACCAAAATTTCAACCAATTTGGTTGAAAAATGAGGGCGTGACAGTGCCGCCTCAACTTTCACGAAAAGCCGGATATGACGTCATCAAAGACATTTATCAAAAAAATGAAAAAAACGTTCGGGGATTTCATACCCAGGAACTCTCATGTCAAATTTCATAAAGATCGGTCCAGTAGTTTAGTCTGAATCGCTCTACACACACACACACACACACACACAGACACACACACACAGACACACGCACATACACCACGACCCTCGTTTCGATTCCCCCTCGATGTTAAAATATTTAGTCAAAACTTGACTAAATATAAAAAGAAACAGCACCATCAAGAAACTCCAGACCCAATTCCGTTTTGCTATCTGTCCTAGATTTGACGCCTATCGTTTACTGGCAAGTTATAAAATCAAATCAAGTTCAGGAAAGACGCCGGCTAGACTGAGATGGAGAGAGCTTATGCTTGTTTTTGTGTACGAGTTTTTGTGATATAAAACAGCAATAAAGGTGAAAAACTACGTGTTTACAAACAGCTGGAATACTCCCCTTCCCGTGCACACCTCCCAGCACAACGATTCCCAGCGCTGCATTTCTTTTAACGACATCCAAAACAAATTCGGCAAAAACAAGGTTCTGGCCCTTTGGTCGGCATCTTAGATAGCAAAGGAAGACAGCATACGGAGGGCAGAGTAGAAGTTGTTTCAATCTCGGTTTTCCCCCAACCATAAGACTCAATTACTCATTAAAGACCTTTTAAAAGACCACTGTCTGGACGTCAGACAATGGAGGGTAGCACAGGGTATCGAGCAAAAGGTCGTTAATAAGGAGATGAGTCAATGCATGAAATGACTAACCCTTCTCAATGGCCTCTACAGTGTACCCTACATCGCCATCTTAGTCACTCTCTCCTTATGTGCTCCTCCGCACAGTGCTCGGGTCTGGAAATCCGACGTAGGACGACACGCGCTATAAGTAAAAACAACAGATAAGAGGATGAGTTGTAACACCGTCAGTCTCACCTTTCCCGATAATCTCGGACGGTCTCGGATTAACTGACGTCCTCGTGATTGCCTGTGTTGGGGTGCTTCGTGAGACGGATTTTCTTTATCTTCTTCTCGTCTTTCTTCCAAACGTCTTAATTAACGCTTGTCAGCCGATGGTCTTTTTTCTGTTTGCGTCTTTGCACTGGAGGGAAAGTTTACCCTAATGTCTGGAAAGCGTAAGGCATTAATTGCCATTGGTAGCTTGGAGCGTCACTGCGAATGCTATTTTCCTATTATGTTTATGAAAATGT
>NC_090250.1:39838012-39858012 GCF_037325665.1 Littorina saxatilis
AAGCTGAACAAATAAAAAGAAAATACCGCTGTTTGTGCTATTGCTGTTACTGATGAGGATGACGGAGAAAGCTTAGAGCGTAAAACAGAAGTTCAAGATTGTGGAAGCATTCTAAGACGACAAAGAAAAAAGCGCAAACAAGCGGTTTACAATGAAAAAGGCAGACGTATACGAGGATAAAAACGCGTAAAGATGAGTCAGATCCACTTTCACAGTAAATTGACGAGGCAACCTGCAAAGCAAATTAACTTGAACTTATGGCACCGGTCGCCTCTTAGTTAAAAGACGATTCAGGAAGCACCAAAAAAATGAAACTTAAGTTTTCAAGTTCTTGCCATGGTTAAACTTATACCACCATAATAATTATGACGGCTTACTAGCGCCAAAACCACATCATTAAAATGTTCACATGAAAATTACAATTTTCACGAGAAAATTACAATTATCAGTGACAATTACTATTTTCTTCCCCAGATAATGTTTAAACTTTCAGTTTTGGCTCAAGTATTCCGTCTGGAAGTGAGCCAGAACTATAAATTGTTCATTTTCACGTGAAACTAGTAATTATCAAGTAATCATGTTAAATTATCAAGTTGATCAGGCTTACTTTTCAGGCATTTATGTCTAAGTATCAGGTGTTCATGTTTAATTATGGTTTCGGCGCTAGTAAATAAGCCAAGGATTAAACCAAAAATTAGTAATTAACACTGTCAGTTAACGTTATCGCTGTGAAGTACACAGAGCACGTGATGATTGATTTTTTTCCCACGTGAAAATGGTAACACCAGGTGTTGGCGCTAGTAAGCCGTCATATCATAAGACAGAGAGAAGAGGAGAGCCGTTCTATGACGGCTTACTAGCGCCAAAACCACATACTGGAAATGTGCACGTTAAAGTTACAATTATGTGGTGAAAATTACAAATTTTCACGAGGAAATTACTATTAATTTTCTAGGCAAATAATGCTTAATTTCCAGTTTTGGCTCTGGCAATCCGTCAGGTAGCGAGGCCAAAACGTAAAACTAGCAATCAACACGTGTTCTGTGGAAATAACAGTGATATATAACGCTAACGTGACAGTGTCAATTACTAATTTTCACGTGATAACCCCAGGTTTTGGCGCTAGTAAGCCGTCATACCGTTCGCAACTACTGCTTCTGTGCGCCGCGCCGTCAGTATGACTGCGTCTCTGTGTCACAGACCCTCGCGTCAAGTTCTTCACGAGAACCACAACCACGTGGAGCGAAACGCGGCATTACTACATCAAGTGCTGTTGTGTGTGGAACAGGTGTATTACTGACTGGACAACACCTACCACAGACACGCTCCATTCACCCACTAAGGGGCTGTTTGTGTTGATTAACTTGCCTTTACTGCCTTGTTTTGTGGTGCAGCTACACGGGTAAGGGACTTTGTGATGCCGCCGGATGACTGATTTTTAGCTGGCTTCAGTTAAAAACAAAGAATGATGTGATCTTTGGACTAACTTTGATGAAGTTTTCACAGCTTGTGTTTGACTTAGTTATTACTCCATGGCGTGGTTGTTCACTTCTTGCAAATGTGATTTCGACGCCCGTGATTTTCTGAAACTTATGTGAATCTGGACTTCAGAGCACGTACTTGCCTGTTTTGTTCGTGATGGGACATTATGTGAGTTCGCTGGAATGTTCTTGGGGTAAGTTCGACCGGGACACCTTTTTGATTCAAATTGAACTTGTGAGTCTTTCTGGGAATTCGTTGCATGATTAAATTAGTCGGACTTCGCGCAATGTGAAGTCACTTTTTCGCAAATATAAGGGATACAAATCACGTGTAATTATGTAGGAAACCCAGTAAAACGTCGACTTCTTCTGCGATGCCGTCCTTCCACCACAATAATTTACGACTTATCTGCTCGTGTGTGATTATGAACATCTGACACCGTGGTAAGGGTACGATTTGCTATCGTTAGTTGTGTGCTATCTCGGTTTTGAGCAATTAAATTTTTTCTTCTTCTTGGAAATGCAGTTTAAGAAAAGTTCTTTGCGGTAGACATCAACTCAACAATTATTGTGGACGGTATAGTTTTTTTTTCTCTGCTTTAATAAAAAGACGATCAGCAGTTGATTTGACATGTTTCCCGGCAAACTTTGTAATTGTTAAGACACATAACTGGGTGTATAGTTAAAATCTGTTTATTGAAATGCTTTTCAGCATCACACACACACACACACACACACACACAGACACACACACACACACACACACACACACACACACACACACACACACACACACAACCACACACACTTATAAACATACACACATACCCCTCCCCAACACATACCCTTTCCCCCACACATACACCCACATACACACACACACACACAGACACATACACACATACACACACACATAAAACACACTCTGACACAGACACACACATACAGACACACACACACACACACCAACACACACACACACATACACACACACCCGTCCCACCACACATACCCCTCCCGCCCCCCCACCCACACACACACTCTCTCTTTATCTCTCTCTCTCTTTATCTCTCTCTCTCTTTATCTCTCTCTCTCTCTCTCTCTTTCTCTCTCTCCCTGTATGCTAGAACTCCGATAAGTCCAGTTGTTACAATAAAGATCAGAACAACCATCATGCCGTCTGGAAGTTAACTTCAGGTACAGTCTCGTTTCAGAACGCAGTGAAAATGCATTTTGAAGAAATATTACGAACCGAACACTATTTAAACAAAGGTTTTGCCTTGAAGGCGAAACGGGAAGCAAAACGACGAAGGCGCGCACTGAACTGCATTGTAACACAAACACTGATCTTGCGAGTGTTTTTAGAATGTAAACGGAGACAACACAAACATATCAAAAGATGTTTCTTTACGCATCCGCTTCTTTTTGAGAAAGTTGGGGAAACAATCTTGTTTTGTTTGTTGAAGGTTGGATTTGTTCCAGCTACTTCCATCATGAGTGTTTCACATAAAGAGCGAGAGGGTGGCGGTTATCTCAATGAGGTTTTTCTAATCATGCAAAAAAGCAGTGTCGTGATGATCGTACTGCGTCTTGCCGTGTGATGCATCATTCCTGCACCTATGATGAGATGTTTGTTATTTTCACAAAACAGTTGCGTGTGTCTGCAACTGAACTTCGCAGTTTTGAAAGAAACGCCAAAGAAGAAAAATAAGGCCAGCAACAACAACAACAACAACAACAACAACAACAACAACAACAACAACAACAACAACAACAACAACAACAACAACAACAACAAACCCATTTAGACATTTCTTGGCAGGTTGAAGTTGTCACGTTAATCGAATATAGAGCTCTGCAATTGGTCTGGTATTCTTTTGCTCGCCAATTATTTCACTGTCTCTGATGGATCTCATATACATAGTTGGAATACCAAGCTATGGCTCGAGGGGACAAATGACAAAATGCAGAACAGCAAGATTAAGCAAATAACGTCAGGTAACTATTATATGACAAGAATGCGACAACGCATTGAAAATCCGTCGTGCTCTAAAGGCATGCAACTATTATTGCTGTTTACAAATAAGGGTTCAGCGACTAGTCAGAGAGCATTTACCGTATTATGCGTCTTCTGTCTAGTAACGTGATTATCAGCGAAATAATGGACTAACAAAACATGAAAGGATACGAGGGCTAATTAAAAAGTAAGTAGCCCACAAAAGAATGCTTCTCGACACATGTGTTTAACGAACATGATTGCGCTTCATATGGAAGATGACGTACCCACCCCTGTATCTTCTCATATTGTGACGTCATCAGTGGTAAAAGCCGCCAACTATCCCGATATCATTCTTTATTACCAATTCAGTGCCCCATATGGCTTTTTGACCAATCAGGACGGATTCTAGGTGACCTGTTAAATGTTATAACGTTCAGGCAGGGACCCTTTTTGTTTATCAAGCTAAAAATTGACAAAACAAAGTAAAAATTTAAATCAACAAGATCAGCGTGATTTATTCTACAGAATGACACTTCAAATGCTGTCAGATAATACTCTCTTTATCTAAAAAAAATACCGATAAGCGAGTTTTGTCGGTGGGTGCTTTACGGAACAGCAAGGTACCGCCCATCCTCTGAGTGTGAAATGCCGACCCGCTCACTTGAAATCTAAATTACCTAAGTTTGAAAAATCAAATGAATTTGCGTCACTCACGTTACGTCAAATGTATCTTTACGTCATTTCCCATCCGTCTTGAGTCGGTTCTAAATCTGTCGCTCTCTATTCAACAAGAAAAAGCGAAGCAACCGAAACGCATGTTGAACATGGTTTATCTTGTGAGATTGTTGTGTGTCAAACGCATTTGATCTGTGAATATTCATCACGTCAGGAGTATTACTCTGATTGGCTGACCCAGGTCACGAGAATTCTTTGACTGACAGGCATAATCAGGTAGGAGCGCTCAAGTTCCCATTGCGGCTGTTCTGTCTAATTCGCGGGGTCGCTTCGAAATTTGTTTTGGTCGAATTAAACGGTAATAAAACCGTTATTTCTAATATGCGGACTGTTAGCAAATGATAACAGTCATGTCTCACAAACGATATCAGCATTCGCCTAAAAGGCTCATGCTTGATATCTTTTTTCTCGACATGCCTGTTATCATTTGCTAACAGTCAGCATATTAGAAATAACTCATAATTACGGTGGAGAAACTCCTCTTCTGATTCCTGGCGATCACGTCATCATTACGCGCCCACATTTCTTAGTCTAACCGAAATGAGTGAGCTATGTCCTCAGGAATTGCCTTCAGAGTGTGTCCTTTTAGAGGAAATGAGCAGGGTTATTCACTCAATTCGACCATCACAAACGGAGCGACTGACATGCTGACAGTGACACATTTTCTCCGTCAGATTTCGGGTCATATAACATGCAATGTTTGATGGATGTTGCATGTTAACCAGTTTTAGGGGCTGAGGTTTGAATTCAGTAAGTCTTTGCATGAAACAAGCAAAAGTCGAACAGCAGGGAAGTTTGTATTATAGTAGTGTGGAGTGAGAAGAGGGGGCGGGGGGGGGGGGGGGGGGGGTGGGGGGGGGGGGAGGGGGTAAAGAGTTGTACAAATTCAGTCAGCGCTGAGTACTGTCATGACAAGAGTTTCCTGCACTTTTTTAATTTTTTAATTTAATTTTTTTTCTCTTCATAGTAGATGCTTATTATTCTTAGCTTTCGCAGCGTCTGTGTGGTTTATGTGAAATGTTACAAAATATACAAACAACAACTTCGAGCGTTAGTACCGTGTTTTAGGAGTTGCATGCCAGCTTCCTTGCGGAGCCCATTTTGCATTTTGTTTCTAGGCTAGTTTTTACAGTATGCAATAAGAGTCCAACGGTCGTCAGTTACCTCCTGTAGAGCCGAAAGCCACGTTTTAAAGCAATGTGTTCATATTTTAAAGCTATTAATTACTAATTCGTTCGTTGAATACGACTAAACAATCATTTGTCAGCGACGCATGAACTTTTCCAGGAAAATGAGATGGAAGTGATTGTCTTTTGCAGGTGCTCCATGGACCGCTGACGTAATACACTTCAGCTATGACGTGGATTAAGTTATATCATCAGTGTCGTCATCCTGTGTAATGACGTAATTGGAGTACCTTTCCTACATCTTCAAGCACCATGGCGTCACGTGGTGAGGACGAGGCGTTACGAGAACTGAGGTGCTCTCCTGACTTCGTTCTGTAAGATACAAAAACTATTGGTATTGCTGTGGACTCATATTCTGTTTGCACGTTCCTGACTCTTTTATTCTAATATCCCCTTCATTGTATGCTGCCTACAGCACTGTGCACATCATTTCTGTTTATTCCAATGAGTCATTCTGCTTTTAGATGGTCGTCATTGTTTCATACGATGGTCCTCCTTTTTTCTGCAGACACTATTGTAATGTCGTTCGCCTGTCTGACTTTCGGTCTGTCGTTTCTCGTTACCTTGACCCGATGGTGAAACAGGTATTTTGTCCTTCAAGTTTTACCATTAATTGTATTACTCAGAGAGGGCAAATGGGTATAAACATTGTACGCATATCTCACGCACGGATTACTCATCAAGGGTCTATGCCGCCATTATAATTGCAGATTTATCTCTCCGTCTGATTCTTTGCACACCACCGACTTCCAAATGTCTTGAGTGCCTAGTCAGTATTTCGAACCGAAAGGTTCACGGTATTTTCGACAAGTACGCACTGGCTGTTAAGCGATACCCTCTTAAGAAGCGTAATCACTGCTTACACGTTTTTTACATTTTGTCAAGTTTTGACTAAATGTAGAGGGGGAATCGAGACGAGGGTCGTGGTGTATGTGTGTGTGTGTGTGTGTGTGTGTGTGTGTGTGTGTGTGTGTGTGTGTGTGTGTGTGTGTGTGTGTGTGTGTGTGTGTGTGTGTCTGTGCGTGTGTGTGTGTGTAGAGCGATTCAGAGTAAACTACTGGACCGATCTTTATGAAATTTTACATGAGAGTTCCTGGGTATGATATCCCCAGACGTTTTTTTCATTTTTTTCGATAAATGTATTTTATGACGTCATATCCGGCTTTTTGTAAAAGTTGAGGCGGCACTGTCACACACTCAATTTTCAATCAAATTGATTGAAATTTTGGCCCAGCAATCTTCGACGAAGGCCAGCCTTCGGTATTGCATTTCAGCATGGAGGCTTACAAATTAATTAATGACTTTGGTCATTAAAAATCTGAAAATTGTAATTAAAATTATTTTTTTATAAAACGATCCAAAATTACTTTTATTTTATTCTTCATCTTGTTCTGATTCCAAAAACATATAAATAGGTTATATTCGGATTAAAAACAAGCTCTGAAAATTAAAAAAATATAAAAATTATGATTAAAATTAAATTTCCGAAATCGTTTTCAAAACTATTTCATCTTATTCCTTGTCGGTTCCTGATTCAAAAAACATATATAGATATGATATGTTTGGATTAAAAACACGCTCAGAAAGTTAAAACGAAGAGAGGTACAGTAAAGCGTGCTATGAAGCACAGCGCAACCGCTACCGCGCCAAACAGGCTCGTCACTTTCACTGCCTTTTGCACTAGCGGCGGATTACGTTCAGTTTCATTCTGTGAGTTCCACAGCTTGACTAAATGTAGTAATTTTGCCTTACGCGTCTTGTTTTACTATTCTAGTGTTTGCTATATTATTTTTTGTATTACTCATGATACAACATTTTCCCCGTTGGGGTTCGCCCGTATAAATCGGAATTTGTTGGCCATAAAAAGGGTATGACTAACAGACAGTTTATTCACATGAAAAGTTAAGTCAAAGAATTTGAATATATATATGCAATAGAGAAGTACCGATGGCCCAGTGTCCTTCGTATGCTCCACCTATCTTTTGCTCTCTCCGTTTCTCTCTCACAAACACACCCACTCAAGCACGCACGCACTGCAACACGCACGCACTAAAACACGCGCGCACGCACGCACTCAAACACACACACACACACACACGCGCGCACACACGCACGCAGACACATACACACACACAAACACTCTTAGAAACACACACACACACACACACACACACACACTAACCCCCCCCCCCACACACACACATTAATTTACTGTTCCTATACCTCCGCGTTTAGCGCCGCCACAAAAGGCGACGGTAGGTAACAACAGTTTATTTTTTTTTTTTTTTTAACGATTATTCTGTTCACAGTTGAAACTTTATTGGTGAACTGTTCGTGGTAGTTACGAGAAAAGACATTGAAGTGACTTTCAACCCAAAGAGCCAGAGACGTGTACAACGTGAAAAAAAAACCTTCTGGTATTACTTGTACAAATTCGTTCAATTTATTTTCGTGAACCCGGGCCACCTCAACCTTACGTGTTGTTGTTTTCTGATGTGTAGAAGTGCCTTTGCAGAGTTTAACTCATTGTCTCCCAGGTACGGATATGTCCGTACCCACTCATATGGCTCTATCTGACCAGGTTCGGATATATCCGCTCAGACCGTTAGCTTCAGTTGCTTCCTGTAACGTCCATCCAACGCCTGTATTGGGGTCCTGATTTGGCCTATATGGTCCGCTGGACCCAAAAAGCAACAACTAACCAACCAACGCCTGCATTCCAGCGTGTTGATACACAGATACTACAATTCTGAGTGACCTGCTGCAGCACAGCTGGTCTCGGCTAAAAATAAACCTTGGTCAACACAGCTGGGGTAGAAAGTGTTAAGGGTTGAGGCTCAGTTAAACACACCTGTGGTATAAAATTGCGCTTTGTAGACTGTGGAACACAATCAATTAAGAATTAATGCAAAGGCCGTGGCCTCGATCATCCCTACTCACACTCGGCACTGCTGTATTTTAGTACTATAGTCAAACCTGTCCATAACGACCGCCCAAAGGACCGATGAAAAGTGGTCGTTGTAGACAAGTAGTCGCTATGGGAAGGTGAATCATATAGGAACAAAACTCTCGTCGGGGATCTTTTGGGGTATTCGTTGCGGGCAGGTGGTCGCTTTCCAGAGGTGGTCGCAAGGGCAAGGTCGACTGCATTACACCGAAAGACAACAGGCATTGACGTTCGACGTCTTATCCCTGCGGTTCCTTTAAGCTTCCTTGTGGGAGAAAATGTGCATGATCATTCTAAGATTTGGTCTGGGAAATCAAAACGTACTGCAGAAAAACACCAGCGTGCGCTAAAGGCTGCTTTTGACTCGAACGGAGCCGGATTATAAATGTTTCTTGCAAGGCCTGCGCAGCTGAAAAAGGATCGATGACATACGAGTCAATTTTTCTAATTATTCGACACGCAAACCCAACTCAGCAGAAAGCAGACAGCCTGTTGATTTTAAAGGCACAGTAAGCCTCCCGTAAACCATCACAGATACTGTCAGGCTTTTAAAGGCACAGTACGCCTCCCGTAAACCATCACAGATACTGTCAGGCTTTTAAAGGCACAGTACGCCTCCCGTAAACCATCACAGATACGGTCAGGCTTTTACACACAGTACAAACACCCTTTCATTTAAACACTCACCGCTTGAGAACATCCTAGGTGCCCTCCGTAAAGAGCGGGCAATTTTCAAAGAATTTATTATTGCGTGGTTTATCTTACCCCTGAGCCATCGTGAACCCGTGTGATCCAGTTTCCCTTTTTCACAATGTAGTCGTCAGTTAGTAATTTGAATGCGACTCGATGTGAGCTTATCTGCAATAGCACGTTCTTATGTACCTCTGACTATGCACGAAACAAACGGCTGTGGTTCACAAGAACTCTAGCGATGGCTTTTGACTGTCCATGGTGTTCTAAATGAGTTAGGCTTTAGTGATTTTTGGCACAATCAAACTATCAATAATGTAACGGATGGTGGTTATTTTAATACTTTCAAAGCACTGATGAAAAATAGGCTACAAGACCAATTTGTCCAAACCTGGCATTCAGAAATAAATAACAATGAGTTTTATTATAATTATAGAATGTATAAAGAGAATTTTGAGTTTGAAAAGTACTTGTCCATCCTGCCGGTTAATTTAGCAAACGCTGTTTTAAAATTTAGAACACTGAATCATAAATTGCCTATACAAAAAGGTAGGACTCTTGGTATTCCCAGACAAGACAGAATCTGTCACAAATGTTCATCAGGTGACCTTGGGGACGAGTTCCATTATATTTTTGTATGTCCTTTCTTTACCAATTATAGAAAACAGTTGTTACGGTGCTATTATTATGCCCGCCCCAATTCAGTTAAATTCAGAGAGCTTTTTTCCACTACAAAAAAGAGTTTATTGCTAAAACTCGCAAAGTTCATGACACTTGTCATGGACTGTTTGAGAAGCGAGTAAAATTTAATTCTCTTTTAGCTTTATATTCCGTTATCTGTTTTGTGTTGTTTGTAATAGTATTTTTGTCCTTATGTTAACCCACCCATCACCCCCCCCCTCTCCCTTCCCCCCATTTCCCATAGTAAAGAAATGTATGTAATCACTTTGCACTTGTAATGTTTTATTATTTTTTGTATTATTATTATCATTATTATTATTATTATTATTTATTATTATTGTTGAATTGTTTCTTGTATTGTTTTTGCTCTCTCTCACCCCTCAACTCCCTTTTCTGTACATAGTCTGATTTCTTTTTGTTTTAGTTCCTTTTATTTGGTGTTGAATGAAATGTGTTTTTATTGTGTTTTTTAATTTTCCATGTACCCTCACGGGGTTTTATTGGAATAAATAAAACTTGAAACTTGAGGAACTGGCGATAGGCATAAACCGTCGTCTGCTACGAGAACCACGACCTTGCGTGACCCTGCTTCCGGGCTTTTCTTTTTTCAAACTTTCAAAACTTCGAATTGTACTGATCTTGTCTTGATGAAAAAGGAATTCTTTTTATGATTTAAGAATGTTTGTGTAACAAGATGTCAATTTATTATTTAGATTTTAAAAGTTAGGTCTAGCGCCAAAACGCACCACGGTCCGATTGTCTGAGAGACAATCCGCAAAATTAATTCTTTAAAAATTGCTCGCTCTTTACGTAGGGCACCTAGGATGTTCCCGTTTGGTGAGCGTTCGAATGGAAGGGTGTTTGCACTGTGTGTAAAAGCCTGACAGAATCTGTGATGGTTTACGGGAGGCTTACTGTGCCTTTAAAAGCCTGACAGTATCTGTGATGGTTTACGGGAGGCGTACTGTGCCTTTAAAAGCCTGACAGTATCTGTGATGGTTTACGGGAGGCGTACTGTGCCTTTAACCTGTGCCCAAGAGGAGAGATGTCCTCAGCATATATATATGCCGAGACAGGTCTGTGGTGGAGGTTATAACGCGGTTGGTGGGTGTCTTCATTCAGAAACTATTTATCTTGTTTTCAGCCCACTTCAGTCCATTAAACATTAAAACAGTTTTATGCCCAAGAAAAAAGCAGAATGCTTTTATTAAATCTGTGTCAGGAGTGTGTCCTTCTCCGGTGCCTGGGGTGTCGATTTGTCATTGGTATGCCCTAAGATCGTTAGTAGTGTTCAAGCTCTCAGTTCTACGAGGTTTGAGTTTTCTGTTGCGTTGGAGAACTCAATAATGCGTTTCAAAAGTTACCAGCCCGTCGAGCTTGTAGAGATCTTTGAACTTCAGTATTCCAGAGTGTGGTATTTCAGTACATGTGCCGAATCTGGAGAGATTGAAACGGTCTAGTGCCTGTGGTGGAGCAGTGTCAGATCACAGACGTTTCGCCAAAGGGTTTTGCAATCTTATTAGATGCGAAACGCCAACACGCTGTCATGTCTGGCCGTAACGAGCGACAGCCGAGATCCAAGAGGTGTGATGTCAAAGACATAAACTCGTCATAACCGACTTCCACGCAACCTAACCCTCCTCCTTAATCGCCCTTCCGAGTCCCTACCCTGGGTTTTGAACTTCAGAGCTGGTTCTCCTTTCATTATTTGTCATCGTCGCTTTGTCACTGTCATCGCTGACTCAACTTGATACAACTTAAAGGTACTGAACTTGTCAAATCCAGGTGCACGGAGCCCCTGGGGCTTTTAGTCATACCTCAGGCAGCTATCCGTTGGAAAAACTACCAAGTTTCATTGACTTGCACCCAAAGAGTCAAGAACTGCGCTTTTTTTACGAATTAATTTCGTACTCGGACCCGGCTGGTCTTGGCCTATTTTGGGATCTAAATTTAGATCAGGTAGATCACCATATGCACATCATGCACAACTGAAAAGACACGTCACTAGAAAACTATGTCAGACGTCATAATGAGTTTGTGTAAAACAAAATGGAGGTCGGAATCACTCATTTGAATCGAACTCCGACCAACCACCACGTAATAACTAGGTTAATTTATGCACTCGCGTGAACAAGAAACTGTCGAGCTTCACAGATGTCGTCGTTGGGTAGTTTTGGGTTTGTTTTACTACCATAGGAGGATTTTTGAACTGTAAATGCACTCAGCTGCAACAAAAACGCAAAACGAAGGCTGTGAGCTGCACTGTGCCTTTAAGACACATTCTTTTCGCCGGAGCCAGCCTGCTTGAATCTCACTGACCCCACTTGTTCAAGTTGGTTAAAGCTGCTGCAAGCTTAAAAGAGCGTTTGCTCAATTTAAAGTCATGGTCAACGATTGAGATATTGAATTTTACAGAGGACTAATGAATACATGAATTGATTTGATTGTAGTCATGTTGAGATTTGCAGCTATAAACTGGTTGCGTAACCCTATGATTTGTAGGAAGAGGTGATCGTTTGAAGTGATGGACAAACTTACTTGCAATACCGATCTCTGTATGCCATACTGACTTTACAACTTCAATTCATCAACACGCATCAACTTTCTTTTAGGAGAATTTGCAATCGCATGCACGCCTCTAACTAAGTCTGGTACACGAATGATTGTAGGAGATGATATCGAATGTGTAGAACAGTTTTCATGGACAACAACAAAACTCTGAATGTCTGCGGAAGGCCGGGACGGGAAGGGTATCTACCACTTTCTAAGCATCCGTCAATTTTGCCAGTGTACAACTTGGGAATTGTTTTTACGGCTTATAACAAAAATTAGTGCATCATATAAAAAAGGCGACCTTGTGACTTACAAGAACGGCCGGATGTTCTCTGACTGTTGAGGAAATGCAGAAACAGAGATTGAAGAGGCAATCTATACGTTCGTCTCCTTTTTTTTTCTCGAAAATTCAGTGAGTAACACCTATCCGAAATTAGAAGAGTGTCGAGTTTCCGGTTTCCTGACCAATCCTATTTTTCCTCCATACCCTTGAACGTTTTGGGATCCTTCGGAAGGAAAGAAGTTAAAACTCGATTTTTCAGTCTTTTCAAGAACAACAGAACACAGACCGCACGAGTTCAGTGATGGCGCTAATACTTTTTCAAACTGGTACACAAACTTTTATGATGAAAACTATCCAGAAAAAAAAGGTAGGCTGGTCTTTGGAACCAGTAAGAGTCCAACTCAGAGTACTTACTGGTTTTGTTGTTTTACCAGCGAAAAAAACAATAGTTCTAAAAATCAACCGGTAGGTTATACCGACAGCCAATTGTTTTCCGGTATTTTCTCATTTCAACCGGTAAAATACCGGTAATTACCGGTTAACGCCAATACTGACGAGTTCCGGTCAAAATTAAACAAACAAAAACACCTGCACGGTACACAAAAAGAGACTTTACTCCTAAAAAAGAGGGAAAGTTACCGACCTACCGACCCTTATGTTTTTTGCCTTGTCATCGAAAACAAACATTTAATTATTTTTTGGCCTTAGTTTTTCTGATCCTTCACGTTCCTCCTCCACACTCAAGGTTATTTCACCTTGCTGGTGGCCAAGATAACCAACATATGTAAAATTCAGCATATGTATGCATGCCGTCCGAACCTGCCCTCTAATCAAGCCGGAAAGTTCGCCATGTTGCATTCAGGTCACGTACTTTGTTATAATTATGCGCTTTACGAAAACGGGCCCACAACATCGCTTGCCAATGACACCGAGAAATGTTTGTCAAGCAACAGAAAACGGTATGTGGATTTGTCATACTCGGCCACCCTGGCTTCCGTCAGATATGTATGCTCAGCAAGCTATTTTTAAAGAGCCTGCCGGAAATAAGGCTATTTCCTGCCCCTAGAAATGCAGCAAAGTGTTTTCTTTATTCGTTTTTTTCCCCCTCAAATTGTAATAGAGTGGAACGTCCGTTTTGAGACCTCCAAACATCTTAGACAATCCTGGCTTAAGAAGGAGGGAGTCTTACATTCGAGGTAAATTTGCAGAGGTTATGAACAGAAAATAATTATCATAAAGCAAGGTCTTAATACGGAGGAGGTCTTAAATGGCGGCGGGGTTGCGGGAGGGGGGGGGAGGGGGGGTCTTAAAAGGGGGTTCAAGTGTATATTGTCTAGAAAATATGGGAGGCACACAAAGAAATATATGTGCAACTTTCACTCGTTTGCTTGCGCCCTTGAATAGTAAACAAGTAGACATTGTGGTTATAATGCCATCTAAGTGTCGTATTCAAGGACTGTCATTTTGATTGCTTTTGTATGTGTCGTCTCACAAGCTTAAAAGCTTACATGAAGAAAAACCCCGGATAATTGTATTGTGTGATTTCATTGGGGTGCCTTGAAATTAAAACATACCACTGAACAATGACGCAGTTCGAATGTTACGGCTTTTGAATGCATTGCTTGTGCTGCTTCGAGAGAGCCAGTTTCAATGTAACCGTGCATCACAAGGCATCAAAACAAACCCAAAGCTAACTTCAACGTCCTTTTATATTCCACTAACAGTACTACCATTCTTCTCAGTGATACAACCAAATACCTACCCGTGTCCATGTACACACACACCTAGCGACTTACACAAAGGCGCAAGGTAAAAGACAAAAACCCATCTCCCCCATTCAGATACAACCAAATACCTACCTACCAACTTTTGCAAAAAGATCATGGAAACAAAAGAAAACAACAAGCATAAACAAGTTCACCATGACCGGGAGTCGCACCCTGGGCTAAGGTGCACGAAGCGAAAGTGGGTGTCACCCACACGGTAGAGAACAAACCGCGGAGTCTGATTTGTTGAAACTACAACACATCTCAATTTCAACCAATCCAGCACCGCCGCTGGCTTACACCCGGTTGGTATCTTTCTCGTGCATCTCGACCCTGGTTGCACTGGAGGTGCATAAAGGGGGTAATATTGCAAGGAAAGTATAAAATGTCACGCTGGAATGTGTCGCCCGTGATCGAGCGTCGATTTATTGAAATCGTTCACGATGGATATCTCCTATCTACACTCAAAATACCGTCCAGTTGGCCGCTGTCAGCGTGAGTTCGTCCCCACGTTCGGCGAGAGATTTATTTCTCAGAGTCAACTTTGTGTGCAGACTCTCCTCGGTGTCCGAACACCCCCGTGTGTACACGCAAGCACAAGACCAAGTGCGCACGAAAAAGATCCTGTAATCCATGTCAGAGTTCGGTGGGTTATAGAAACACGAAAATACCCAGCATGCTTCCTCCGAAAGCGGCGTATGGCTGCCTAAATGGCGGGGTAAAAACGGTCATACACGTAAAAGCCGAGGGAGTTTCAGCCCATGAACGAACAAACAAACTCAAAATACCGTGACTTAAAATTACCGTAATTTGACTATGAGTGGCATGAACACACACCAAATTTGGGAAGCATTCTTTCAGAAATGGCAGTTTATATATAGCGTTGACAAAAATGGCACACACACAGACGGGATGATAAATATATATATATATATACGACTTGTGTCTGTGTGTGTGTGTGTGTGTGTGTGTGTGTGTGATTGATCGCCATGCACGGCCAAAGTTCTCGATGGATCTGCTTCAAATTTGGTGGGCTTATTGACAGAGACCCCGGACACAACCTGATCGATGAGATATTTCAACACGTGCTCTCAGCGCGCAGCGCTGAACCGATTTTCGTTTTTCACTGCACGTTACTATTTTTAGATCTCCCTTCCTTCGTGCGCTGGCGTCAATCGATATTCCCGTTTGTACGTTTATATAAAAATTTAGAAGGTCACTGCACGTTACTATTTTTAGATCTCCCTTCCTTCGTGCGCCGGCGATGCCGGCGTACACCCGGCAAAGCCGGGTCCCCGGCGACGGCCGGGTATTCGGCTCTACTTCTTCCCGGCGAAGCGGGTAATCATCTAGTATATATATATATATATTAGATGTCAGAGCTGGTGTTTGCGTGTGCGTCTAACGTCAACATTTTGCCAGATTGCTTTGCCCGCATCCAGTGAGGAGCAACCCCCCCCCCACCCCCGCTAAAGAAAGATAACAAACGTCGAATGCACGGCATTTATTCAGGAGCTATGTAAGGCGACATTGACAGACTTGTCGAGCAAGACCAACGGGGAGAATTATTGGAGAAAGCAAAGGTGAAGTTATGGCAAGAAAAAATGATCATCATGCATGATTCATAGTTATCTCGGATAGAAACACGCTGCAAGAGTAGGTTTACCGTATGACAAGAATGTGGCCGCCAGGAAAGTCTGACAGGTAGCAAGGTATGGTGCCAGGCACCCTCACACGCGAGTTAGTCACCTGTTTTAGCACCAAACAAAAGATTCATGTAAACAGACATAAAAACACTTGGCGTTATCTATTCGGATTGGTTACAGCGAAACAAAACACCAAGTCCCATTCTGTGCTCCACAAACACACAGACAAACATCGGTTTTGCTTCTAAATGGGGACCTGAGACAATAAGACAGCATTCCGGCGAGTCAGTCCCGACGCCCAGTGGCCGTAAAAGCGAAACGAGAGATGTCAAGACGAATGGCATTGCTGCGTACGGGCTAATAAACCTATCTTACCTTGTCGCAGGTTATCGTTCTTGCATCTTGCCTTCAATTACCTCCCCTGTAGGTCATGCCCTCGTGTACCCTTTGGGTATCTCCAGAATCTTCGAGAGTCTTCGAATATCGCCATGTCACTTCGACCAAAGAGTTTAGCCCTTGTGCTTTGCTTCTACCAAAAGTTTGGCGCATAATCTAAAGAAAATAGCTCCTTGTGAAGTAGTGGCACGTCTGCTCAGATTCTCATCGGTTGGTTTTTCAGCCACCTTCTGCGGGTGTTTCTGCGATTTCTGTCTTATTCACTCAGATTTGTTAGCAATTAGACCTCTACCGCTGGTCACACACAGTCAGTGACATGATACTTAAAGGGGGGACAGAGCTCTTCTCTATTTGTTAGCGTATTAATACCTCTTGTCCCAAATAGTCACTAGCTCCGGGGACAAAAATAGCTAATGAGCAGAGCATCTTCTATATATTTCGCCATAGAACGGCGTACAAAGTGTGCCTTTTCACAGGTCTGCATTGCATGCTAGAGCTATGCATGGCAATCCGCTCAGAGCGAACTGAGTAAGAACTTGTCGTAGTAAGACAGTATTTTGAGCTCCCATCGTCCTAAGACTACACAGACGGTTCATCTGGAGGGTCCCGAACTCCCGGGACTTTAGAGGGTTCGAAGACAGGGAGGTTTGAATTTTTGCCGACACATTATCCCAGGGGCGTTTATAATGTCAATGTAATTTCGACTTTTGGATGTTGTGTGAGTCTTTCATGAAAACAGTATGGTCATATCCGTTAGATTTACTTGACTCCGTAAAGTTGCGTCGGTATATACAATTCTGGCAGAACATTGTCTGAAAACAGTAGTGACGATACACATGATAGTACAGGCATGAGACCAAGGGTAGGGCGGATGGTGGTGAGAGAGGTGAAGGGACGGGGAATGTTTACAGTGCCGTGTGTCGGGCTGTGAGCAGTGCCCGCGGTTGGTTGGTTACTTAAGTTTTACGTCCTTACAGGAACTAGAGCCTATTAGGGACATGAAGTGTTGATATGCTAAAACAATGCCCGCCAATGTTTAGCTCAGGCACCGTCGCGGCAGGAAAATGCAGCGCGCTATTCTGGCCATCTGGCTAACTGTCGTCCTCATCTCAAAGGCAGACTGATACTAAGATGTGTAAGTTACACCCGCCTTCAGGCTCAGGAATTTTCAAACGCTCGACTCAAGACTAAGTACGCCAGTGGAGCTGCTCTGTTCAGGTTTATTGTGTCGCTGGACCCCCTCCACGCGGAATTCCTGCGACGCAGTGACGAACAGTTTTGGGAGCTCGGAGTATTAAGTAACTGAAACCCATCTCCTGATACCCTTGGTAGACAATGCTAAGGCAAAAAAAAAAAAATTGTCTGTTTAGGGTAACCCGACCGACCCTATCGATTTGGCGCCGACCCAAAAACTTTTTTTTGATTTCAAAAAAAAAAAAAAAAAAAAAAGAGGTAAAAATGCTAAAAAGAGACATTTGGCGTTTCTTTCTCTCCCTTTCTCTCTGTTTTATTTATACGTTAGTTTTGAAACATGTATTCATCAAATATAAGAAGTGAATGTTCAGCCAACATAGCATTTACACACACAACAACAAAACAAAAAAAACAAAAAAAACAAAAACCTACCTACCTACCGACCCTACTTTTTTTGGTCATGTTACCCTAAACAGACAATTTTTTTGTTGCCTAAACATTTGAATGGAGCTCGTGAATGTCACTCTCTTTTGTTGTTGTTGAATAAAAAGCGGTTAAAACGCGCTAACTTCCAAGGACTTACGCTTACAGAGTATAACGTCTTTTCGGCCGAAGAGAGAGGCTTCACAGAACGAACTGAACAAAAGATCCTGTCACCTCCTGGCATTTTTTTCGTGGTCTCGAATCCTGGAATCTGCCAGGAAATGTGGGCGATGCTAGCCGTGCTAATGAGATATGGACTTTTTACTTCCGTGACTGATGGCTTTATTGTGACGGGTGCCGATGGAAAACCAGCAGGCCCCATTTGTAAAATGTCTCAATGAAAAATCACTTCCACCTGCAAATGTCTCTACTAATCACGTGACAGACACTTCACACTAATTGGTATGTGCAGAAGGGCAAACAAAAATGCTTTTTAAACAAATCAACGAGGCTCGACGAGAGGGAGAGGGAGAGGGAGAGAGAGAGAGAGAGAGAGAGAGAGAGAGAGAGAGAGAGAGGGGGGGGGGGGGGAGAGGGGGAGGGGGAGGGAGAGGGAGAGGGAGAGAGAGTTTTATTCATCTCTTTTCCCCGTTTTGTCGAGGCCAGGCCTTCCCCCTTCCCCTACAACCCCGCAAAGGGTTACGTAAAGTCACAACTATATTGCAAAAGTTACATTGTAACACTATCACAATGATAGTGCGCAGCAGCGTAACTTCCATGTTTTCATATCTGAAAGTTATACCAGAGTATTGCGTACACTTTGTATAACTTCCAGGTTGGAAAATTTTGGTTGAAGACATGTCTTTCGTAATGAAGTTGAAAGACCAACGGCCTTTAATTGTGAACAAAAAGCCCGTCTGTTAAGTTCGAAAGGCAAAATCGCGGATTATTTTCAGTGTTTCAAGGTCTAAATATGCCAATAGGAAGGCATGTAAGACATAATTAACTACTTAGAGTCAATGCCATGTTCAAAGTCAGATTTTGAAACCAGAAGTGTGCAGCTCAGAGGAGCGAGTCAGGAAGTTGTGCAGAGTCAGTGGTAAACGTTTGTCTTATGGAGGCATAGTCTTCATGAAAATAGTGCCCCCCGCGGGTTAGGGGGAGTCCCATATTGTTTGGGACGAGAAAGAATTTACCCGATGCTCCCCAGCATGTCGTAAGAGGCGACTAACGGATTCTGTTTCTCCTTTTACCCTTGTTAAGTGTTTCTTGTATAGAATATTGTCAATGTTTGTAAAGATTTTAGTCAAGCAGTATGTAAGAAATGTTAAGTCCTTTGTACTGGAAACTTGCATTCTCCCAGTAAGGTCATATATTGTACTACGTTGCAAGCCCCTGGAGCAATTTTTTGATTAGTGCTTTTGTGAACAAGAAACAATTAACAAGTGGCTCTATCCCATCTCCCGCCCTCCCCCGTCGCGATATAACCTTCGTGGTTGAAAACGACGTAAAACACCAAATAAAGAAAGAATGAAAATAGTCTCACTGTCTCCGGTCTTGCCAGGATTCGACGTGGGAAAAGAGCATCCCTCCACTTGGTCACATACCAAACATTATCAGCCTGGTTGATCTCTGTGCACACTGCATGGGCATTGCATACTCGATGATAAAGGAAATTCCAACTGACCATAACAAGCAGTCAGGCTGTTGATTTGTGGTATGTGCTCAAGTGGAGCTATGATCTTATCCGATGTCAAACCCTGACTGGCCGGTAAGGCGTCCGCCCCGTGATCGGGAGGTCGTGGGTTCGTACCCCGGCCGGGTCATACCTAAGACTTTAAAATTGGCAATCTCGTGGCCGCTCCGCCTGGCGTCTGGCATTATGGGGTTAGTGCTAGGACTGGTTGGTCCGGTGTCAGAATAATGTGACTGGGTGAGACATGAAGCCTGTGCTGCGACTTCTGTCTTGTGTGTGGCGCACGTTATATGTCAAAGCAGCACCGCCCTGATATGGCCCTT
>NC_090250.1:39860512-39881200 GCF_037325665.1 Littorina saxatilis
GCCAACAAATTACCTACCTACTTTCCAAAACCGTCACTTAGAAGACAAAGGCCGGCATCTTGAACACACGGCCAGTACAACTGACTGGCCTTGACACGGATCGATTCAAGGGGGGCAATCTCAGTCATCTGAAAGAGGGAAATCCAAACGCAATCCGCCTTGTTCGATTTTATGGGCTTGGACGATAGAGAAAAATAAGAAAAGCAAAAGCTGGAGTCCAGTCTGGACGAAACTGCTATCAAGAACGCAGAATTGATTTTTTCTGAGTTTTTTTTAGCCGTAAGCGCCATGTTTATCGGAGCAGGAAACTCTTCCAGAGTGAGGCCCCTTTGTTGGTTTCACTGCGGTGAACAGCAGTTATGAGAAATTCGAAATGAGAAATGGCGCTTACGGCTAAAAAAAAAACCTCAGAAAAAATCAATTCTGCGTTCTTGATAGCAGTTTCGTCCAGACTGGACTCCAGCTTTTGCTTTTCTTATTTTTCTCTATCGTCCAAGCCCATAAAATCGAACAAGGCGGATTGCGTTTGGATTTCCCTCTTTCAGATGACTGAGATTGCGCCCCTTGAATCGATCCGTGTCAAGGCCAGTTGTACTGGCCGTGTGTTCAAGATGAAAGGCCGGCTCTTTAAGGAGATCCGGGGGCATGCCCCCCCCCGCCGGGAAAATGTTGATACAAATCAAGGAAAATTGAGCAATCTGGTGCAAGCTGTGTTTTTATTTGTTTTATTTTTAGGCTAAGGGGGGGGGGGGGGGGGTGTCCGGAAACCCTGGAAACCCCCCCTGGTTCCGCCCCTGATTATCCACCACAGTTCGTTTTCAAAGATAGTTGGTTGATTTCATATAGTGCGATTACGTACAGCAGTCACTGACAGCTGACACTCTGCTCAAATTTGTTTGTTTGTTTGTTTGCTTCACGCCCAGCCGACCACGAAGGGCCATATCAGGGCGGTGCTGCTTTGACATATATAACGTGCGCCACACACAAGACAGAAGTCGCAGCACAGGCTTCATGTCTCACCCAGTCACATTATTCTGACACCGGACCAACCAGTCTCTGCTCAAATACCTTCATCATTTTTGCCCTTAGTTGACTTCGCTAAGTATTGCCCCTCCTGTTTTTGGAACCGCAGGAGCTTTCTAGTTTGCTGTTAGGTAGATTTTTGGTTCCTCTTTCCTGTCATGCTCTCTTTTTCTTCATGAATTCTTTTCTTTTTTCTGCCTTCTTGCTCATTCACCTGTATTTTTTCCAAAAATCTCTTCTCTTGCCGCTTGTCTCGCGATTCATGTATAGTTTAATCTGTTTGTGTTCTGATGTAAGTCCAGCAGTAGATAGGTTAAGCCTATTTTAACATACTGGAAACTGGTAATCTTCCAGTAGGTATTAATTTAGTTTTACTAAAGCCTGCTGGGACACAAGTAATGGGTTAGTGCATTTGTAAACAGGAATCGCTTGACAAGTGGCCCCCTTCATCCCCCCCTTCCTCGTCCTGATATGGCTCTGCGTAGTCGGCTGGACGTTAAGCAACAAATAAACAAACAAACAAATTATACCAAAATTCAGTGCCAACTTCATGCAGAGCCCCTTGGAGATTCACAGAGTATACTTCGCGAAGTAGATTTTGCCCAATGAAAATCAGGCTTTTAATATGTCTGTGTATCTGCGTATTAGTCAATCCATCTCAGTATTAGTATTATGAACGTATTAGGTATAAAGCTGCCTGCTTCTGCTACAATATCATCTCTGAATCGGCACCTGCCTATCTTTCTGAACTGGTCTCTATCTACACTCCCTCTCGCACCCTTCGTTCTTCTGATGATGCTCGACTTCTCTGTCAAGGTCGCTTTAAACGCAAGGCTCATGGCTTCCGCACGTTTTCGTATTATGGACCTCAGTTATGGAATTCACTCCCCTTTCAATTACGTCACTCTCCATCCATTTCATCTTTTAAGTCCAATTTGAAAACTCACTTGTTCCAACAACACTACGGATAGTTCCTTAGTATAGAGTCTGGGGATGTGAGATGTGCATGATGTGTTGTTTGAATCTGACAGTGATTGTATGATTTTTGTATACATGTATTGTTGTCCCGCGCTTTGAACTTTTGATAAGGCGCTTTATAAATGCCCGTTATTATTATTATTATTATCTATTGAGTTAGGTATCTGGGTGTCTGTCACTCTATCTGTGTATCTATCAGTCCCTCTATCTAACCGTATTCATCCAGCTATCGGCCATCTTTCTTATCAATTCTATTCCTAATTTCAGCGTACGTCGTCGACGGCGCAGAGGACGCGGAACAGTGCTGCGGGAAAAGAAGGGTTCCCCGGGAGCGCTGTGGAGTGAGCGGGGTTCCCCGGTAGCTGAGCGGGCAACAGCCAAAGGTAAAAGGTAACTACTGCTACGCTTGCCAACGATCGACAATCAAGCAAACTGTCACACTTGAAACAAAATGATGTATATGGAAAAACAACAACAACAACAACAACAACAACAACAACAACAACAACAACAACAACAACAACAACAACAACAACAGTATAATACGTGACGTCAGAAATAAAAATAAAATTACATTGCGTCTCGAAGTCATATTTATGTCGAAGCGTTAATATATCTATTTTTTTCCCCCCTTTTAATTCTTATTATCTAAACAAACAAATGTTTTATCTTTGTGAAGAATAAAACGAGAAAGTAATCGAAACGTTTCATTCATCGCGACCGATGTCTCTTCTGGTCCGTATTTGTGCTCAATTCTCAGAATGTTGATATGCCTGTTTCTCAGATTGTGTCACGTGTTTGATTCTAACAACAGAGTTGCTCGGAGATTATGGACCGTTGTAAATCATAAGGTTATCTCAAGTGTGTATAATATGAGAATCAACAACAGTCAGGTCCAAATTGTAGATTGAAAAATAGTGTTCCAAAGATGTTTACGGGCGTAGTGGCGTGGTGGTAAGACGTCGGCCTCCTAATCGGGAGGTCGGAGTTCGAATCCCGGTCGCTGCCGCCTGGTGGGTTAGGGGCTCCGCTCACCTATGTAACTTCAGCAGGACCGACGACGCACTGCAGCTTATCCCAGCCCGCTACACGTTGTATGAAAGGAAAACAGGCCAAGTATTCGTCATAATCCCTATCGCGGCATAAATAATAGGCAGTGCGCCGTCTGTGCCGCTGAAACTGCGCAGGTATATTCTGCCCATTAAGAGTGGAGGTTTTTCCAATCCCCCAGGTCAACTTATGTGCAGACCTGCTAGTGACTTAACCCCCTTCGTGTGTACACGCAAGCACAAGACCAAGTGCGCACGGAAAAGATCCTGTAATCCATGTCAGAGTTCGGTTGGTTATAGAAACACGAAAATACCCAGCATGCCTCCCCCAACATCGGCGTATGCTGCCTGAATGGCGGGGTAAAAACGTTCACACACGTAAAAATCCACTCGTGCTACAAACATGAGTGAACGTGGGAGTCTAAGCCCATGAACAAAGAAGAAGAAGAAGAAGAAGAAGTTTACGCTGAAATGTATAACCAGCGACAAGAGGAATAGAATAGCTCGTTTACTTCCATACTTGTCAATCTGTCTGGCGCGTACTACAAGAGATTTTTGTGTGCACAAAATGTTGTTCACTGTTGTATTATATCTGTGTGTGTGTGTGTGTGTTGTTTACCGTTAACGCTGACCCTTGGGTTTCAAAAGTTAAAGTCGGCCTATATTCGAATTTATTTTCAGTTGTGCCCGTGTTTATGACTTTCTGTGTTTTACGACAAAGAATATGTCACGGGTTTTGTTAAAAAACCCAACAAACACACGTTTTGTTAAGATTTCGTCGGTTTCAACACTAGCGTCCTTTCCATGTGAACACGACAAACAATTGTACAATAGGCTGGAACTCGGGAAGTTAAATGAAGCAGTTGTGACTAGTCCGAGCAGGAACGCCAACCGAACTTCTACCACTTCCTCGTTTTGACCTAATTTACTTGCTATTTCAGTTTTCTGTTTCTTTGAAGAAAGAAGTAAAACGAAAAATGTAGTTCTAAAAATGAGACCAATTTTTTATTTATTTATTTATTTATTTATTAAGGAGATTTCTATAGCGCATAACTAAAAGCACTATGCGCTTTACAAGAACGGGATTAAATGAAAACGCCTAACATAAATTATATAACAGCTGCTGCCTCCTGAAAGATTGCAAAGGCGAAAGAAGCGTTCACAAAGCGCTTGTTACTGTTTTTTTTGTTGTTCAACTTTATCGAAATGTGTGTTTGTTTTTGGTATCGCATGGTGATTTGAAAAACATGTTGGCTTTTTTTGTGTTGTCTCTCATTCCCGTGTTAGTCTTCTTCTTAAATGTTTTTATATTTAGTCAAGTTTTGACTAAATATTTTAACATCGAGGGGGAATCGAAACGAGGGTCGTGGTGTATGTGCGTATGTGTGTGCGTGCGTGTGTGTGTGTGTGTGTGTAGAGCGATTCAGACTAAACTACTGGACCGATCTTTATGAAATTTGACATGAGAGTTCCTGGGTATGAAATCCCCGAACGTTTTTTTCATTTTTTTGATAAATGTCTTTGATGACGTCATATCCGGCTTTTCGTGAAAGTTGAGGCGGCACTGTCACGCCCTCATTTTTCAACCAAATTGGTTGAAATTTTGGTCAAGTACTCTCCGACGAAGCCCGGGGTTCGGTATTGCATTTCAGCTTGGTGGCTTAAAAATTAATTAATGACTTTGGTCATTAAAAATCGGAAAATTGTAAAAAAAAATAAAAATTTATAAAACGATCCAAATTTACATTTATCTTATTCTCCATCATTTGCTGATTTCAAAAACATATAAATATGTTATATTCGGATTAAAAACAAGCTCTGAAAATTAAATATATAAAAATTATTATCAAATTTTTTTGTTCGAAATCAATTTAAAAACACTTTCATCTTATTCCTTGTCGGTTCCTGATTCCAAAAATATATAGATATGATATGTTTGGATTAAAAACACGCTCAGAAAGTTAAAACGAAGAGAGGTACAGAAAAGCGTGCTATGCAGCATAGCGTAACCACTACCCCGCTCTTCTTGTCAATTTCACTGCCTATGCCGTGAGCGGTGGACCACGAGTATACGGTCTTGCTGCGTTGCATTGCGTTCAGTTTCATTCTGTGAGTTCGACAGCTACTTGACTAAATATTGTATTTTCGCCTTACGCGACTTGTTTTCTTCTCTCGTCAATGTACTCTGTTTCTGTGAACTATAATGTAATGTGTGTGTGTGTGTGTGTGTGTGTGTGTGTGTGTGTGTGTGTGTGTGTGTGTGTGTGTGTGTGTGTGTGCGAGAGAGAGAGGGAGAGAGAGAGAGAGAGAGAGAGACAGAGACAGAGACAGAGAGAGAGAGACAGACAGAGACAGAGAGAGAGAGAGGGGCAAGCCTTTACTCCACTAAATTTGTGTTAGGTCAACTAGAGCACTAGCTATATATACACACACACAGAACGCACATTTGTTTTGTTATTTAATGTGGCGCTTGTTTGGAATTTCCTTGGCTTCCATTCAATCATGTTGTTATGTTATACAGTTTTAAAGTAGTAGTTTCCCGGTTAAAGGAGTTTTCCATGAGTTTCCTTCCGGAGTGTAATTTCTTTCTGTTATGCCAACACATGATTTTCTTACATCGAACTATATGCCAAGAACATTATACAAAGGCGAAAAAGTATTGGACAACTGTTTATAGCAATAGAGTTACGGGGAACACATCTCATGACTTGAAATGATAGGAATACATGACAGAGGCAACTGTCATTCATCGATTTTTGAAGTGCACCATCTTGAGACCATTTTCTCTCCTTTTTTCCGTATGAGACATCGCGTTCACAACTTCACACTGACAGATTTGTCTCTGGCAACACTTGCGTCGCTATTTTCAAGTGTGGGAGTCTGTCCTGTTTTTTTGCCTCGACAATAAAACAAGTTATTGTTTACTGAAAGCTTCAATTGTTGGAAAATGCAAGGGGGATAAAGTTGTCTTTAAAGGCACACACCTTCTCGTGGAAACAGTTGGGCTCAGCATCTCAGATCTGGCCAGGCTTTGACATGAGATAAGATCATCCCTCCACTTGGTCACATACCATAATACAACAGCCTGGGGGCTCGCTGTGAACCGGCAGTGGGATTTTGTTGTTGTTGCATTTACAAAACAAATTCATCATTCCCACCGGCACTGTGCAGAGAGAGCACCGTGACCCAGGCTGTTTAATTTTTGGTAAGTGACTAAGTGGATGGATGGTCCAATGCCATGCGCAAAGGAAGGAATTTCTCGTTATAAAAATAGATTGACTGGTGACCTTGCTTTTGGCGGCGACTTGCAAGTCGGCAGTCAAGTCGTCATCCGTGCATAGTACCGACTGAGCGCCTGCGGTAGACGGCACTTTGCAAGTCAAGACTTTGCTGTACACGGCGTGTACACGGCACCCATACATAACTCCCCAGGTCTGACACGGTGAGCCGAGCTGTTTTCGCGAAAACTGAGGAGTGTGCCTTTAAACTGACAGTGGGAGATGAACTCACGTCCTTGTCAGCACTAGGTCAGGACGTACAATGTCAGCATCAGTCATGCCCGGTGAAGGTCGACACCGTGTAGTTCCAGTGACTTAACGAACAGACTAGCTGTGAATCCTGATTTTTTTTTTATATCGTTTGAACACAGGGGCAGAGAGTGATGAAAGAGGGCTTGCTTTGACATACGGCATTTCATGCTTAAAGGTGTACTATCTAACGAGCCATTTTGAAAAAAAGTTTTCTGGCGAATTGGACTTTTAAAAGTTTATTGGACATTATAATGTCACATGGGAAAATAGTACCTCTTCCACACCCCATACAGACCCGACAGAGTTGTTTCCCAATATTGTCCAGAACAACCCCCACACAGCTCTTTGGGGCAATTAAAGACATCTTTTTGGATCATTATTTACCTTTAAAGTATCAGCAGGCTGTAAGTAAGGTAGGAGAGTTCAAAACAGAACGTACATGAATATGACTCATCACCTCTAACACACATGCACGATAAGTTCACGGTAGTGAGTGCAGATTTCATCATCACTTGAGACTGTCTGCACGCACACAGTTGGATGAGACTTATCACAGTAACACTAAATGCCATTCAGGAAACCTGCCCGGTTAACCACGGGTGTCAGGGTCACCTAGGACTGTCTGTGTACCCGTCCACCCGTGCTGATGTCAGATTTTTTTTAAAGCAATTCATAACACCGTAGGAATGAGACACAGATTATTACGGAAGCAATATGTATGGTGAACTGATATGGACATTGCCAGTACGTTGCATCAGATTTAGTTTTTTTGCCAAGACAACTTTATACACTAGCTGTCTTTGCCCTCGCGTTGCTAGTTTGTAACAATCCCTGGTGTTACGATAGGCATTGCCATTATCGTCAGTCTCGTGGTTTATCTCTTTGTTAAAAGGCATTATATTTTTTTTATTGCTGTAGGCACCGTCCTGGGTTTTCGAAGTAGATGGTTTGTGCTATTCACGTGTTCCTACTACCATCGTTTATATTGTCTAAAACGTGTACTCGTTTACAAAATAAGTAACACTCACACTGGCAACCAACCACACGTAGGCCGATATCACGTGACCAGGCCCTAATGTCTTCTGCTGAATGTTACTAGTGTGAAGTATCATGAAACATGTTAAAGAAACCCTCTTACTCATAACATGTTTATCCCAGGATTCATTCAAAATTAAAAAGTATATGGTGGAAAATATCTGTAGGAGTTTAGCTTGGCACTTGCAGAGGCCGGTGGTACGCCACTGTGAGGAAAATGTACACAAACGGCTGAACAAATACTGTTTCCACCAGTGGAAGTTGTACAGTTGAGCAGATTAATTAATCTATAAGTAATGCCTCCGCTTTCCACGAGAAAGGAAACCCCATTGAATTGGCCACGCATAGCCAAAACCAACACTCGCTTTCCGATGGAAGAGCGAGGTATCTGATTCGTGACATGTGCTTTAATAGTCTCCTGTCCGCCCAGCGACCTTCCCCTTGACCCTGCTTGTGACCTCGATGTTTTTTGCCCCCGCAAGGGGTACGGTACTCTCTAAGCACCCAAAACCTCAAAGAGAGATAACTGGCGGAAACCTTCCTATTGTAGTCTCCTGTATGACGGCTTACTAGTGCCAAAACCTCATAATTGTAATTATCAAGGGAAATACTAATTTTCCCTTCATAATTACCATTTTCACGTGTTAAGTACTAATTTTCCCGGGAAAAAATTACTTTCACCTGTTAATTACTAATTTTTAGTTTTGGCTCACTTCCTGACGGATTGCTAGTGCCGAAACTAAAAATTAGTAATTTTCCCGTGAAAATTAGTAACTAACAGATGAAAACAGTAACTGACAGTATGGAACATGTTCAGTTCGGGAACAGGGGTTGGAGAGGGTGGGGGGGAAATGGTGGGGGGGGGGGGGGGGGGTCCAAGGGGTTCCGATAGCTCTTAGAGTTTCATAGTTCTCACCATGTCTGTATAGTGTATGTATTAGTTACTGTGATACCAAATTGTCTTACCCATGTATGTATGATGCTTTGCGCCAGTGATGTATGAATGCTATTTATTTTTGTTTTATCACACAGCAAGCTGCTTTCCTCGTGTATTTTTTATGTTCATTCATGTATTGTACACTTGGCAATAAATTATCTATCTATTAATGAGTAATTATCACGTGATAATGGGTAACACCAGGTTTTGGCACTAGTAAGCCGTCATACTCCTGTCCGCCCAGCCGACCTTCCCCTTGACCCTGCTTGTGACCGTTGATGTTTTTTGCCCCCGCAAGGGACACGCACCCAAAACCTCAGAGAGATAACTGGCGGAAACCTTCCTATTGACCAAGGTGCTCTTAATGCTCTTACATGAACACTTTGATGAGTCAGTGATAGTTTACAGGGTTTACACAGTGGGTTGCACTGACTTTTTTTCTTCTTCTGCTTCGTCCATGGGCTTAGACTCCCACGTTCACTCATGTTTTTAGCACGAGTGTATTTGTACTTTTATGACCGTTTTTACCCCGCCCTTCAGGCAGCATACGCCGATTTCGGGGGAGGCATGCTGTGTATTTTCGTGTTTCTATAACCCACCGAACTCTGACATGGATTACATGATCTTTTCTGTGCGCACGTGGTCTTGTGCTTGCGTGTACACTCGAAGGGGGTTAAGTCACTAGCCTGGTCTGCATATAAGTTGAGTTTCTAATTTCTGTTAATTTATCTGCCTCTTTGTTTGTTTTTCTGTGCTTGTTGTTTTCATTTTGGCATCTCCTCTTTGATCAGCGCAAAACACACCCCACGGCTTGGCATCAGTTGTCATGCGAACCAAATCATCATGACGATGTATTTGAACTTGCAGCCCGGCGGTGTAACACGAGAAAATTACTCCCACGAGATTTTTACTCCGGAGTAGTAAAAATGTCGTACGAAACGTTTACTCCCTTTACGAAAAAAGTACTCCCCCATAACCCGAGAAAATTACTCACACGACAAGTGTACTCCCCTGACAAATAGATAACGAATAAATTACTCCACCACGACAGGTGTACTCCTGAGTAAAAATGTACGAAACTCAGATTTACTCCCCCGTCCCCTGTCAGTCCTGGTGGTGGAAGGGGAGGAGGGAATGTTAGTGCGACATTCTGTTTGCGCGGGATCCCATATGGGCGTGATCCCATTTCGCCGCCAATCCCATTGTCGGCCCATTTTACAAAGCCAAGCGTAATTTTACTATCGTGTCATATCGCTAGCGGGGAATCTCATGTTGGCGCAATTCCGTTTCGCCGCCATTCCATTTTGCCCCCATCCCATTTTTGCGATATTTCACAAGCCAAGCGTCATTTTACTTCCGTGTCATATACCACTAGCTCCACATTCCATTTTGGCGCTATCCCGTTTCGCCGCTATCCCATTTCGCTCCCATCTCTTTTTCGAGACATTTCACAAGCCAAGCGTCCTATTACTACCGTGTCACACCACTAACGCCACATTCCATTTAGGCGCCATACCGTTTTGCCCCCATCCCATTTCGCCGCCATCCCTATTTCGCGACATTTTGAATTGCGACAAAACGGGATTTCGCGTAAACGGCATGTTGTTGGATGACGCAAAATGGGATGGCCAAATGGGATGTCGCGCTATTGTTATGGCACGATAGTAAAATGACGCTTGGCTTGAGAAATGTTGCGAAAATGGGATGGGGCCAAAATGGGACTGCGGCAAAACGGGATTGCACCGAAATGAGATATCGCGCTTATGGTATGTCACGATAGTAAAATGACGCTTGGCTTGTGATCCCATGAGTACGAATGTTCGCCGCGAAATACAAAACCAGGGAGGAAAAATCTCGTACACCGGCTTAAACTCTTCTCGAGAGCAACACGCCATGCTCGCCTTCCCAGAGAAGTCATTCTTCGCGCGAAGTTGTATACATAAAGGTTTCTTGTAGAGATTGATGGCAGTATAAGAGGGCATGAAAACTGCACTGCGTGACCAACTATCTTCTTTCTCGCAATGCTTTCATTTGCAACGTAGAGGAACTCAAGGAAACGTGCTTGCATCATCACGGCAAGAAGTACAGTTTTTAGTCTGTCTGAACTTGAAGGCATCCTGTGCAGGCCGTAGAACTGAAACGAAGAGATATCTTTTTATGACAGCAATGTTACATCAGGAAGAAAATTGTTGAACGTGCAACCGTGGGAGCCTTTTGTCTGTCACTGTGGCTGATGGGGTCTATGTCGACAAAAGAGTGGGATTCCCTGTATGTGGAGTTTTTTCAATAAAACTTGAAAACCACACTCGAATTTCTAAGAAATATAAAAAAAAGATTGAAAAACATCAAATTCTACCGATGTCGCCAAGCATCACGTGACTTTCAGCGATATCAGCGACACGCTACAGGAACTAAATCCTGTGGTATTCCCTGTATACAGGGAATCCCCCTCCAGGAACTCCACCTACAGGGAATCCCACTCTTTTGGTCGACATAGACCCCATCAGCGTCACTGTGTCAGTACTGACCAACGTCGTTGTGCGTATTCGTTCGCTAATGACGACCACTGACCCTGTAGTCTATGGACACTGGAGGAGCCACCAAGCCTGGCCAGTGAAAGATAATGGGAGATGGGGAAGATGCTTTAGTACAAAGCTGCCACAAAAAAGAGGAGTGGTTAATTTCACTACAAAGCTGGTTACATTGTATGCAGGTGGTCTCGTATTAGCTTTATATAATATGCATGTTAGCGCTTCGGATGTTGCATAAATGCGACTTTAGAACGGTTGGTGATGGCTCAAGCTCACTTTGGCATTGTTCGGCGAAAGAAAATAAATTCAAAATTCTGCCGTTTGTGTCGTCATAGCCCTGGAGGTTGCATTTTCTACGCATCATTGCTCGGCGGGGGAATGGAGCCAAGACCTGCTGTTATGAGTTCGGCCACATAGTTTGCTTTTTAATGATTTGATGGGAAAAGCACGTGTGTTTTCCCCCTGAAATAGCAGCATGGTGTACACCGCGTGGAGAGGATTGCATCATCATCATCATCATGCAACGCTGCCTCACCAATGCTCAACGCTTATTATTTGTTTACATCTTCTCAGTGTAGCCGAGAAGCATGCATTAATTGTTTTTTTTACATTTAGTCAAGTTTTGACTAAATGTTTTAACGTAGAGGGGGAAATCGAGACGAGGGTCGTGGTGTATGTGTGTGTGTGTGTCTGTCTGTCTGTCTGTCTGTGTGTCTGTGTGTCTGTCTGTGTGTCTGTCTGTGTGTGTAGAGCGATTCAGACTAAACTACTGGACCGATCTTTATGAAATTTGACATGAGAGTTCCTGGGTATGATATCCTCAGACGTTTTTTTTCATTTTTTTGATAAATGTCTTTGATGACGTCATATCCGGCTTTTCGTGAAAGTTGAGGCGGCACTGTCACGCTCTCATTTTTCAACCAAAATTGGTTGAAATTTTGGTCAAGTAATCTCCGACGAAGCCCGGACTTCGGTATTGCATTTCAGCTTGGTGGCTTAAAAATTAATTAATGACTTTGGTCATTAAAAATATGAAAATTGTAAAATAATTTTTTTTTTATAAAACGATCCAAATTTACGTTCATCTTATTCTGCATCATTTTCTCATTCCAAAAACATATAAATATGTTATATTTGGATTAAAAACAAGCTCTGAAAATTAAAACTATAAAAATTATTATCACAAATAAATTTTCGAAATCAATTTAAAAACACTTTCATCTTATTTCTTGTCGGTTCCTGATTCCAAAAACATATAGATATGATATGTTTGGATTAAAAACACGCTCAGAAAGTTAAAACGAAGAGAGGTACAGAAAAGCGTGCTATCCTTCTCAGCGCAACTACTACCCCGCTCTTCTTGTCAATTTCACTGCCTTTGCCATGAGCGGTGGACTGACGATGCTACGAGTATACGGTCTTGCTGCGTTGCATTGCGTTCAGTTTCATTCTGTGAGTTCGACAGCTACTTGACTAAATGTTGTATTTTCGCCTTACGCGACTTGTCTTTTACTTGTTTGAGATTGAAAGGGGGGGGGGGGGGGGGGGGGGCGTTCCGGGAGGGGGGAAGCTTGTAGGTGTAATGGAAGCGTGCGTTTTGGAATGGGGAAGGGTACTTGAGAAGAGGACGTCGGGGTGAAAATACATGCCTATCATCACGAAATCCATTTGAAGATTGGCACTGAAAGGAGTGCATGGAGAATTATAAGGGGCATGTGTTGCGTAACACAATATGCGTTCTTTACGTGTGCACACACAGATATGCGTTCTGCACGCAGTTACATTCACATATAGTTATTTACGATTGCATGTTTTCACATTGTTGGAAAGGAAGCCAGAACAACATTGCAGACATTATTTTGTTGTAAACTGCTCCTTTTTGTGACATGTCAATTTGTTTGTTTGCTTAACGCCCAGCCGTCCACGAAGGGCCATATCAGGGAGGTGCTGCTTTGACATATAACGTGCGCCACACACAAGACAGAAGTCGCAGCACAGGCTTCATGTCTCACCCAGTCACATTATTCTGACACCGGACCAACCAGTCCTAGCCCTAACCCCACAATGCCAGACGCCAGGCGGAGCAGCCACTAGATTGCCAATTTTAAAGTCTTAGGTATGACCCGGCCGGGGTTCGAACCCACGACCTCCCGCTCACGGGGCGGACGCCTTACCACTAGGCCAACCGTGCCGGTGTGACATGTCAATGTTACCTTATGGTTGGAAAGGAAGCCAGAACAAATAGTTCAGACAATTGTTTTTATTTAAACCCTGTAAAAAAAAAAAAAATCCCCTTTAGACCAATACGTGGTTTTTGTTTAGAGTGAGCCTGTGTGTGAAAAGGATGGGTAGAAGTTGGGACTTAATGTCTTTGTCGCAGCTAATAAATAGGCGATTCGACGTGACCACAGCAGCTGACCTTATGATTGGAAGAAATAACCCAGAGAGAGTGACGCACTCCTGCCGAGATCTTGAAGCTGCAGTGACGTCATGTTTGCCATTTTGATAATTTAAAGGCTTCAGGAGTTACCAAGCGACTGAAAACTGATTGCTTTAGCAAACAGCCTCGTTTAAAGGAACACACTTTTTCGTGTAAACGGTTGAACTCACGATCTCAGATCTGTCCGGGGCGGGGATGTAGCTCAGTCAAGGCGGGGATGTAGCTCAGTCAGGGCGGGGATGTAGCTCAGTCAGGGCGGGGATGTAGCTCAGTCAGGGCGGGGATGTAGCTCAGTCAGGGCGGGGATGTAGCTCAGTAAGGGTGGGGATGTAGCTCAGTCAGAGCGGGGATGTAGCACAGTCAGGGCGGGGATGTAGCTCAGTCAGGGCGGGGATGTAGCTCAGTCGGTAGCGCGCTGGATTTGTATCCAGTTGGCCGCTGTCAGCGTGAGTTCGTCCCCACGTTCGGCGAGAGATTTATTTCTCAGAGTCAACTTTGTGTGCAGACTCTCCTCGGTGTCCAAACACCCCCGAGTTCGGTGGGTTATAGAAACACGAAAATACCCAGCATGCTTCCTCCGAAAGCGGCGTATGGCTGCCTTAAATGGCGGGGTAAAAACGGTCATACACGTAAAATTCCACTTGTGCAAACCACGAGTGCACGTTGGAGTTTCAGCCCACGAACGCAGAAGAAGAAGAAGAAGAAGAAGACCTGTCCGGGTTTTCACAAGAGATGAGAGCTACCATTCCTCCACTTGAACACACAACCATACACACAATCAACAGTAAGACTTCATTTTGTGAAGATTTGGAATTTTGGGGAAATAATTTCTTTGAAGCCACCAATCGCTTTTAACGCAATTAAGAAGATGGAGGGAAACCGTCAGTGTTGTTTTTGCTTTTTGTTGTCTTTTGTTTTTGTCAGTTACCTGAAGAAGCTTTTATAAGCGAAAATTCGTACTATTGTGCTGTCCTTGTGTCGGTGAGTACAGAATTCTTTTTTTTTTTTTTTAACTTTGTTCATCTCACCACAGTCACTTCGTTATTTAGATTGTAATAAAGAAAAGTACCAATCCCGCACAAACAGCAGCAAGGCTGTTGATTTGTGGTATGAGTCCAAGTGGTTGGATGCTCTTATCTCACGTAAAAGCCTGGACATATCTGTGATGGCGAGTCTAATCGTGTACAAGCGAAGGAGCGTGCCTTTAAGGCTGAAATCTCGCCTTATCTCGAACGGTATCTCACCGGAAGCATTAAGCTGACGGAGCACCGAGACCACACAGTTTAAATCAGCGTTCACAGCAGGGCAGGGGGTCGTCAGAATCGTTGGCGAGAACGTCGACCATCACGGGGCACTTCATTCATTTCACAGCTCATAAACCATCACACTCCATGGGCTCAAACAGTCGTGGCATAAAGAGTCTGGCCGGTGGTGGTTCATGATCATTGGGAACCTGGAGGGCACATGCATGGTATATATATTATATATTTATATCTATATGCTGTATGTAGCAAACGTGAAAATGTGTGTGTGGATTTAGAAAGGTGTCTACTTCCGGTTTCATTCTTGGTGAGGAAATATCAAGGATCTTCGACAAGTTTTGAATATGACCAGGGATTGTGTTTGGGAAGTGTGCTGTTTGCATATATGTTTCGACTTCACTTATCTTGCGAAATTAACTGTGCCCTCGGAAAATAAGCCGAAGGTAGGTTTTATATGCTGTGATATCGATATATTTGCTAAGATTCGTTGTGAACAGAAACTGACTCTCTGCACGAAGGCATATATTTTTTGCAGAAACGGGAGGGTGTGTGTGTGTGTGTGTGTGTGTGTGTGTGTGTGTGTGTGTGTGTGTGTGTGTGTGTGTGTGTGTGTGTGTGTGTGTTGGGGTTGGGTTGCCATGAAGTCTCCAAAGGATGCTTTATTGCTTTTTTATGCTGATATAATAATATTCTGTCTTTCATTTCCTGTATTTGCACATAAATTAAAGCACTCAAATCGCTTGCCATTTCATGCTCACCTTTTCATGCAGTCATCCAAACGGTATTGGTGATGCATGTATTCTGTTCCCTGTGTGTGCATGATATGCTGGGCATAATTTCCAATTTGATTTTATGTGAAGGGACAGGTTTTCCAAAGTTTTGTTCTCCTTTGGAACAAAATCAGTTCACATTTAATATCATCGTTTCACGAGCCTACAGTGGAGTATCTTTGAACTTGGATTACTTGAGGTTGAACGTTTGGGAAAGTGCAATATCCTCATTATGAAACCCGTTGCAACCATGTCATAATGATAAACAGAATGCTACGTGAACATGTGCATCATGAACGGAAAGGTAAACAAGTCGCGTGAAGCGATATCAAAACATTTAGTCAAGATGTCGGCATCAAAATAACAGATTAACATCAAAAAACAGTCATCGGCGAGACTATATCAAAGCTTGACTAAATGTAAACAGAAAAGAAACAAGTCGCGTAAGGCAAAAATACAACATTTAGTCAAGTAGCTGTCGAACTCACAGAATGAAACTGAACGCACTTGCAATTTGTCACAATGACCGTAGTCCGCCGCTTGTGCAAAACGGAGTCAAACTGACGAGCCTGTTCAACGCGGTAGTGGTTTTGCTGTGCTGCATAGCACGCTTTTCTGTGCTTCTCTTCGTTTTAACTTTCTGGGTATATTTTTAATCCAAACATATCATATATATGGTTTTGGATTCAAGAACCAACAAGGAATAAGATGAAATTGTTTTTAAATCGATTTCGGAAATTTAATTTTGATCATAATTTTTATATTTTTAATTTTCAGAGATTGTTTTTAATCCAAATATAACATATTTATATGTTTTTGGAATCAAGAAATGATGAAGAATAAGATGAATGTAATTTTGGATCGTTTTATAAAAAAATTTGTTTATTAACATTTTCAGATTTTTAATGACCAAAGTCATTAATTAATTTTTAAGCCTCCAAGCTGAAATGCAATACCAAAGTTCGGCCTTCGTCGAAGATTGCTTGGCCAAAATTTCAATCAATTTGATTGAAAAATGAGGGTGTGACAGTGCCGCCTCAACTTTTACAAAATGCCGGATATGACGTCATCAAAGACATTTATCGAAAAAAAGAAAAAAACGTCCGGGGATATCATTCCCAGGAACTCTCATGTCAAATTTCATAAAGATCGGTTCAGTAGTTTGGTCTGAATCGCTCTACACACACACACAGACAGATAGACAGACACACACACACATACATACACCACGACCCTCGTCTCGATTCCCCATCTATGTTAAAACATTTAGTCAAAACTTGACTAAATGTAACAAGTCGCGTAAGGCGAAATTACTACAATTAGTCAAGCTGTGGAACTCACAGAATGAAATTGAACGCACTGCATTTTTACAGCAAGATCGTATACTCGTAGCATCGTCAGTCCACCGCTCGATGCACAGGCAGTGAAATTGAAAAAGAGCGGGGTAGTAGTTGCGCTGAGAAGGATAGCACGCTTTTCTTTATCTCTATTCTTTTTAACTGTCTGATCGTGTTTTTAATCCAAACATATCACATCTATATGTTTTTGGAATCAGGAACCCACAAGGAATAAGATGCAATTGTTTTTAAATCGATTTCGGAAATTTTATTTTAATAATAATTTTTGTATTTTTAATTTTCAGAGCTTGTTTTTAATCCGAATATAACATATTTATATGTTTTTGGAATCAGAAAATCATGAAGGATAAGATAAACGTAAATTTGGATCGTTTTAAAAAATTTTTTTTTTTTTAAACAATTTTCAGATTTTTAATGACCAAAGTCATTAATTAATTTTTAAGCCACCAAGCTGAAATGCAATACCGAAGTCCGGCCTTCGTCGAAGATTGCTTGGCCAAAATTTCAATCAATTTGATTGAAAAATGAGGGTGTGACAGTGCCGCCTCAACTTTTACAAAAAGCCGGATATGACGTCATCAAAGGTATTTATCGAAAAAAAGAAAAAAACGTCTGGGGATATCATTCCCAGGAACTCTCATGTCAAATTTCATAAAGATCGGTCCAGTAGTTTGGTCTGAATCGCTCTACACACACACACACACACAGACAGACACACACACACACACACGCACATACACCACGACCCTCGTCTCGATTCCCCCCTCTATGTTAAAACATTTAGTAAAAACTTGACTAAATGTAAAAAGAGTTTTCATCAAGTTGCTTTGGTTTGTATATGTCAGTTTAAAGAAGGAGTCACCTTTCTAATCTTGGACTTTTCTGATACCTGAGACGGGGGTGGAGTCTTCCCAACTGGAGACTCTTCTCAAGAAAGAACGGATTTGTAATTTATTTGATCTGCTAGTGTTTTAGTCATATACAAATTGACAAGAATTCAATGACTCTGCAAGCTAATGATTGATTGATCGAAATCTATAATCTCAAGTGATCGTTTGCTCTCCTGGGACGTCGTCCTGTGGTTCTTAGTGTTTTGTCCAAATTTTTTTGGGCCTCTTTTTTCTGTTCAAATATTAGATAGCAGCTAGTGCACTCATTATGCAACTTTCACGCTGTGTCTTTAACCTTCAACACGTGCTACATATTTGTTCTGGATTTCAGTTCACTGAGTGCCCGGGCAAGAAGAAACAAACAGTAATCTTGCCAAAAATCTGTTGAAACACGAGAGATTTAAACGAGAACGTGCTCGTTCCTCAAAGAGGTACCTTTAGGGCGAACGCGGAAAATTCATTGTGGAGTTTAGCAAAAAAGAAAGTGCAGAAACATTGTGTGCCCTGAAATAGGAACTGCAGTAATTGAAGGTATTGCTGTTAATTGGTAAAATTCTCACAAGCCTACAGGTGTACCACGGATAAGTAGACAGCTGCATTTTCTGCCAAATCTTCCTGCGTCTAGCGTTGTCTCTGCGATTTCACAACAGACGCACACACAGGCACACGACTCGTTGTGAACATGAAATGCAGGGCCGGACTAGGCTAAGAGGAGGGGGGGGGTTGCCAGTGGGGGTCAGGGGGCGAAGCCCCCTGAAGCTGATGGGTAGGTCATATTCTGAGATAGCAAAATGGTCGCTCCTTGCATGAAACGGCATAAAATAAACAATAATAAAAAATGTTTTAAATAAGTGAGGTACATGTTTAGGCTAGGGGGGGGGGGGGGGGGGGTTGCGCAACCCCCATAACCCCCCCGGTAGTCAAGCCCTGAAATGTGTTCCTCTGTCTCATCACACGACTGCCTGATTTGCGCAATGGACACCAAAACCCAACAGTTTGCATTCTTCACTCTATACTAGAAGTGTTCCAATGTGAACACACTTTTTGTAACTAGTTGTGAACACGGTGTGGGATATTTATAATTTACTTGCGAAAGTAGCACACATGGTATAAACACTAAAGAGCATTAATTAATTTTACAATGCGTTCTATACTTTTGCAAGTAGAATTATAAAGTATCCCCCACAGTGTTCACAACTGGTTACAGCAAGTGTGTTCACATTAAAACACTTCTATAGTTTAGAGTGTTAGATGAGAGGACTGGGATAAAAACAAAAATATATACATTTACACCCAACAACTACATTATTGCCGATTGATAGACTGGCTTAAACAAAGAACTTGGCTGTACAAAATGCGAGCAAGAACAAGGAAATGGCTATCCATACTTCAGGAAAGACACAAAGTTTAGCTTAAACTTAAACCCAAAAGACCTTGAAAGCATTTCGCAGCATGGTGTCTACGCGCGCGTACACAAAGACACACAGAATTACAAAGACACAGGCCGGTACGTGGTAAACGGACAGAAGAACAGACATAGAGTCAGACACTCTTCTTTAAGTAAACTGCAGGAATATCAGATTCCTGTGCCTATGAGTTGCAATCGGGATTTATTTCCACACTATTTAGAAGCAACCCGTTTGTGAAGATTGATTCAAGTGATTGCGACACAGGCATTCGTACAAGGCAGGTAAGAAACGTCGGTCTGTATCACGGCTTAGTGATTATTGTGTAGTCTTGCATGCATATTATCTTTTTTATATATGTCTTTCCAAACATTGGGGTTTGTGCCGACATAAATGATTAGTGAAGATTATGAATGCCTTTGTCGTTTTCTTTTGGCGCGTTGATGTCGTTATCGTACTGATGATGTTCGTAAATCTTCCTCTCGTGCCGAATCAAAAAGCTCTGCGGGTGACTGTGACCCTGTATAGAACATCAACATTTTTGAGTTTCAATCATCTGAAACTGCTTGTGCTATAATTATAGCCACTGGAACAACAATAGAACTAGTCTTTTTATTGTAATTGTCGGTGTATGTTTTGCGTTTAATGTGAAGGAAACAGTGATCAGAGCATGAACAAGAATCACAGACTAAAAACGAACATTAGGCCAAAAAAAAAATAGGTCTGTTTACGGTAACATAGGGTGAAAAAATAGGGTCGGTAGGTCGGCTTTTTTTTCTTTTTTTCTTCCCTCTCTATGATGTTTCACAGTTCATTTCTTCTCATCAATCCCTGTTTTTGCCCAACATAACTATAAACAGTACTTTGAGCTTACCTCCCTTCTGTCGTCTGCTGTTTGAGCGCAAACAGCTCTATTTTAGATGCGGTTTTTTTTTCTTTTCAGACGATCCAAAAAAAAAGATTAGGGTCGGGCCTAAAAACTAGGGTCGGTCGGGTTACCGTAAACAGACCTATTTTTTTTGGGGCCTTGCTTTTTTTGCCCAGCTTATTATACGACCGAACAAGACGATGCGGAAAGGAGGATGCAGTTGCTTCTATATATTTTCAAACAAATGCGTGTGTGGTTTTTTTTCTTGAGATAACTGGGGCTGTAGGGCGACAAACGTAAAATCATAGCCACTCGTTTGCAAATTCTTAACATTATGTTGTAAAGATCGTATCAGCAACTTTTGTCTGTACTAATGAGTGCTTACTGAGCTAATTTGTTGTTGGTGATTGTAATCATATTCTTTATCATTTCCTGAATCCAAAAATATATAGATATGCCATGTTTACTCTGAAAGTGTACTCAGAACATAGATTATTTAGGCACTACGTCTGCATGCTTCGCGGAGACGAGCTGGACTCGTCTCAGTCTTCGGGTTTGGTCTAGTAGCAAACCTGAGTAAAAAAAATAGTAGTCTCGGTGTTGGCGGTTTT
>NC_090250.1:39881400-39883900 GCF_037325665.1 Littorina saxatilis
GGGAGAGAGAGAGCAGCGCTGCACCGCGTAAGCCCGCAAATACAAACCACCCAAGTTGTTAGTAACTGAGACACAAGTGTATTCAGTTGTTCTCCTTGGTAGGTTTCTTGAGGCCTTAACTCAAATTCACATCTTTGTTTATTTTATTTCGTTTGTTTGGTCTGCTTTTCAGAAATGAGTAACTTTATATCTTAATTCAGACGATAGCGAACAAGAAGATTTATAGACAGAATTAAATCTGGAAGGTATTTTGTGAATAGCCAATTTCTCAGAGATGCCAGTGAACAGTACCCTGCACCGTTAAGTTTCACGAATAGTTGTGTCTTTATTGTCAGTAGGGGTGATGAAGTTTACTCTGATAATGTGTGTAATTCTGTTTACTGGAACTCAGTTGTGAATTGTCCAGAAGCAACACAGATGCAGACAGACAGACAGACAGACAGACAGACAAACGACACACACACACACACACACACACACACACACACACACACACACACACACACACACACACACACACACACACACACACATACACATACACATACACACACACACACATTAGCATAAACACACACACACATACATAAATACACACTAACATAAACACACACAGACACACACACACACACGCGCACGCACACACACACGTGACACACACACACGCACGCTCACACACACGCACGCACGCACACACGAACGAACACACACACACACACGCACGCACACACACACACACACACACACACACACACACACACACACACACACAGTCACACAACTGTCAACTTATCATTGTCAGGTTGTCTGTATAAATAGTTAGATGTTGTTGTACTGTAGGGAGGAAGTGCATCATTACTTTCAGAATGTCAAGTGCTCTTTAAGCGAGCGGCCCACTTACTGCAAAACAAGCTTTTTATTTTAGACGTTTACATCCTTGTTGTTACTCAGTGTCTAACGCAGAGCCCTTACAAGACGGGTAACATGGTGATTTTAGAGAAAACATTGGAATCCTCCACTCCCCCTAGAGCGTACCCCTACGCCACCCCCATCTCTATCCCAATCCCTGTCTTTCTCCTATCTTTACATCCCCGGTATAGGGGTGTGTATAGGATTCGGTCGATGTGTTTGTGTGTTTGTGTGTTTGTGTGTTTGTGTTCGCATATAGATCTCAAGAATGAACGGACCGATCGTCACCAAACTTGGTGAACAGGTTCTATACATTCCTGAGACGGTCCTTACAAAAATTGGGACCAGTCAAACACACGGTTAGGGAGTTATTGGTGGATTAAAATTATACAAGGACTTAGAGAGGCACATATTAATGGTCAAAGGGAAATAACCATTCTCACTGCCACCAACTGAGAAGGTTATTTCCCTTTGACGGGGGTGTTTTTCCTACCTCGGAGGATTTTCTTGTTTCCATGTGCTTCAAAAACACTCTTAGGGTCAGTGTTCCGTGGCAGGCATTAGCTTCATGAGAAAAGTTGCCAGGAATTACAGCTGAGAATAGAATGACATACCCAAGGATCTACAGCGATGCTCTGCATTCCGTTTTGTTTGTTTGTTGAAGTCTTGTTTGGATGTGCAAGTAGTACTTGTGATTAAAGCAGAATGCTTTGAATGACAATTGAAATTATAAAGTCACCACTGAGTGTGTTTTGTGATCTGATTTATCTACAGATTCAGTCACAGCATGTTGACAAGTTGCCTGGTTTAATAGTCATCGTTGTTCTTCTGGTTTTACAGGGTTAGAAACGGATGTAGAGGTAAGTCAGTGAAGTAAAACAACGTAGGTCTTCGATCCTGGCACTCAGCAGAACAATCCTAAGCATATCAGACACTGTCTCATCTTTTGACTTTGATCGTACTCACTGCTCGCCGTGTTACTTTGTTTTACCCCCTTTTGCCGCGAACCCCGCAAACCACACACACACACACACTCAAACACAAACACAAACACACACACACACACACACACACACACACACACACACACACACACTTACACACACACACACCCCCACACACACACACTTACACACACATACATACACACACACATACACACACACACACACTTACACATACACACACACACACACACACACACACACACACACACACACACACACACACACACACACACACACACACACACACACACACACTCAAACACAAACACAAACACACAGAACCTTTTCCATCCCGTTTCCCGAAAAACGATCGATCAATAGGTTGCTGTATGCATCGTTTTCTGTGTGTGTGTGTGCAGATCATGGAAAAAGACGACAGCTAGACAAGAGGACACAGAGCCACCGGTCATCGCCTGTCCAGCGAAGCCACAAGGCCAGTCCCCCATCCAGCACCCAGCTGCACGAAGGGGTTTCCTCTCCACTCTCTTCTCCTCATCGTCCGTCCCATCGGGTTTGTCGTCAGGCTCATCTGCCCGTTCAGCAGTTGATGTTTCGGAGCGGAGGACTTATTGCCAAACGACGAA
>NC_090250.1:39888900-39896400 GCF_037325665.1 Littorina saxatilis
TCCAAATCAATTTAAAAACACTTTCATCTTATTCCTTGTCGGTTCCTGATTCCAAAAACATATAGATATGATATGTTTGGATTAAAAACACGCTCAGAAAGTTCAAACAAAGAGAGGTACAGAAAAGCGTGCTATCCTTCTTAGCGCAACTACTACCCCGCTCTTCTTGTCAATTTCACTGCCTTTGCCATGAGCGGTGGACTGACGATGCTACGAGTATACGGTCTTGCTGAAAAATGGCATTGCGTTCAGTTTCATTCTGTGAGTTCGACAGCTACTTGACTAAATATTGTATTTTCGCCTTACGCGACTTGTTACATTTAGTCAAGTTTTGACTAAATGTTTTAACATCGAGGGGGAATCGAGACGAGGGTCGTGGTGTATGTGTGTGTGTGCGTGTGTGCGTGCGTGTAGAGCGATTCAGACCAAACTACTGGACCGATCTTTATGAAATTTGACATGAGAGTTCCTGGGTATGATATCCCCGAACGTTTTTTTCCTTTTTTTGATAAATGTCTTTGATGACGTCATATCCGACTTTTCGTGAAAGTTGAGGCGGCACTGTCACGCTCTCATTTTTCAACCAAATTGGTTGAAATTTTGGTCAAGTAGTCTTCGACAAAGCCCGGACTTCGGTATTGCATTTCAGCTTGGTGGCTTAAAAATTAATTAATGACTTTGGTCATTAAAAATCTGAAAATTGTAAAAAAAATTATATTTTTCTAAAACGATCCAAATTTACGTTCATCTTATTCTCCATCATTTGCTGATTCCAAAAACATATAGATATGATATGTTTGGATTAAAAACACGCTCAGAAAGTTAAAACAAAGAGAGGTACAGAAAAGCGTGCTATCCTTCTCAGCGCAAGTACTACCAGGCTCTTCCTGTCAATTCAACTGCCTTTACCGTGCGCGGTAGACTGACGATGATACGAGTATACGGTCTTGCTGCGTTGCATTGCGTTCAGTTTCATTCTGTGAGTTCGACAGCTACTTGACTAAATGTTGTATTTTCGCCTTACGCGACTTGTTATATTTAGTCAAGTTTTGACTAAATATTTTAACATCGAGGGGGAATCGAAACGAGGGTCGTGGTGTATGTGCGTGTGTCTGTGTGTCTGTGTGTGTGTGTGTGTGTGTAGAGCGATTCAGACTAAACTACTGGACCGATCTTTATGAAATTTGACATGAGAGTTCCTGGGTATGAAATCCCCGAACGTTTTTTTCATTTTTTTGATAAATGTCTTTGATGACGTCATATCCGGCTTTTCGTGAAAGTTGAGGCGGCACTGTCACGCCCTCATTTTTCAACCAAATTGGTTGAAATTTTGGTCAAGTAATCTTCGACGAAGCCCGGACTTCGGTATTGCATTTCAGCTTGGTGGCTTAAAAATTAATTAATGACTTTGGTCATTAAAAATCTGAAAATTGTAAAAAAAATTAAAAAAAATTATAAAACGATCCAAATTTACGTTTATCTTATTCTCCATCATTTGCTGATTCCAAAAACATATAAATATGTTATATTCGGATTAAAAACAAGCTCTGAAAATTAAATATATAAAAATTATTATCAAAATTAAATTGTCCAAATCAATTTAAAAACACTTTCATCTTATTCCTTGTCGGTTCCTGATTCCAAAAACCTATAGATATATGTTTGGATTAAAAACACGCTCAGAAAGTTAAACCAAAGAGAGGTACAGAAAAGCGTGCTATCCTTCTCAGCGCAACTACTACCCCGCTCTTCTTGTCAATTTCACTGCCTTTGCCATGAGCGGTGGACTGACGATGCTACGAGTATACGGTCTTGCTGAAAAATGGCATTGCGTTCAGTTTCATTCTGTGAGTTCGACAGCTACTTGACTAAATATTGTATTTTCGCCTTACGCGACTTGTTATAGCTTCATTTAATTTTGTACCTTATCTGACCTGTTGGCTTTTTAAAAATTATATATATATATATTTGTTTTAACTCTGCGTTCTTTTTCATTCACGGGGAGAAGCGAGACAACTCTGTAATAATACAAACCACAAAGGAGTCATTCTGTACGAGACGTTTGCCTCCCCTGGATTGGTTTGGAGGCCCTGCACCGCAATGGCTGCAGGCTGCAATGATTAGGCCTACTTCTACTTTTAGCACGAGTAGCTGCAGCAATCAAATGTAAAGCCTAGAACTCGACCCGATTATACTGATTGGTTAATTACTTTATTCACCATTCCAGTTGTTTTATTTACATCGCTTTAAAGGCGGACCTGCCCTCTGAGCGTATCTACCATGCTACAAGAGTATTCATGCTCTCCTGTGAAAGCAGTATTAAAATAATGATAATAATAACATGTATCCAGGGTTTAACCCTGCTCAAAGTGCTGTACAATCAAAATACTACGACAACAAAACATCATTTAACATGCAATCACACACATATCAATGAATAACACATTGCTCTATACGGCAACATTATCACAAACACACGCACGGGCACACACACGCACTACATAAAACAAATTGCACAATAATACATTATCACAAACATACGCACTCACGCGTACATCAAAGCGTCAAAAAGCGCGCGCAAAACACATACGTGAAAAACTATGTACAGTACATGGGACAAAAGTGACCATCAGGAACGGACCAGGCTTGAAAATGTATTTCACGGTAAATGTTTGCGGAAAAGGTTTGTTTTTAGTTTTGATTTGAACTGAGATAGGGAACTGAGATATTATAGCTCTACTCTTAGGAAAAAGGTAGACAAAATTACAAAGGTTGTCGATTAAACTATGTGGTTCACAATCTTGCCAAATCAAACCGTTAATTAGTTATGTTTGTGAGTAGGCTCAGAGACTGACCAACTTCTTCAATTCCGAACTGAGTAGCCACGCTGACTAACTAATCGATACCTTGACTGATCGAATAATTTGAAGCGATTGCCCATGCAGTTGTCTCACTGATTTTGGTGTATATTTCAGAAAATGCACATGCGACCAGTACCACGGATGGAGTTCCACGCACGTCTTCGCACTATCCGCAACAAGTTTGACTTGCTGAGGATCTTTCTCGCGGACAAGGACGTCAGCGACGACTCCCTGAAGCAGCTTTTCGCGTCGACATCCAGGACGTCGAGTGACCTGTTTGTTGATTCTGACGTCACTGTGCGTTCTTCAGTGGATAGTGACGCACAGTTCACGACTATACATGATCCGGGCGTGCACATTGATATAGAACACAGTGAACACACGACGATAAGTGACGCTGATTCGACGCAGCTTAAACAATCATCTCCGCAGACTGACGTCACAGAAAGTGAGATGATGTCAGAAGGTACGGATGTTTTACCGACATTTGTGGAACCATTTCACACAAGTGACGACAAAAGCAGGGAACAACCATCAAAAACCAGCTCACGGTCATCAAAAGTTAGACATTCGCATCTGCAAAGTGACGTCATGAAGGTCAAGGGGTTATCGGAAAATGACGTCATGAAAGTCAAGGGGGTATCGGAAAATGACGCAGATCCACCTGGCGTTGAGAAACGCACAGCGGCCGATAAAGTGAGATATACTAATGTGAAGAAACGAGACGAAGCGTCATTGTATGACGATTATTCCGACGATGACGTCGATGTGGAGGATTACCTGGATGGCGAAGTGGAGTATTACAATGACGAAACACATGCTGATGCTCTTCTTGAAGGTAAAGCGATGCAAGCTATACGCAACAATACGTCATGTCAGTATGTCTGGAAGGGTTCGTGATTGCATACGTGCGTGTGCATGTACATATGTGTGCGTATAGGTCTCGAGTGTTGTATATATGTGCGTGCGTGTGTGTTGAGTTGGGGGGGGGGGGGGGGGGGGTAAGGGGTGCAGTAAGACGATCGCACAGATTTACGGGTTTGTAGACTTAAGACAACCAAAGTGCTGAACGTTTTTCTCTTTCTTTAACGACGGAACAAATTCAGTATAATTACCCTTGTTCTCCAATAGTTTTCAGTCTTTGTCAGGTTTGAAGAATGAATTTTATTTCATCGAATATAACGTTTTGTTTTGTCATAAATAAAACGTTCAAATTACCTACCATTCTTGTTTTATGATTCTGAATTTTGGAACGTTAGCAGTCTATTTTTTGGGGATTTTTATGTGAATAAACGGCTTTATAATTGCAGCAAAATGCAATGAAAGAAGCAAGTTAGTTACTATTAAACTTAAAGAAAAAAAACAGAGCAAAGAAAAAAACGGACAGGCGGCGTCATGCAGGCTTTGTGATCTTTCTCAGCTAAGTAATCACAGCTATCCGTGGCGTGTCCGGTTTAAAGGGCCGTGCGGATTCAGTTCTTCCGGTGTGGTCTCTACGTCTTCCGGTGTGGTCTCTACGTCTTCCGGTATATCCTCAGAGAGAGAGGTCTTTGCAATTTGTCTTCATGCGACCTCAGTGCTTCTGCATTGTTCTTCTGTGGTCTCGCAAAACACGGTCCAGGATTTACTCAGACTTTAGTTTTCCGGGCGGTATTTAGGCGCCTCGAAACAGGTTTTTTTTATACGCTTAGTATCAGAAACATAGTTGCAGGTCACATAGGATGAGCCTGGAAGCAAAACGTCCAATTAGATCGGATGGTGGAATGTAGTGCATGCTTAAAACACAAACAACTCTGCTTTGAAGTGTTCTTTATCGCCTTAACGTCGCTTTTTTGTCTCCATCTTTTTCTTACTTTTTACATTTAGTCAAGTTTTGACTAAATGTTTTAACGTAGAGGGGGAATCGAGACGAGGGTCGTGGTGTATGTGCGTGCGTGCGTGTGTGTGTGTGTGTGTGTGTGTGTGTGTGTGTGTGTGTGTGTGTGTGTGTGTGTCTGTGTGTGTGTGTAGAGCGATTCAGACTAAACTACTGGACCGATCTTTATGAAATTTGACATGAGAGTTCCTGGGTATGAAATCCCCAGATATTGTTTTCATTTTTTTGATAAATGTCTTTTATGACGTCATATCCGGCTTTTCGTGAAAGTTGAGGCGGCACTGTCACGCTCTCATTTTTCAACCAAATTTGTTGAAATTTTGGTCAAGTAATCTTCGACGAAGCCCGGACTTCGGTATTGCATTTCAGCTTGGTGGCTTAAAAATTAATTAATGACTTTGGTCATTAAAAATCTGAAAATTGTTAAAAAAAATAAAAATTTATAAAACGATCCAAATTTACGTTCATCTTATTCTCCATCATTTTCTCATTCCAAAAACATAGAAATATGTTATATTTGCATTAAAAACAAGCTCTGAAAATTAAATATATAAAAATTATTATCAAAATTAAATTTTCGAAATCAATTTAAAAACACTTTCATCTTATTCCTTGTCGGTTCCTGATTCCAAAAACATATTGATATGATATGTTTGGATTAAAAACACGCTCAGAAAGTTAAAACAAAGAGAGGTACAGAAAAGCGTGCTATCCTTCTTAGCGCAACTACTACCCCGCTCTTCTTGTCAATTTCCCTGCCTTTGCCATGAGCGGTGGACTGACGATACTACGAGTATACGGTCTTGCTGAAAAATGGCATGCGTTCAGTTTCATTCTGTGAGTTCGACAGCTACTTGACTAAATATTGTATTTTCGCCTTACGCGACTTGTTTTCTTTCCTTTTGTTATCGCCCTTGTTTTTCTTTTCTCTTTCTGTCCTTTCTTTAATGGGCTTTAAAATCCAATGCGGTGTGAATTCTGAAACTTGAGAATAAGTGGCATACTGTGTGTGTGTGTGTGTGTGTGTGTGTGTGTGTGTGTGTGTGTGTGTGTGTGTGCGTACGTGCGTGCGTGCGTGCGCTCGCCCATTTGTGTGTGTGTGTGTGTGTGTGTGTGTGTGTGTGTGTGTGTGTGTGTGTGTGTGTGTGTGTGTGTGTGCGCACGGATAAATGTCTGACAATGCCTGGTTAAGAGAGAGAGAGAGAGAGAGAGAGAGAGAGAGAGAGAGAGAGAGAGAGAGAGAGAGAGAGAGAGAGAGAGAGAGAGAGAGAGAGAGAGAGAGAGAGAGAGAGAGAGAGAGAGAGAGAGAGAGATTCTAACTTTGCTTTCCGTTTCTTAGCTCACTCCGAATCCATCCATTACCCGTCGCTGCATTTCACTGGCGGAAGATGGAGCAAAAATTAAAGCGGAAAAGATGAGACGTTGGGAAATGGGTTGCTTTTTACCACGTCTTGCTCGTAATTGCACTTCTTTTCCATGGCTCTGTGCGCTATCTGTCACAATGTCCTTTTGGTTTCAGTGCGTCCCTTGCTTGTGAAGATAATTAACCCAGATGTGTGTGCCAGGGAGCTGAGATAACCAAGGTTTACTTTAATAAGGGATTTTAGAAGCATCAGATAATTTTTCATTTTTTTTCATAAGGGCACTTTAAGAAAGATTAGATTTTTGTTTAGTTTTTCATTTTTATTTCTGACTTATCTCATTGCTAAGAATTCGGGTTGCTTCCGTCCAGTGCTAAAGCAAAGCTATGGTATTTGTGTGTAGTCAGTCACCGTCACTTCTGGCAGGATGGCCGATTTTTGTCCCGTGTCACAGCGGTAACACGGGGTTGGGACCTGTGCTGGGGTGCACGAACCAAAAGTGGGTGCCACCCAAACGGGAGAGAACAAACCGCGGGTTCTGATTCGTTGAAATCACAACACATCTCAGTTTCAACCAATCCAACACTGCGGGTGGCTCCCGTTTGGGTGGTCACTTGATCGGGCACCTCTGCCCTGGAGACCGTCCCACAGGTCAGGCCCCCCCCCCCCAAAAAAAAAAGTCTGTTTACGGTAACATAGGCAAAACAAAAATAGGGTCGGTAGGTCGGGATTTTTATTTTTTTTATTTTTAATTTTTTCTCTCAAAAAACCCGTATTTTTAAGTTATTTTGCCAAAAAACAAAGACTTTTTAAAAACTGCCATTATCCAAATAATGCATTTAATATCCAAATGCCCCCCCAAAAAAGAGTCTAGGGTCGCGCGAAAAAATAGGGTCGGTCGGGATACCGTAAACAGACTATTTTGTTGTTGTTGGCCTCATCACAAAAAGTTGACTCATGTCTGTCCCGACCTGGATTCGAACCCTTCACCAGATCTAGAGTATCACAAGTAAGGTGCTCTACCGGGTTAGATACAAGGCGCGAACTGAAGCTACCATGATGCGATGTGCCAATGAATTTACAAGAATCATAACATATTAATACCTTCATCACAATGGGTTGGGGACATTCTGATCCCGGTGCATAACGAACAAGCGAAAGACATCATTGTACAATAATTGCGGCATGAAACATTATTATCCTGGACATTGTTGACCTCGGATTAGATGGACATCGTGGAACATAGTAGGCCTTGGACATTGTTGACCTCGGATTAGATGGACATCGTGGAACACAGTAGGCCTTGGACATTGTTGACCTCGGATTAGATGATTATCTGTGGCTTGGGATAACATGTTCGTGGAGCAAAGTAGGCCCTGGACATTGTTGACCTAGGATTAGA